>NC_137912.1:2061330-2308830 GCF_963457725.1 Sprattus sprattus | reverse complement strand
ATTTGTGCTTTGGTATGTATGTGTGGGTGCGACTTTCCTTGTGCAGACATGTGCTTGTGTTACGGTGTGTGTATGACTGTGTGTGTGTCACACAGCATAAAATTGATTCAAAAATGCACAAACCCATCCACACAGTACATTTCACCAAGCGTCTGACACATAAAGGCATTTATTTTGGCTGAAAGCAATACAAGTTTTTAGTTTGCGTCTGTGGGTTTAGATGCTGATACACATTTTAATCTGCATTTAAGACAGGGGACTATTTCAGCATGTGGTCTATAGTAGCTTCTCGCTACTGCAAATCACATACTGGATACATGTGAGATGTCACATACACCAGTAGTTTCACATCACTTCTCTCAAGTATCCATCTTTCAGTAGCATGCATGGATGCTCATTCTCAAGATGAGCTTGTGTTTTTTTTTCAACCACAGTTCCTCGTTTAGGATCTCAGCTTATTGGTCTCAAGCTTTGACACAGTGACTTCCTGCCTTGAGTCCCAGGTTTGCACTTGAGACACCAGAGTACAGAGGATAATTCAAAGAGTACAGATGAATCTCTCCAGATCCAAATAAAGCAAAGGTATTCTCTAAATGCCATAACTGAAAGGACTCACATGTGGGAAACCAACAGAATCACACAGGCCTCAGCTCACCTTGAGTCTGCATATTCAGCTGTGAGCGTCCATGTTGTTGTGTGTCTGGTGTGCTGTCACTGAAGCCTAGCTTGGCCGTCAGTGCTTTCCCTACCATGTGACCTAACCTATCATAGTGTGTAGACAGGGGAAGCTGGGGTTGGTTGGCACACTTTTCACTCTCTGTCAAAGCGTTCTAAAATCGGGGGTTTCAGACCAATATGACTGCCTGCAACAGCACCAACGTTTTTGTGAGTTGGTTAGTATGTGCTTTCTGACTGAAGTAGTTCTCTGTCTCTTCTCTGACCAAAACTCTGACCAATGATGCCATGCCTTGACTGACTAAGTGACCACGTCATAAAAGGCGTGAGGTTCCTATCAACTGTTGTTTGACAAAACTTGTCTTTTGTCTCTAATGACTGTAACCTGGAACATGTTCTGCTTGTCGCTGTGTGTGTGACTAAGATTTCCTATTGTTAAGAGACCGTCTTTTTCATGTTTCATTATTATTATTATTATTATTACGTCTCTTCTCCTCTCTGATGTGTTTCCATGTGCAATATCATTAACATGCAGACTTCACTGTAACTGATACTTGAACATCCTATAGTCCCTTTCTTACAGGATGACAGAGCTAAATGGATGATAATTAACATGTAAACAAACTACTTTTGGAATTGTTAAACATATGCAAACACACACACACACACACACACACACACACACACACACACACACACACACACATTGTATTAATGTTATGATTTTATTATTTGACTGCATTTTAATTACATCATAAATGTACCGAATAGTGACTAGTCATATAAATCACTTGAATGACGAAGAATGAATCTTCATTCAGAGTTTAGTTGAACTGTGCTATAATGAATCTGACCACAGAGAAGACAATACATTTAACATGAATTCTCTTTTTGATCCGAACATTTAACTTCATTCAATGTATTTATTTATTTACCATATTGCAATTAAATAATATAAATTCAAGCTACACTGTTAGTAGCTGTTTGTCGATTGTGCAGGCATTCTATAGTATTTCATACAGCATATTAAGGCAATATAATTATCAGACAGGTGTGTAATCAAAGCATTTCTGAATGACACATTCTGCCAAATGTTTATCGCCAAATGTACAGCCATTTTTCATTCATTCAGTCTTTGGAACTCCGAAGGGTCTTCCGAATTTTGAGTCTTCAGTGAAAGAAGGAACATGACGTAGAGGACTAGACATCCAGCAAAGGCAATCAGCAGTCTCATGGCTTGGAGCTGAAAGATGGTGAAGATGGGGGTGATTCAGTGACAGAAGTACAGCATTCATTATCAGACAGAGGTAGGTAGACAGAAGGTGTTCTGAATATAATGTATTAACAAATGTGTGCACATTAATAACAAGTAAGATATTACAAATATTTGTTGTCAGAATATAACAATAAATGCATCCATCATACCTGAGACTGAAAAAAACACCTTGCAGAAATCATATTCAGGTAGTTGAAAGAACTGTCATCAGGTGAAGGTTGGCACCATTTGAAGGGTACGTCTCCAGAATTCCTTGTCCAATTGCCGTACTGGGGGCTCATCTTGCAAACATAGTAGTGTCCATCAAAGAACAACACGAAGAGCCACAATAACACAACGACCAGCACTGATAGAAACACGCCAGCCAAACGCCAAACATGACGGCAGTCCCACCACTCCTTCAGGTTCTTGTACTGATACATTCTGATGTACACTGTGACCAAGAAGATGATGGTGCTTGAAGAAATCACAAGCGCATCAGAGAAAAAGTCGTTGGCAAAATTACACGGACAAACAAACTCAGTATCCATCAGTTTTGCGACTAAAATAAGGAGCACACTCAAGGGGACGTCCACGGTAATGAGGGGCGCAAAACTCCCAAATTCCGTCAAATACCTATTAGGCATGATTCTCTATGCTGTGTGACAAAGAGGGAATCGCTGATACTTGTTTTCCCAGAGATGAGTTAGGGAGGAAGTATCAGAGATATATTCTCGAACAGCTTTATAAGAGCTCACTTTATAAGCTGTGTGTGTGGTCACATGAATGACTTAATGTGTGTGACTGTACGTGTGTGTGTGTGTGTGTGTGTGTGTGTGTGGTCATATGCATGACTGAATGTGTGTGACTGTACGTGTGTGTGGTCACATGCATGACTGAATGTGTGTGACTGTACGTGTGTGTGGTCACATGCGTGACTAAATGTGTGTGACTGTACGTGTGTGTGGTCACATGCGTGACTAAATGTGTGTGACTGTACGTGTGTGAACGTGTGTGTGTGTTAAAGAGAAAAGGTGCTACTTTGCCTATTTCTTTATTTCCTGCATCACCTAAACTCTCTTATCTTGTAACTGAGTGTATATACAGTATGTGGGCTGCTTGTGTGTGTGTGTGTGTGTGTGTGTGTGTGTGTGTGTGTGTGTGTGTGTGTGTGTGTGTGAGAATGTGTGTGTGTTACCATTTGCATGCGTTTGTGTGTGAGTATGTGTCACGGACCTCAGGTGACACAGAGACTTTTGGAAAGTTTATTTTGAAACAGCCAAAGTCAGGGAAACAGGAAAATAACAGGGATAACCACAAATGTAACATGTGATACAAAAGCTCAGAAGATGAGATAGTCCAAACGGGAACGCACAAAAGACAAGAGTTCAAAAACTATTAAAACACAGAAGTTATCCAAGGAAAACTAGGGGCAAATAAGGAGCTAACGTGGACCAGGAGCGCTACAGAGGAGTTATAGACACAGGGGCCTGAGAGGAGACAGAAGAGACAGAACCACCTGGAAGTCGGGATCGGGATATGAATCGAAACAGCGTTTGATCGTCCTGTCGGGATTGTAGTCCTTAGTGATACGAGGGCAGACACGGGAGTGAAGGGAGTGAGGAGTTTATGTAGTGATGGGGGGAGTGACAGGTGCAAGTAATCAAGCAATCAGGAGATTGGGAAGGGGACTGAGGCAAGTGTATTGAGTCGGGGGGGGCGTGACAGGAGCAGGGCTCAGCTCTGTGTGTCTGTGTGTCTGTGTGTCTGTGTGTGTGTGTTTCTGTCTTTGTGTGTGCGTGACAACATGCTTGTGCATAGTTCTCATCTGTGAAACTGTGAAAATAGGATCATTAAAATACCAGACACGCAGAATCAACTCATAACAGAATTACCTAAATTAAATGATTTGGGGTATTGGGGTTTGGGTTGCACCTACAGACACTGTAAAGCTTATTAAACCCCAGACAGAAAGTGTGATATCAACCAAAAGAAGAGGTTAAACTGTGTGATGAATATGTGTCAGGTGGCTTTCCACATAGAGGAACACTCAGTAATGGTAACACAGTAAAAACAGCAACTGTATGGTTTGTCATCCACCAGCAGGGGGCACTGTTGACCAGTGGAATTTAAAAAATGATCGTAGAGCTTTGAAAGTTATTCATTTTGGGTAAATGCACTAAAGCTGTCCAAACACGTCTGACACATATTGTTTTAGTTTTTTTAGCTGATAGCACTAAGAGTTTTAAGTTTGCGTACCTGGGGTTGGTTGCTGATACACATTTTAATCTGGATTGTAAGACAGGGGACTATTTCAGCATGTGGTCTGTGAGCAGGAATGTGTTCTGCTTCTCACTACTGCAAATCACATACTACATACGTGTGAGATGTCACACACACCAGTAGTTTTGCTTCACTTCTCTCAAGTGTTCATCTTTCAGTATCATGGATGAATGCTCATTCTCAGGATGAGCTGGTTTTTTTTCCCTGGAAAACATGGCCTGCTCCTGCTACCCCAGTAGGGCCAAAAACATCATCAAGGACACATCACATCCAGACCACCACTTGTTTACGCTCCTGCCCCCTCGATGAAGGAAGATGAAGAGTCAAAGGAAAACTCAAAGAAATGTGCAGAAGTGATGGATTCCTCCTGGCCAACAAATATATATATATCAGTTTGTAGAGGTTAGATACCCGACCCTGGCCCTTCGGAACCCGATAGATTTAGAAATAATACTCAGGCTCAGTATGCCTGCATGCACTGTTGGTGATTATCTGGTGGTACCTTCATGTGTGAATGAAGCTAAATAAAGTTTAGAGCCTCGTCATTCAATGCCATGTCTCAGAATACCTGAGTTGTCCTGAGTGAAAGTAAAGCAGTGTAACTGAGCACAGCTGTCTCAGTGCAGTTTCTGGCTGTAGGTGTACCCCAGGAAACAGAGGGGGTGTGGGGGAAACTTCTATTTGCATTGCCAGGCCTGAGTGGGTCTGCTAGTCCCAGAATAGAGCAGCGCTATCGCCAGATATTTCAAGATTTCTCAAGGGATTTACATTACGGGACATTACATAAAGTCATTTTGAGCAAGTATAAGAACTTTGTTAGTGTCATTCTCTGTACTTTAAGGATATACATTTACATTTCAACATTATTTGTGCGGTGGCTTTATCCTTCATTGTGTGCAACAGTGCAAATATACCTTGAACTCATGACAAAACACATACAAAATCAAGTCTCTGATGATTTTCATCAAACTCATTTATTAATAAATGGTCAAAACACATGAAAGGGTCAAAGTAACAAGCACTTCAGATTCCCAAATGCTGTAAAAGAGGTAAAAAGAGAGAGAGAGTCCCTATCAGAGATGAAGAGTCTTTATCAAATACACTTTTATTCAGGGTAATGACAGACATTTGATAGGGGACCCTAGGAGCAGTCTGATTTCTTCAGAATCTGAGTGACAGTCTGGCAGCCCTGCTTTGCCTCGCAGGTCACTGAGACCCCCTGGGTCCACTCCTGGAGAGGGAGGGTCAGGGTGTTGCTCCAGCTGTACAGGCCGTCCTTCTGTGGGCCCCAGCGACTGGTCTTCCCGCTCCTGCTGCTCCCCGCTACCTTCCAGCTCAGCGTCCAGTCGGACGGGAAGCCTCCGTTAGCCAGGCACATCAATGTGGCTGAACTCCCGCTGATGTCCAGGGGGGGCAAGACTGTGAGTTCGGGAGTGGTGTCACCTGAGAAATAAAGCGAAGAGGTACAGGAAGGCATACATGAGATTGTCATTTGTCACGTTGAAAAACATCTCTTTTAATGTGATATTACAGATGCAATATGATGGTACATTACAGATACACTGGCTCTTGGTCTAAGTAACATGTTCTATTCAGCGATTCTGTTTTTAAACAGGATAGGCTACATGTTGATGCATTCAGCTACTGACAACATGCGCTCGCTGATTCGAAAGATTAGCCTAAAATGACTTCGCATAGACTCCGCAAATGCATTAACTATTACCCCCAAAAGACTTTGCAAAGACAAGGAATGTGAATATTGTGGAGAAATGTCTGTGCAACATCACGACACATTTTAGAGTTTTAGGTCAGCGTCAGTCTACGGATTACTCACTTTCTGACGCGCAGCAACAACGAGTAGAGTAACACGAAGTTATTAACCCTGTAAGGCAGTTCATATATTCCTACCACGGATTTCCTAAATACACAACCGCACGCGTATTTTGAGTCAATATACACAGTTCCAAGTAAAATGTACAGTTACGGTCAAAGCACAGGGGCAACATTCCATATGAAATGACATACTTCAATACTACCACCACTAACACGAACTTACATGAAACATATTCCTTCATATTTTCTGAAAACACATGCAAGGGATGTCTAATTTTTTAAAGGGATTATAAGGGTGGTGTGAGTCAATACACACATTTTACAAAAAAAGTAAGTGTTCGACTACACAGATGAAACCACACGTCCTATACTGTTACGATATATTGGTAGCCGTCATACACTGCACTGCTCATAGCGCAACATATTAGGACTTTAGTAACACACACACATTCTGACAGAATAATGCATGACTGTTTACTTACTTCCAACGTCAAGTCTACTGCCTCCTCCAAACGTGTACCACAGTGATACAAACGCCATCTGTGGCCGTACAAAAACCCCTCCTCTGATGCGCACTAGGATCGCTTTAATTTTTGATATCGCAGGAAAAATCCGCTCAGCTAAGCTATGCCCCCAATTATATTAGTCATAAAACGAATAAAACATGCACAAAACTACATCAGTAGCCTATTTCGTTTCATTACCAAACCAGACTCGCAAGTGAATGATTTATCTGCCTAAAAAAGCACACCATTGAAACAACATGTATTCATTTCAAAAACAAATGGTACAATGAAGGCAATTTAACGTTAAGCGTTAAGATGAAAACCAATATATTATATAGGACCAAAGATGATATAACTTACTTCCAACATCAAGTTTTGTGCCGCCACCGAAAGTCCACCACAGTGATACAGTCTCATAGAGACGCTGTACAAAAACCTCTTCACGGTACAGCGACTCTGACTGACAGCAATACAGTTACTGTTACATTTAGGGGAACAGTTTACCAGATCACGAATTCTGTCATGGTTAATTTCGGGTCTAAAATTTAAATGTCTTCAATCAATACGAATGAATCTCATTCTTTTTTTCACATTTCATAAATGCCAAACAGGCTTAATAGGCCAAGTTTGCCCAAACGACATTCAATCTCATAAATTGTTGAAAAGAATTAGACAGTAGACATTCTACAGTACAGTATGGCAATTCGCCCTTTAGTGGTTTGAAGACAGATATGTTTGAGTGCTATTCCCAACAGTGGAGTCAGGTGCACAGATTGAAAAGTAAACCGTCTCAGGGGTTCAGGGGTGCTTATTGTATGACTACAGCAGTGCAATAAGGGAAGAGTATGGTTCACCTCTACAGGAAGTAGTGTTGATACCGTGTGATAATGAGTTTAGCAGAACAATAAAGCCATTTGTATTATTTCTGTCATACTCAAACTGCTCCATTTCATTGATCCTGGAGGTTGCTCTCAGTTCATATGTGGATCTGAGGATTGTTTAGTCTTTCTGTCAGTAAGTAGGACCACACTGCACTGACCTATTAGTTATTGCTGTTAGCCCAAATAAATCTAACAAAACATAATTTAGGTTTAGACTGTTGGCCTACTGAAGAGTCTTCTTTATTTCTTTTCATGAGCAGAGGGAATGGGGATCAGAAGGTGCCAGGTAGAAACTGGGGAGGTTGGACATATTTGCATAACCAAAGTGTGAACCTTTTGCTCTTGAGAGCTTTATATCTCAGAAAGAGGAGAACTGGAACACTGAACACCAGCCTGTTTTAGAAGAACAATCTGACAAGAATGACTTTTCTCATTAATTTCCTCTGGGCACTCCTGTTCTGTATTCCAGGTAATTTATTTTGCAAACTGAAATATATTATTTGAAATAATTTTACAATTTGTTTTACAAACTGTGATGATATGCAATATTTTCAATATTTCAGAATGCAGGGGCCAGTACGTTGTGACTCAGACTCCAGCAGTGAACGCTGTTCTTGTGGGACAAACCATCAAACTGGACTGCAGAAGCAGCAGCCCAATCTACAGCAGCTACCTCCACTGGTATCTTCAGAAAACTGGAGAAGCTCCCAAACTTCTAATAAATAACATAAACTCACGTTATGGTTCAACTCCAAGTCGATTTGTTGGTGGAGGATCCAATGCGGGGAGTGACTTTAGTCTGACCATCAGTAATGTCCAGGCTGAGGATGCAGGAGTTTACTACTGTCAGAGTTTACACTATCCCAACAGTTAATGGGTGTTCACACAGTGATAAAGCGCCGTACAAAAACCTCCCTCAGTCAGGCTCCACATGAATGCACTGCTGCTGCTGCAGGAGGTGCTGAAGCATCACAGGAGCAGAAGGTTACACGGCACAACTCTACATGTTTAAAGGAAACATGTTTCTTCACATTTATAGTGGAAACAAACTGTTTGACATTTCCACTGTTAAATACTGGCATAAGATTTTAATTAGACTATAAATGAAAGAGAATATTGTGAAGTAAAAGGTGAAATAGCAAATAGAGCAGAAAGGAGATTTTGCCAGGGTCATGTCCAATCCAGTTTTGCTCATCATCTAGGGTCCCCTTGTTCTCATCCATCTCCCCTGGTGCACTTATCCTACTACACACTGTTCAGTCCTCTACCTGACTGTTACGCAATCCACTTTTACCAGAGGACACTGGGCCTGTCTCCTTCTCCATCTTCCTGCTATGGCCATTATGGATGGACATTCTGTCTCCTTATCTGGAAGACAGGTTTGGGATATTCCCCAGGATGTTTTGGTATGAATCCAGTATTGATCTCAGTGTGGAGAACAAGTGTAATGTTGTACCCAGATGAAAAACAGAGTCAAAACAAGAGTAACTCGAGCTTTAGTGTATATTCAGTGTTAATGCTTGCACAGTGAAATGTTCAGGTTGGGTGTCCCTGTGTGATGGCTGTCTCTTTGACCTCCTGGCTAAACACCATAGATCTATGTCCACCTTCTGGATTTGATCATCGTCAGAGTGAATTTTGCCTTGAAGCTGCACATGACTGCATTGCTGCAACTGGGAAGAACTCCAGAGTCCTGTAACAGTGTAACCATGGCATGCAGTCATGGCTTAAATTAACTGATCCAAGAAGTTTTCTCAGGTAATCAGTCATCTCAAACTCAACACCTCAACCCTCAGTGCCAGACCAGTAGGGACACTGTTGACCTCTTTCGGGCCAGCCCAAGGCTTTTCCTCTGGCATAAACTCCAGTGATTAGCCCCGGTATTCTGCTTCTGTTACTCCAGGGCCGAACTGAGGCCTTGTGGGCCATGACCCCAGTCCAGCGTCAGAGATGAAAACACAGAAAGTCTGAAGGTTTTCAACAAACAAGGAGGTTTTACTCCATGCGATGGGCAGGGGCTTTCATGTGAAAGACCATACCTCCCCCACATTACCTGTGCTGCTCATAGTTCTGTTGTTAGATAGTTCTGTTAATCTCCTCTTATGACTCTGAATAGACTACACTACATTACATAGATTCCCTTCAAGTGGACCTCAGTAGGACCAGATAGTGAGTGCATGTGATGGGCAGGGGTTCTCATGTGAATGACAGAGGTGTATCCACAGGCAGGATGCTATTATTCAATTAGTACTTATCATGTCATTTTCTCATGGCATAACTGCAAACTGATATAAGCAAGGATGTGAATAATGACTTCCAGACCACTTGTGTAGTTACTGTGTATCACACCCTTCAGCACCTGCAGTGAGCTCCAGCAGCAGAGAGCAGTCATGTGGAGCCTGACTGAGGGAGGTTTTTGTACGGCGCTTTATCACTGTGTGAACACCCATTTGCTGTTGGGATAGTGTGCACTCTGACAGTAGTAAACTCCTGCATCCTCAACCTGGACATTACTGATGGTCAGAGTGAAGTCACTGTAATCTCCACTGCCTCTGAATCTGGATGGAGTCCCAGACTGAAGTGTTTTGGCGTAATAGATCAGGAGTTTAGGAGCCGCTCCAGGTTTCTGTTGGTACCAGGACAAGAAAGGGCTTGATCCTGCATTATACACATTACTGCTGGTTTTACAGTTGAGAGTGACTGATCCTCCCTGCTGAACAGCTTTCACTGCAGGAGTCTGAGTCACAGTGACCTGTCCATACGACTCTGTTCAGAAAATAGAAAGAATTTAGCAAAATATTTAACCTCACATATGTATTTCTATTTTTTTTTTAGCGAATGGATTATAAAAAAGTTACTTACTCTGAAAGCAGAGGACAAGTGCCCAGAGGAACATGAAGATGCAAGTCATTGTTGAGTTCTCCACTATGAGAATCAGCTCTTACCCATGAAGTGGTGAACTCACAGGGCTATAAATAATCCCCCCAAGACTAGAACTGTGACCACTCATGCAAACTGCCACATGTTGCCTATGTAAATGATCTTCCTGAGTGAAACAGACTGCTGTGTTAACACTCAGATATGATATGTGTCCTTTGAACTCTTAGCGGATAGAAATGACGAAGCAGCATTATTTCATACAAAGCTACTAGTGCCATGTAAAACAGTATCCACGTTATGCCTTTAAATATATTATTTATTGTTTTCTTAATTTTAAATTCAAAACTGTTCCTCGGTTATTTCAATTATAATTATTCTATTAGTAAACTCCTGCATCCATTACTGATTGTCAGAGTGAGGTCACTGTGAGTTCCACTGCCTCTTAATCTGGATTGAGTCCCAGACTGAAGTGATTTGGGATCATAGATCAGGAGTTTAGGATCTGCCCCAACCCCCCCCAGTACTAGAACAGTAACCGCTAACACCAATGACACATCTACTGTATGGAAATGATTTTCCTGAGGGAAACAGACTGCTGTGTCTGCACTCAAATCTAATATTTATCCTTTGATTGCTCTCTTGGTGGTGAATAATGATGAAGCAGTATTATTTGCTACAAAGGAACATATCATGTGAATCAGGGGTGTCCAACTCTGTCGACATTACACTTGATACTTAATGACTCATTGTTGATTCTTTGAATTACTGTTTAGTCAGCTTACTGTTATAATTCAAGAGACATCACATCTGTCAAAAGTGTTTCTGTGTTCTTCCAGTCATGATAGTAGTGTAATCATATTACACACCACTGCTCTGTCACCATGGACAACTCTAACATGGATTATGCTTTGGGTTTTGGGACGGACATAAATGCAGTTCAAATAGAAATGACATCAGGTACAAGCCAACCCAATTATCTTCCCATAACCTTTTCAAACCATCACATCAAGATAGAAAGATTGATAGATTATCTGTCCTCTGTTATACTGGCCCACAGTTTATGGTGACTCCGGTCCCTGGTCTGAGAAACAGTTCTGAAATCTGTAAGAAAAACACCATTCTTTACTGATAATAGATTACGATCATTAGTGAAAAGGTCCTCAGTGGTATATTGGTTTGAATGAGTTATTCCCGGCAGTGGAGTCAGGTGCACAGATTGAAGAGTAAACTGGCTCCAGGTTTAGATCACTGGTCTAGTCCAGGGGTGCGTATTGTATGATAACAGTAGTGCAATAATAGCCTGGATACCAGCCTGAACTCCGCCCACAACATTTTTGGTCTGGGAGATTCAGTCTGGAGTCGAGCTAGTTGGGAGGGTTTAAACGGCCCCGAAAAGTGATTTGACCATTCAAATTGTAAGGGCGGGCTTTATACATTGATGGACAGATATAGATAGAATACCGGTATACATCGAACAAAGATGGCGCCGTCTCGGAAGCTTAGTGGGACATATTTTATATGATTTAAGCTATCTACACGACTTTTATATGTCTGCATTGACTCGGTTAGTTGTGTATACGCAAAACGAGTGTTGCCGAGGATTATAGGTCTTAACTGAAGCACTCTAGAGCATTATTGATAGGTTATGCTAACGCGTAGAAAAAAAAAACATTGAAACCAATGGTAGCTTCTAGCCTTGAGTGCTAATTAAGTAACGTGAGCAGGCATATCTCAACAGATATCGACAGCGCATTCATTTTGAAAGAGGAACAGAGAAACGCGATCAAGGCATTTGTCGATTGAAAATAAGTTTTTGCCGTCCTTCCTACGGGATCAGGTAAAAGTTTAATCTATCAGATGGAAATACTACGTTGCTCTGATTGGTTCTAGGTATCCAATTCAGCGAAGAGGAATTTTCTTTCCTGGTTCGTTGAAACACGCCCCATAATCACAGCCCAAAGGGTTCGGTCTCAGACTCATATTCTGACTAGAATTATGAGTATGACATCGTCAGGCTAGTGCAATAAGGGAAGAGTATGGTTCACCTCTAGAGGAAGTAAGGTGTTGATACTGTAACCTTGTGTTTAATGGCTTTGGGGTAATGAAGATAAAAAATAATGAATGTAGAACTTATTGTGTAATTAATATGTTGGTTTCATGCACCAATGGCAGTGCCCTAGTCTGCTGGGTCATGAGAGATTGGTTCCTGGGGGGGGAGGGGGGTACCCAGAGGGAAGGTCATCTAGGGTTGGTGCTTTTGGGGAGAAGAGATGTGAACTGGAAGTGTGCTGTTTGCTCTGCTGCGTTCGTCTCAGCATCTCCAGACGACCAATCAATGGACTGTTTGGGAGAGAATGTTCTTAGGCATTGTGGCAGAATGTGAAGAGTTCTGTAGATTTGGCAACTAAATTTGAGAGAAAGATTGTATTTGCACAACCGGCATCTGGAATCGGACAAAATTATGCTTTTTATTTCAGCACCATTTTAAATCTGGAATGTCTCCTCACCATGAATGGTAGAGATGGTTGCAGTGGCAGCTCAAACATATCCACAATCCCATGCACAGACACACATACACACATGCACACACAGAACCCAAGCCACTGGAAATATCAAAGCAAAACCATCTGTCATCTGTCATAACTACAAACTGATATAAGCAAGGCTGTGAATAATGACTTCCAGACCACTTGTGTAGTTACTGTGTATCACACCCTTCAGCACCTGCAGTGAGCTCCAGCAGCAGAGTGCAGTCATGTGGAGCCTGACTGAGGGAGGTTTTTGTACGGCGCTTTATCACTGTGTGAACACACAGCCACTTGGAATGTGTAAACTCTGACAGTAGTAAACTCCTGCATCCTCAACCTGGACATTACTGATGGTCAGAGTGAAGTCACTGCCTGTTCCACTGCCACTGAATCTGGATGGAGTCCCAGACTGAAGTGCTGTGGCACGATAGATCAGGAGTTTAGGAGCTGCTCCAGGTTTCTGTTGGTACCAGGACAAGTAAGATGACCCATACACATCACTGCTGGTTTTACAGTTGAGAGTGACTGATCCTCCCTGCTGAACAGCTTTCACTACAGGAGTCTGAGTCACAGTGAACTGTCCATATGACTCTGTTTAGAAGACAGAAAGAATTCATAGAAATATTTAACATCACATACGTGTTTCTACTATTTTTTTGAAGAGGATGAATTAAAAAATAGTCTTACTCTGAAAGCAGAGGACAAGTATCCAGAGAAACATGAAGATGAAAGTCATTGTTGAGTTCTCCACTATGAGAATCAGCTCTTACCCATGAAGTGGTGAACTCACAGGGCTATAAATAATCCCCCCACGACTAGAACTGTGACCACTCATGCAAAATCACACATCTACTGTATGTAAATGATCTTCCTGAGTGAAACAGACCGTTAGAGTTACAGTAATGATTAGTATGTACACACACATACAGTAGATGTAGATGTGATTAGGAGGGAAATGTCTTTCTATGAAATTGGTAGATTGATTGATAGATTATTGAACAGGTTTTGGGCTCTGTAAAGTGCTTTGAGACATCATGTGTTGTTAATGGTGTTATATATACATTTAATAAATAAAAGTCAATTGAAGTCTCTTGATATTTTGGCAAGGTCGTGTTCTAATTATGTCATGTACAAATCAGATGAACCAGAGACCATACTGTTCCAGGTTCTCACTGGATCGTTATACAGATTACTTAGACTAATGCCAAGACCTCAGTATGGCAGACTAACTGGTGACATCAGACACAGTAGTCTGTCCGTGTCCAGTGCTCAAGCGTGTCTCTTTCCCAGATCACCAGGATGGCGATCAGCAACACTGCAACACATATGTGAATCAGGATGTCTATCGGCAGGGAAACTACAGATAGCTGATGCAGTGGGGCATCTGTCAGCTTGTCTCCAGCCCCAGATGGCAAGTTACAGAATCTGTATCTCTTTCCTAGTCCAACAGTACCCTCTAGTGGTGGACAACACACACTGCACAAAAGTTCTGATGTTGCATATAATGTCACCTGCAACAAAGGCACTTTCACGGCCTACATTAGGGGCATAGATGTGATTGGTAGGGAAATAGTTTTCTATGAAATGGATAGATTGACTGATATATTATTGATCAGGCTCTGTAAAGTACAGTGTCTCTGAACAGTGCTTTGAACTGTGTCTGTTGTTAATGGTGTTATTTATACATTATATAATTAAAAGGGAATGAAGTCTCTTGATATTTTGGCAAGGTGATGTTCTAATAATCTCATGTATAAACCTGGTGAATGTATCACCCTCAGTGAACAGAGTACACTCATTAAGCTCTATAAGGAATATGAAATAGAGATTGAACTGATTCCACTAAGTGTTAACAGGAAGTGTAAATATAAGTTGCTGTTAATATTGTTGTTAATGCATTTTCCTTGATTGTTTTTACAGATGACGATACAGTACCTGTGCTTCTGGATGAGAGCAGCTCCTTACTGGCTTTCTGCTGAGAGACTCTGATGGACTCAGGTTCAGGTTCAGATGACTGACAGGCTTCTAATATGGCCTGTCCTTCATCTGGCCCTGATCAGTGTTGATCTTCCCAGGATCTCACACTACAGCAGTATGACACGAGTGAGTGGGGGTGATAAAGGATATCCTCACGGTAACTATGGTAACTACAGCAGTATGACACGAGTGAGTGGGGGTGATAAAGGATATCCTCACGGTAACTATGGTAACTACAGCAGTATGACACGAGTGAGTGGGGGTGATAAAGGATATCCTCACGGTAACTATGGTAACTACAGCAGTAAGACACGAGTGAGTGGGGGTGATAAAGGATATCCTCACGGTAACTATGGTAACTACAGCAGCATGACACGAGTGAGTGGGGGTGATAAAGGATATCCTCACGGTAACTATGGTAACTACAGCAGTAAGACACGAGTGAGTGGGGGTGATAAAGGATATCTTCACGGTAACTATGGTAACTACAGCAGTATGACACGAGTGAGTGGGGGTGATAAAGGATATCCTCACGGTAACTATGGTAACTACAGCAGTATGACACGAGTGAGTGGGGGTGATAAAGGATATCCTCACGGTAACTATGGTAACTACAGCAGTATGACACGAGTGAGTGGGGGTGATAAAGGATATCCTCACGGTAACTATGGTAACTACAGCAGTATGACACGAGTGAGTGGGGGTGATAAAGGATATCCTCACGGTAACTATGGTAACTACAGCAGTATGACACGAGTGAGTGGGGGTGATAAAGGATATCCTCACGGTAACTATGGTAACTACAGCAGTATGACACGAGTGAGTGGGGGTGATAAAGGATATCCTCACAGTAACTATGGTAACTACAGCAGTATGACACGAGTGAGTGGGGGTGATGAAGGATATCCTCACGGTAACTATGGTAACTACAGCAGTATGACACGAGTGAGTGGGGGTGATGAAGGATATCCTCACGGTAACTATGGTAACTACAGCAGTATGACACGAGTGAGTGGGGGTGATGAAGGATATCCTCACAGCTGTGGGCCACAGGTCTCACACATCTACAGAAGAGAAGGTGCAGATTTGTTCCAGAGTCATTTTCATTATGGGTGTGAATATCTATGTCTACAGGAAAACAGCCAGAAAGCACAAACAGACTCTAGGAAATTCAATTTATTTTCAATATTTGTATTAATTTAAAAGTAATTGTTGAGCTCTTTACAGTGAGAATCAGCTCTTACTGATTAGGTGCTGAATCCATATGATGACACATAATCCCCCAAAGCTAGAACTGTGACTCAAACAAAGTGACACATTGATGTTAGTGATCCAGCTGTGTGAAACAGACAATGAGTTTTACTGGACCTATTTATTTAAGGTTCATGGCTGTCAGCCACATGTGAATTTCAGTACTATGTTTGTATGTTTAATTATGTGTGTAGTGTACTGTACATTTATAATTATATATTAATGAATATATTATTTAAGCTTCATGGCTGTCAGCCATATGTGAATATGTTTAATTATTATGTGTACTGTACATTTATAAATATAGCTTAAGTTATGATGATTATATAAGTATTACATTATTTTACTAAAATGCCCTTTACTTGATCGTTAATTAAACAAGCTTCCATTTCTTGATCTCCATGATGTCTAAAATATGTTTGTATCTCTGAGTAGCAGTGTGTCTTCATGTTCAGTGGCATTGATCCCACGTGGTGAGTTCTGACCAGTCGAGCTCTCCAGATCACAGCAGGGAATCTGTCCCTGAGAGGAAGGGCCTCGCTGGAGGTGACAGCCTTGGGCCTTAAGTCATGTTCTGGAGGTGACAGCCTTGGGCCTTAAGTCATGTTCTGGAGGTGACAGCCTTGGGCCTTAAGTCATGTTCTGGAGGTGACAGCCTTGGGCCTTAAGTCATGTTCTGGAGGTGACAGCCTTGGGCCTTAAGTCATGTTCTAGAGGTGACAGCCTTGGGCCTTAAGGCATGTTCTGGAGGTGACAGCCTTGGGCCTTAAGTCATGTTCTGGAGGTGACAGCCTTGGGCCTTAAGTCATGTTCTGGAGGTGACAGCCTTGGGCCTTAAGTCATGTTCTGGAGGTGACAGCCTTGGGCCTTAAGTCATGTTCTGGAGGTGACAGCCTTGGGCCTTAAGTCATGTTCTGGAGGTGACAGCCTTGGGCCATAAGTCATGTTCTGGAGGTGACAGCCTTGGGCCTTAAGTCATGTTCTGGAGGTGACAGCCTTGGGCCTTAAGTCATGTTCTGGAGGTGACAGCCTTGGGCCTTAAGTCATGTTCTGGAGGTGACAGCCTTGGGCCTTAAGTCATGTTCTGGAGGTGACAGCCTTGGGCCTTAAGTCATGTTCTGGAGGTGACAGCCTTGGGCCTTAAGTCATGTTCTGGAGGTGACAGCCTTGGGCCTTAAGTCATGTTCTGGAGGTGACAGCCTTGGGCCTTAAGTCATGTTCTGGAGGTGACAGCCTTGGGCCTTAAGTCATGTTCTGGAGGTGACAGCCTTGGGCCTTAAGACATGTTCTGGAGGTGACAGCCTTGGGCCATAAGTCATGTTCTGGAGGTGACAGCCTTGGGCCTTAAGTCATGTTCTGGAGGTGACAGCCTTGGGCCATGAGTCATGTTCTGGAGTTGACAGCCTTGGAACGTTGTAGAATGAATTGAACATTCTGGTAGAAAATTAGGAGTACAGAATGATGGAAAAGATAATTTTCAGTATGTGCGGCTGTGTGTGTCTGGAAGTGCATACTCTGTGTGCCTGTGTGCATACTCTCCGTGTCTGTGTGTGTGTGTGCATACTCTCCATGACTGTGTGTGCATGTGTGCATACTCTCCGTGTCTGTGTGTGTGTGTGTGCATACTCTCCGTGACAGTGTGTGTGTATACTCTCCGTGTCTGTGTGTGTGTATACTCTCCGTGTCTGTGTGTGTATGTGTGCATACTCTCCGTGTGTGTGTGTGTTTACTCTCCGTGTCTGTGTGTGTATGTGTGCATACTCTCCGTGTCCCTTAGTGCAGTGGGTTGAGATTCCTCCATCAGGCCCAGTTGGAGAGGTGAGTGAAGCGTATGCAGTAAGGGCTCCAGGCCTGCTCTCTCTCTCTCTCTCTCTCTCTCTCTCTCACACACACACCTCCTAAACCTGCTCCCAGACACCAGTCCAACTGCTGGCTTGGGAACCATCACCCTGTGTACCTGCACAGCCTGTGGGAGCAGAGTGGGCATTTGTGGTGTCTGGTTCCTTTAGGGGGGAAAACTATGACTATAATGATCAACAACATTCATATAACACTAAGCTCCAAGTTCAACTCTTGTTAATTTTTAGCTGTGAGATCAATTTTAATCATCAATATCAATTTCCTTAAATTACGTTGATGAACACACCCTTGTTTCCAAGTCATTGTTGGTTGCCGTTTTGAGGCTTGGGATCACCCTCACGTCTGATTAGTCGCAATCCCAAACTCCCTGAGCTGGAACTGTTGTCATACACTTAGTCCAGTCTTCACGCCCGGTGACGGCAGAGGGGTGTACTCAGGAACCAAAAGCAGAGACAATGAAACTGAGACTGTGAACAGAGGTGTTTAATGAGTATGTCGTCAGTCAAAGGAGCTCATTGCTCATGCAGATCTCAGAGCACAAAAAACAGACAGTGGTCATACAGTGGACATTTCTCAAACCAGGCAGATTCAAATCAAGATTTCCAAAAAAGGAAAAAATATCAAAAACACCATGATTCAGTTCAGGTACACATTCAAACTGATCTGAAATTAATAATCTAAAGTTACAAATACCTCAGAGAAGACCTATGAAACACTCAAACACTCAGAGGGGTATGAACATACCTGCACACAGGATGATGTGGGAGTCTCTGGCTACATAATACTTAAGATGCTCTTTGCTATTCCATTAAGAGCAGAGTTCAAAAACAAGGCAAAACTCTCAGACCAGGCAGGTAAAGAGCAAGATTCCCAAAAAAAGGTCAAAAATATAAAAGATTCATTAAAGATTCAGTTCAGTTACACATTCAAACTGATCTAAAATGCATAATCTAAAGTTACAAATACCATATAGAAGACAAATGAAACACTCAAAAATAGCTTCTTGTAAGATAAATAGTTTCATGAAAGCATACATACACAAACATAATTAGCACAGGAAGTAGTACTGAAAGCTGAGTAAACACACATAGAGTGTGGGACTCCCTGGAAGCTGGGATAAAAAGTCAACCGTGCATAAAAACTCAATGAAAGTTGGGATAACCTACAAAATAGTTATTGAGACACTAATAAATGCAAGAAAACAAATCTTGTTGGATAAATACTCGTAAGAAAGTATACATACACAAAAATAATTAGTAAAGGAAGAAGTACTGAAAGCTGATGTTTTCTCTAAAAAGGTAGTTTAATATGCAGCGTGCACAAGTTTGGGAATCTGGCTGAATTGATCCAGCCTATTCAAGCTCTTTCTACACTGTTATGATTTGGATTTGCTGTGTTTTCATTCTATGGTTATGTCCTGAAGCCTAAAAGATACATTTAAAGCAGAATACACGCCTCATTGTATTTGTTTTCCCATTCTTTAATTTTATTTCTCAGTTCATCTTTTTCTGAACTATGTTTACCCTTTAAATCTTCAATAGCCTTGCTGTATTCTGATGTCATTTTTTTTTCAAGTATATCTGTTTCTAAACTATGTTTACCCTTTAAATCTTCAATAGCCTTGCTGTATTGTGATGTAATTTTTTTTTCAAGTATATCTGTTTCTAAACTATGTTTATCCTTTAAATCTTCAATAGCCTTGCTGTATTGTGTTGTTTCTGAACCATGCTGATCCTTTAAAGCTTTAAGTTGCTTGGTGTATTTTTCAACAAATTCATTGGTTTCCTCTGCTTTCTTTCGGACCTCCTCCTCGTGTTTTTTAATCAACAACTCAGTTTCCTTTTGATTCTGTTCTTCAGTTTCCTTTAACTTTTTCTTGTGCTCTTCCTCTCTGACTTCATCCTCTTTCTTTCTCCTTTTCTTTTCCTCTTCCTTTTCTCTTTCAAATTCTTCCTGAAGCTCTCTGATCTTTCTCTGGTTCTCATCATCCTCTTTCTGCCTTCTTTCTGTTTCTTCTTTTCTTGCTTTAGTCCACTCCCTTTCTTGCTCTTCCGTAGCACGCTGCATCTCTTTGATCTTTTCTGCATGTTCGTTCTCCATTCTCTCTCTTTCTTTCCTTTCTTGTTCTCTTCGCGCCTCTTCTTTGGAGTTCCTTTCTTTTATCGCTTTTTCCTTCTCAGTTTCAAAGTCATCTTTTATTTTCTTTTGCAACTTTTCCCACTCCTCTCTCTCATTTTGTTTTTCTTTCCTTCGTTCATCTTCCCACTCCTTCAACTCTTTCATTCTCTTCTTGCGAGTCTCCTCAGTCTGCTTTTCAGCATCATTCACTCTAGCCTCTAACTTCTTTCTCTTCTGTTCCTCTTTCTCCTTCCTAGACCTCTCTTCTTTATCCCTTCTCTTTCTTTCTGCTTCTTGTCTTCTCTCAAAATCAGAGCTCTCTTTTCTTTGCCTCTTAAGCCATTCCTCTTGTTCTTTTGCTGCTCTCTCTTTCTCTTCTTTCAGTTGTTTTCTGTGCTCCATCTCCCATGCTTCTTTCTGTTCCTTATGCTTTTGCCTAACTTCCTCTAAGGTTCTAGTCCATGACTGTCTCTTGTTCAATTCTATATCTCTCCTCAGTTTATCCTCTGCTTTTCTCACTTCTCTTTCCCTCCTCTCTCTCTCATCTCTTCTTTGCTGTTCCTTCTTGATTTCCTCCTCTTTTTCTCTCAGTTGCTTCTCTCTCTCTTCTCTTTCCCTTTGTATTTCTCTGGTCTTTTCGGCCATCATTGCTTTTATTTTCTCATCAAATTTGGCCTGGAGCTCTTGCTTCTCCCTCTCAATTTCCTGCTCCCTCTCTTTCATAATGTTCTCAAACTTCTCCTTAATTGCAGCTTCGGCCATTTGGAACGTCTCGTTGCTGTAACAATCCCCACCGTTCTTCTCCACCATCCTATCAATTTTTCCCATCAGCTCAGGCACCTGTTTATGATTCCCTTCATCGTGGTTATTGAACACATGATATCTTCCTTTACAGTCAGAAATTAGTTGTTGAATTGGAGGACTTGCTTCGATGTACTGTTCAATTGAATGAGTACGTAGCTCATCCCCTTTTGTGAAAAGGGTAATGGTAAACTTTTCAGCCCCGGTCCCAAAGGTATCTTTGATGAGTTTCAACGTGTCCTTTTCCTCTTTTGTCATCCTGGTACCAATTGAAATAATCAGCAGGAACACATGGGGTCCAGGGGCCAGCAAGCTGAAACACTTAACAATTTCTTTCAGGACATCTTCATTTGAGACAGATGTATCAAATAGCCCTGGTGTGTCTACAACATCAACAGATCGGCCATTGACTTGTGCTGTGACTTTCTGACAACAGGTCGTCACTGATGAACCGTAAGGGGTAGATTCAAAAACATCTTTTCCCAGGATGGTGTTTCCTGTTGCACTCTTCCCAACTCCTGTCTTCCCAATCAGCACGATCCTGACACAATCTGGGGGGCTGTCTGGATTCTGAATGACTACAAAATGAAATAATTGAGAGATTATAACACCATTTCCATTGTCCATTAGTAACCTTTGTTAAAATGAACTGTAAGTAATCAATGAGAAGCTGTTATTAACAGATTGGCCTTGAGCTAGATCTATGACAGCTATGACAGATTACTATGTAACACTGGCATATTGTCTATGTGTAGAAAGCTCTACCTTAACCTTTATACCCCTAGAAACTGTGCTGTATGGACCACATCCTTAATATCTGGGGTTTTACAACTTTTTTACACTACATATAGTGTACATCAAAACATTTTTGATAAGTACTGAGTCTTTAGCAGAGTTCAAATATAAAAAAGTGGAAATTAGATCCCATATTAACACATTCAAGCACTTTCAAAGAATAAAAGGAAAATATGTGACATGCTGGCACAATATGTAACATATGCTGCTTCATACACTTTTTTAAATAATAACCTTTTGATTTTTCATAATTACCATTTCGTAAATGCGATGTGCAAATTATTACATCAGAAAAAGTGAAGTAAATATTATTAAATTCAAAATTATGGATGTAGCAATGTCTCTGGATGTAGTTGCAGCTATGGACCACTACATTGCAAATCAAAATAGGAAAGCAAAATATGTCTTACCTGGTGAGCTGTTCAGCTGCTTCATCATCTCCTCAATCTTCTTTTGATTCTCTTCTTTAATTTCCTTTATCTTGTTCTTGTGCTCTTCCTCTCTCTCTTCATCCTCTTTCTTTCTCTTTTTCTTTTCCTCTTCCTTTTCTCTTTCAAATTCATCCTGAAGCTCTCTGATCTTCCTCTGGCTCTCCTCATCCTCTCTCCTCCTTCTTTCTGTTTCTCCTTCTCTTGTTTCAGTCCACTCCCTTTCCTGCTTGTTCCAATCATGCCTCATCTTTCTTATCTTTTCTGCATGGTCGTTCTCAATTCTCTCCCTTTCGTTCCTTTCTTGTTCTCTTCGTGCTTCTTCTTTAGAGTCCCTTTCTTTTCTTGCTCTTTCCTTCTCAGTTTCAAAGTCTTCTTTCATTTTCATTTGCAACTGTTCCCACTCATCTCTCTCCTTTCGCTGATTTTTTTTTTCTTTCATTCGTTCATCTTCCCACTCCCTCAACTCTTTCATTCTCGCCCTGTGAATCTCTTCAGTCTGTATTTCAGCTTCCTTCACTCTGGCCTCTAACTTCTGTCTCTCCAGTTCCTCTTTCTTCTTCCTAGACTTATCTTCTTCATCCCTTTTTCTTCTTTCTGCTTCTTGTCTCCTCTCAAATTCAGATCTCTCTTTTCTTTGCCTCTCCATCCATTTCTCCTGTTCTATTGCTGCTCTCTCTTTCTCTTCTCTCAGTTGTTTTCTGTGCTCCATCTCCCACGCTTCTTTCTGTTCCTTATGCTTTCGCTCAACCTCCTCTAAGGTTTTAGTCCATGACCGTCTCTGGGTCTCCTCTTCATCTCTCCTCCTTTTTTCCTCTGCTTCTCTCTCTTCTCTTTCCCTCTCCATTGCCCTTCTCTTTTCGTCCATCATCACTCTAATTTCCTCATCAAATTTGGCCTGGAGCTGTTCCTTCTCCCTCTCAATTTCCAACTCCCTCTCTTTCAACATGTTCTCAAACTTGTCTTTAATTGCAGCGCCTGCTTTTTGGAACATCTCATTGGTGTAACAACCCCCACCATTCTTCTCCACCATCCTGTCAATTATCCCCATCAGCTCAGTCACCTGTTTGTGATTCCCTTTATCTTTGTTATTGAACACATGATACCGTCCTTCACAGTCAGAGATTAGTCGATCAATTGCACAATCACTTTCTTTGATGTAGTGCTCAACTGAACGATGACCTAAACCATCCCCATTTGTGAAAAGAGCAAGGGTAAACTTTTCAGCCCCAGTCCCAAAGGTATCTTTGATGAGTTTCAATATCTCCTTTTCCTCTGGTGTCAATCTGGTACCAATTGAAAGAATCAGCAGGAACACATGGGGTCCAGGGGCCAGCAAGCTGAAACACTTCAGAATTTCTTTTTTGACATCTTTATTTGTGACACTCGTATCAAACAGCCCTGGTGTGTCTACAACAGCAACAGATCGGCCATCTACTTGTGCTGTGTCTTTCTGACAACATGTCGTCACTGATTCACCCAAAGATGCAGATTTAAAAGCATCTTTCCCGAGGATGGTGTTTCCTGTTGCACTCTTCCCAACTCCTGTCTTCCCAATCAGCACGATCCTGACACAATCTGGGGTGCTGTCTGGATTCTGAAGGACTACAAAATGAAATTAATGAGAAATGATAACACCTTTTTTTGATAACCTTCATGAAGTATTCAATGAGAAAGCTGTTATTAACCTTGAGGCCTTGAGATAGCTGTGACAGATTACTATGGAACCCCGGCATGTTGTCTATGGGTAGAAAGCTCTACCTTAACCTTTTATACCCCTAGAAACAGTGCTGTTGTCACGTCAGAGCCCGGACCTGCACCAGCCACGCCCAACTCCGCGATCTCTCGCTCACACTCACCGGTGTACTGATCACTCACACCTGCACTCTCACTCACCTGCATCGCATTAAGCATTCACGAGGACTAATCACATACACCTGTCACAGTCCCTTCTTATACTCCACTCATCTCACACTCGGTGTCTGGTATCACACATCATAGGTTGCCAAACGTTTCCCCACATCTTGCTGACCGTAAGGATTACTATCTTCGCTTGTTCTCTCTCGTTTATGCTCCGTTCCGTTTGTGTCACCTTTTGGTTTGTACTGTCCGAGTTAGACTTTTTTTTGTTTTGTTTTGTTTGCCCTCCTGGTTTTGTTAGTTACGATCTTTTCTTTCAGAGCTCGGCTCTTTGTTTTGTTTTACGTGTTCTTGTGAACCCGCGCCTTGTTTTCAGCAGCGCTACGAGCCTGCGCCCATCCTGGGCTGGAGTATCCCTGAGGAGCGAACGCGCCCTGTGCTGCCGTTCAGTATCCCTGTTTTGTGCTGTCCATCCATTCGCGAAATAAAACAGTCATTCACGAAAACCCGCAGTTGTCGTGTTTCGTTCCGTGACAGCTGTATGGGCCACATGCTGAATATCTGTGTTTTTATAACGTCTTTACACTACACATGGTGTCTTGAAGGACTTCAGCACAGTTCAAATATAAAAAAGTAGAAATCCCATAGATCAACACATTCTAGTGCTTTCAAGGACTAAGAGGAACAAATTTAACATGCTTTCACTGTAAACCCAAACAGTTCTACTAACTTATTAACATTATGTATTCAGTACTAAAAACCTGGTATTTAGTTGGCCCAACTTTAAATGTATTAGTTTTCTGAGCAAGTGAAGACGTTTTAATTGCATTCGAATGAATTTGTTTGAGTAAACATTGCCTGATAACTCATATTTTTTTAGTATCTGACGTCATCAACGTCATTGAGAACACCATTGCAGAGATCTTTTGATGAGACACGGAGACAGCAGACTTAAGGTAGAGGAGTCGTTTAGTAATCGAGAGGTTGGAAGGTTGCTAGTTTGATTCCCCACTCCTCCTTACCAAGTGTAAGTGTGAAACCCTAAACTGCTCCTGATCTTTAAATGCAAAATTCCTTGTAAATCGCTTTGAATAAAAGCGTCTGCTAAATCACAGATGTAAATGTAAATTAAATTCTCGCAACACTGGGAAGGCGGTCGACCAATGACAGTTCTCTCTACAGTAAGAGCTTGCGCAAGAAGTTGGAACATAAGGGAGATACCCTTTCAAAAACTTGTAAGGGCGTAATAACTAGTTTGTGAAAGACCCAGAGAAACACAAATATCCGACGAGGCAAAATCCTGATTTTGGAATAATATGAGTTCAGAGAACTTAAAAATTATGAAAATGATAACAAAATAAATCAGCATAGCCGATGTCTAATTTTTAAGTTAAGTTTACTTAAAACTTTTGATGTAACCGATTACATAATAAAATTTGAGTACATATATATATTTTTTTAAGTACTCTGAACTTGTGCAGGTTTACAGTGTATCTAACATATATGCTGCTTGATACACCTTTTGTAATAATAACCTTTTGTTTTTTCACACCTCCCATTCCATAAATGCTGTCGGCAAATAGTAAATGTTTTTAAATACAATACTATGGGTGTAGCACTGTCTCTGGATGTAGTAATGTCTCTAGATGTAGATATGTGTCTGGATGTAGATATATCTCTGGATGTAGATTAGGGGTGGGCGATATATATCGTCTGCGATAATATCGTCATTGTTGTTCAAACGATGTGCAAAATTACATTATCGAGTATTTAAATGACTTTGTCAAAAACAATGACACGCACAGGGAAACTGTTCACATCATGTTCTTAATATAGCCTACGGCGCAGCAGCGCTCCCCACGGCACGGCACTCACACGACTAGTGGGACTACGTGATCACGTGACATGGCTTCTCGCATCCACTTTGCAACAGGTTATCAGCGCATGGTGATGTCTGCTGTGCCTCCGTTGGTGTAGCATAAAACGTGAGTTTTATTAAAAAATAGCGTGTGTAATGTGTAGCTATTTCATTCCGTTTGTTAACCTTTCCTGCTGTCTGTCTCTGAACGTAGTTGATTATTGCAGGGGAGTAAAATGCTCCACGGCCGAAGTAGATTGCATGTTTTTAACTTCAGGGTTAATTCCCTTTCCTTTACGTCTGCTGCTGGTTAGTAAATACAGACAGCAGGAAAGGTTAGCAAACGTAATGAAATAGCTACACATTACACACGCTATGCTTTAATAAAACTCACGTTACTCACATACTGGTTAACACCATAGATATCTATAATAAAGGCTAGATATCCTGCCTGCGTTTCTGGCCGATGGAGTCAAATGTCTGCACATTTCGGCCATTTTGAGGACAGTATAGCTCACTCCCCCTTAACATTGTGTTGGTAGTGATACTTTTTAAATAACCAGAACTTGCTCAATTTTCAACCGATTTTCAAACGGGTTGGTTTGTTATAAACGTAAGATATTTCTTATGGCACTACATACTTATGAAGAATTATAAACATGGGTTTTCATATGAAAATAACATTGACAGGTCTCTGACAGGTCTCGTTTCAGGGGAGTGTTCAATAGAGCAGATTGCACAAAATTCTGGCATCTTGGCAATAAAGTCAGCAATTTCCTGTCGAAATCATAATGTAAGATGTTTAACAAACCAACCCGATTGGAAATCATGTGCAACTTCAGTTTTATTATGTGCAACTTAAGTTATATTGAAAAGAAAGAACAATTACTCGCCATTTGATGTAAAATGACTGATACACAATAGCCGTGATACACAATTAAGCTGGACATTTCAACATGTTCAACCATTCAGAATTATTACCAAGGTAATGACGATTGTAAATCAAGTCATTTGTAAATCCGTCAAAATTTCCGCAAGATAAGAGTGTAAACGATTGTGAAGATCACTGACGTTACCTAACGTACCACTGATCCCTACCGGAAGCTATACTGTCCTCAAAATGGCCTCCTGTGCGGATATTCAAGAGTCCGCCATAATCCATCTAGCCTTTATCTAAGATATCTATGGTTAACACTTTCACAGCACATAAATGTTTGTTGCTACATCCAAACTATGCGTCACCGTTGTCCCTCCCTGTACGTGCTCCTTAAAGGAGCCACACCATTTTACTAAAGGTTCTTGCAATGTGAATCATTTCATTTAAATATGCTTATTGGCCTTATTGTGTCCGCTTGTGCGTTTAACAGCGCTTGTTTGTGAGAGTGAGCATTCAACTGTTGATGCCCCAGTTTAATAAAGCCAGGCTATTCATAAAAAACGTACGTCAATGTGGCATTAGTACTATGAACAGTTGAGAAATTGATTCCGTCGGGCTGTCGGACTCGGCCCGGGCTCGGTTACTATTCTATTGGACCGGGCCGGGCTCGTACGGAAAAATTCGTCTCGATCCATGCTCTGATGCTCATGTATTTGTATTTTTGTACAATCCTGGACATAATTTTAAGTTTAATAAGGCCATAAGAACTGCTATTGATGTGCAATCATTCTCATGGATGCATGGAGCACTTTATTACAAGAGTTCAATATTTCTGCATTGCAGTTCAATAAAGTTATTTTTGTTTAAAGACAATAAAGAAGTGTTTTCCTTAAACATTGTGCCCATTATTGTAATCTCCAAGAAGGTATAACTCTGAGAATTCCAATCACATTTTTTTTTTAATATCGTCTAACTATTGTTATCGTCAAAATGAAAAAAAAATATCGAGATATTATTTTTTGCCCATATCGCCCACCCCTAATGTAGATATGTGTTTTGGTGTAGCAATGTCTCTGGATGTAGATATGTGTCTGGATGTAGATATGTCTCTGGATGTAGATATGTCTCTGGATGTAGCAATGTCTCTGGATGTAGATATGTGTCTGGATGTAGATATGTCTCTGGATGTAGATATGTCTCTGGATGTAGATATGTCTCTGGATGTAGATATGTCTATGGATGTAGATATGTCTCTGGATGTAGATATGTCTATGGATGTAGATATGTGTCTCGGTGTAGTAATGTCTCTAGATGTAGATATGTGTCTCGGTGTAGCAATGTCTCTGGATATAGCAATGTGTCTGGATGTAGCTGTGGCTATGGACCACTACATTGCATGCAATGCAAAATAGGAAAGCAAAAGAGGTCTTACCTGGTGAGCGGTTGACCTGCTTCATCATCTCTTCAATTTTCTTTTGATTCTGTTCTTCAATTTCCTTTAACTTTTTGTTGTGCTTCTCCTCTCTGTCTTCATCCTCTTTCTTTCTCCTTTTCTCTTTCTCTTGCTTTTCTCTTTCAAGCTCTCTGAAGTTCCTCTGGCTCTCCTCATCCTCTTTCTGCCGTCTTTCTGTTTCTTCCTTTCTTGCTTTAGTCCACTCCATTTTCATTTCCTCAATTTCCTTTTTTTCCTTTTCCAAGTCTGCCTGGAGCTTAACTCTCTCCTCTATTTGAGCTTCCACAAACATATCAGCGGTGAAACATTCGTCTGATTTGCTCTTAATCTTCTTGAGCATTTCTGATATCTGCTTATGCCCACCCTCCTGGCTAAGCACAAAGCAATCTTCATGAAATGTCTGCTCTACATTTTTTCTCTCTTGTAGACTAACCGGTTCAGGTTTGCCTTTGGGACAAGACACATATGTGTACAGTATCATAATGTAGTCATTCACACGAGGACCAAAAATGGTTTGAATCATCTGTAACTCCTCTTTGTCTTCATCAGTAAAGTGACCCTCAGGCAGAGCGAGCAGGAAAGCATTGATCCCAGGTGCACATTCGGAGATGGAATGGTGGCACTTCTCTAGTAGCTCTTTCAGTGACAGGGGCGTTGTGGCAAGACTTGGAACTTCAAACAGAGTGACTGCGTATCCACATACTTCAGCTTGCCTCTTCAAAAAGTCTGAACTGGATTCCAGCTCTGAGTGAGACTGTGATAGTATGATGTTGCCGATGGATGTCCTATGGATTCCTTTCCTCCCAAACAGCATCAACTGCATCTGTGGCAGAGGTGCTGAGATGGGCATGGGTGATGCTGAGATGTCACAGAAAGAAAATAAAAAGTTGTAAACACAAATATTAATCTTTCCTGCCAACATGGTGATATTTGTGACACTAACATGCCATGCTCTGTTGTCTTATTCACTTAATTATTATTATTGTAGAAGATGAAGGCAAATTATCAAAGGTGCTGCTTGCAGTTTTGTATTTCATTTGTTCAGCAAAATATTAACACTTATTTTCATCTGATGCCTTTTCAGGGAAACCCATCAAAAGCAAGAGGACCCACAGAGGTGAGCTACATTTGCTGGTGCTGACTTAAATCAAATGAAACAAAATTTCAATTTAATCAAATGTCTCATTCAAGTCTCTCTTTTATACCTTTCTCTGCACCCACTGTTTAGATTAGATTAGATTCAACTTCATTGTCATTGCACAGATTACAAGTACTGAGACAACGAAATGCCAATATTTTGTAGAACAACTTACTCTTCAAAGATTTCTTCTCTTTTCCCTTGAGTTCAGCATGTTTGGACAAACGTGCTGTTAGATTTTGGAAGGCAGAGACATGGAACATTAGGTCAATGAAGTCTGTGGAATTATATTATATCCTAGTTGCAAACATTAGTATTTCAAGCAGGAAAACAATAAGAGTAAAGCAATAAGAAAGAAAAAGTGACTACATCTTATTGGACTATTAATGGCTTCAAAACAGATGGAAGCAATGGGTCCATGGAATTACTTACAAAAAACTTTAGGATTTGGTTCCTGTTGTGGTAATGTCTCAGGTGCATCGTCAAACAGAAGGGACTGTGTTTCAACCGTAGTTATGATATTGTCAATTATTTTCAGAATTTCCACTTGCATATGGTCCTCTCCATGTTTTCTGTTAAAACTGTAACTCCCTCCTTCACAGACTTGTATCAGACGACACAAGGCATCACTCTCATTGTCATCAACACTGCTACCAACCCCAACCCCAACTTCATCTTCATATTCAGGTAAAAACTTCACTACAAGGGTACGTTCCAAAGCCTGATCAAGCACAGAGGTCAAGATCATCTCCACTCTCTTACGTTCATCTTCTGTGAGGTCTTGAGGTTGTGCAACCAAAATATATGCCTGAGGACCTGGACCACATAGGGAGACACATTCTTTCATCCTCCGGTGCAAGTCTTCCTGTGTGAGCTGACTACTCATCAGATTTGGGGTGAGGACAACAGTCAGGTGTTTGTCATCCAGCCATTGTTCTGCAGCTATACACTGATTTAGAGGTGCTTGACTTTTTAATGCACAGATGCCCAGAATAACATTACCCACATGGATTTTCTCTGACCACTCCTTCCCGAAAATCACGATCCCCACTAGAAAAAAAAAGACATTAGAAGACATATAGACATATTGTTAAGATACAGCAAGGAAAGGACCCAATCGCAGACCAGATGTAGACAAGCTTGGGATTTATTCACAAAAAAAACACAGAAGATCCAGGCAAAAACTCCAAAAGTATTCCAAAAGCACCACGAAGACAGAGTTGCTCACCATACAAACTGGACTGAAGACTAACATTTAGTTACGAACCGACAGGGAACACAGGACAGACTGAACTTAAATAACAGAGGGGGAACTAGACATCAAGACACCGGTGAACTCAAACAAGGTTAATTAACAAGACACAGGTGAACTAAAACAAGGTTAATTAACAAGATACAGGTGTACTAAAACAAGGTTTATTAACAAGACACAGGTGAACTAAAACAAGGTTAATTAACAAGATACAGGTGTACTAAAACAAGGTTAATTAACAAGACACAGGTGAACTATAACAAGGTTAATTAACAAGACACAGGTGAACTAAAAACAAGGTTAATTAACAAGACACAGCAGGCACCAATTAGGGAAACAAACCAGGTGATTAACAAGGCAGGTGTGGTAGGGGATGGAAAAAACCAGGACATGGTGGAAGGCAGGTGGGGGCGGAGTTCAGAACGACACAAAGAAGTACCTTCTGCTACGCGAGAAGAAGAAAAAGAGAGAGAGTCTGAAATCATGCGCTGAGCCTGGCCAGTGCATAAGGTACAAACAAACGAATAGTGATTACAGCACAAACAAACGCTTACAAAAGTTTTCTGACACACGCTGTTCCCAGCACGACGCATGCATTGCCACTGTAATTCAATATTATGAACGCATATTACAATAGGGAAACTGCAGACAGAGGGTCGCGCAAAAATTGCGGTAGTCGTTTGACTTTATGATCAGCATATTCAGGGTTTGCTTCAGTATCTTACGCCCCTCGGCCTTATCCGACAATGTATGGCAAGAAATAAAATCGGAGTACGGAAAACTAATGGCCGTTGAGTATGCATAGCTGGAGCTGTGGAAACAGCTAAATGAGTTACAGCCAAATCGCAGTGAGCTTTGTCAAGCCCTGGAAAGTTCGGCAAATTTCTACCCAAACATTCATTGCGTCTTGTTGACAATGCCCGTTTAAACAACATCTGCTGAGCGGTCATTCAGTACAATCTTAAGGCCTAGACTACACGAGCCCGGTTATTTTAAAAACCGGAGTTTTGCTCCGCGTCCACACGAGTGGTGTAATAAAAATACTCCGTACACACGTAACCGTGGAAGCCGCCACCAAGTGACACAATGCACGTGTAATACACATGCCACAACCATAAGTGGCGATGTAAGGTAAATTGGGAAGGCTGTTTTAACCAATGAAAAGATACCGGGAAAAGAAATCACCAAATACAAACAACAATGGCGCGCAGGGACTCGTTCGTATGGACGGACAGCGAGGTAGAGTTGCTGCTAAACATTACAACATGCGTGTGACAACCACATAATGCCGACAGCATGGCAATAAACAACATCTACTTCATTTTTGAAAGAGCTCACGTCAACTTCTGCTAACCTCTGCTGTGTTTTTCCCGTTAACGTCATTGCTGTGCAGGTGCTGAAGTGAAGCAGGCTCGCAGCTATGACGTAAACGGGAAAAACAATCACGGTTGTAGTGTCCACACGCACCCGGTGAAACCAACCCTGGCCGAAAACCCCACCCTGGTCTCCGGTTAAAAAAAAACACGGTTTCAGGGTTCCAAAAGCACGGTTGCATGTGGACAGGACATACAACCAGGAACATCTGTTCATGGTTTCAAAAATAACCAGGCTCGTGTAGTCTCGTGTAGTCAATCAGGATGCTCCTGAGGCACACACGCACACTGCCTCGTCACACACACACGCACAGTCTCTTAAGGCCCTTGCATGCTTCTAAAGGGAGCATGAATTGCTAGGTGCTTACACGTTGCGTTGGGGGTGTTGCCAAGCAATTCACACCTAGAACAATAGGCTTGCGTAAAATGGCGCAAGTCTAGAAAAAGGGGCCGACGCACGCAAGACGTAAAAAGTCGCGCAAGGGGCTTGCGCGGCCTCTTGCCCTTGCGCTTACGCTTACGTAACTGAGCATAAATCGGCCTTTAGGTCCCTCTCCCTCTCTGTCGTGCGCGCGCTACACAGATGCTAATGCGGGTTAGAGCACGACTGTCTCGTGTGCGCGGTCTTGTTCGCTCGCTCGCTCTTGATTCCGAGAGATTTTAAGTAATTTGCGGGCATCAGGGAGTAGTTATCAATATGTGGGAGACTCCCGGACCTTCCCGGACCCTCCCGGTCTAGAAAAAGACTAGAAATTGAATGTTTATTTTTAAGCCTCGAAAGTTGCACTGGGTGCCTTTAATAGTGAGAATACAGCCTGATTGGTTTATGCTATGCGGGCTTTGGCCAATGACAAGCTGTCATTGTTCTGACTGAGATAAAAATGCAACAGGCCAGCGAGTGTTTTGTGTTTAAAAAAAAAAACGGAGGGACAAACGCTTGTGAACTGATTCATAACTTTTAAATCGGGCAAAGACCGGTTGATGACATTTTAAAACTGATACGTGACTTCACGCATCGATGTAGTCGTATCTTACACGCTAAAAACGGATATCGATACGTATCGGTTATTTTTTACACCCCTAGTATGTGGTGATTCGCAAAACTGTATGACATTGACATTTTATGACATTAAAATGCTTGTTGTTTACCAGGCGCAACTGGGTTTTTAAGAGTCAGCACATTATTACATTTCATAGCACTGGATTTGAATGAAGGACTACATGTTGGGTCACTACGTCAGCTGTAGACAACAGCATGATTCTTGAAGGAATTCTGAGAAGCTGGTGAATATGTATCTTTGCAGGGGTGCAAAATCGTCAGCCACCAGTACCCCACCCACCAGGATACCATCCACCAGTACCCCACCCACCAGGATACCATCCACCAGTACCCCATCCTTGTGGTCCTTTAACCTACTGTACTTTTCCCCCAACCCCCTACAAAGCTGAGCAGTAGGTGGACCGGTGCAAGTGGACCAGTTTGCTCATTAGCGCTTCAATTCTTTATTGTCTTTCCTGTTATTATATAGTGTATGTACATACAGGCCTACAAATATCAACATTCATAACAAGCCACAGTTATACACTATCATAATAAATACGTTTATATATATATATAGCTGCAAAGAGCGATCTTTGGGGTCCAAGCAGAATGAACAAACTGCCCAAAGCAGCGAAAGGTTGAATGATTTGACCACTTCAACAGGTTAATGATGACCATGTGAATTGTGTAAGTGTAACGCAAGGATATAAAGACAACAGCAATTTTGAAGATAGACCATGTCAGAGAAACAGAGGAAAACAAGTTGAAGCTTGTTGTAGTGAGGGCTGATTTGATTGAAATTGGGAAACTAATGAGGAAAGGAACAAGCCTTATAAAAGTCATTAGGATTGGCCATTCACACAGAAATAAGTAGGCTGCTGAATTTTGATTGGCTGTTGGAGGCATTTTGTTGAGGGAGCCTAATGGAACTTTAGGAGATGTGAGCATATGAAATTTCAAAATTTTAGCTAAAGCAGTTCTTGATATACGGAAATGTGTCAGTTGCAGTGCCCCCTATGGACGAAAATTTTCGAAATTGTGTCAAACAATGTAGTAGTGATTCAGGGTGCCAGCTTTCATTAAGTTTGAACCTTTACATCACAGGTGAAGTGGCTAGAGCTTTTCTTTGAACATAATTCACTAGGTTGCGCAACTCGACAAATTAATCATAATGAATTAGGCCCTAGGCCTGTTGCGCCATCCATTATGAAACATGTAGGCTACACGCACAAAAATGTCACAATATGCTTTTATGTTTGGATAATGTTCTTTAATGTTTTGTCAGTCACTTTGGACAAAAGCATCTACCAAATACCCAAACCATAGTTATACATACCTTACTATAACTATAAATCCCATCTTTTGCGTAAATGAGGCTCTAGGTCTACCAAATGGGTCTAGTTAAGACTGAAGCCTCAGACAAAGAGGTGTAAATCAGGGGCTCCAATCTTTCACCAAAGGTCCTCCTATATTAAAAAAACACTTACCTATCCCTGTTTCCAGTCACACCATACTGATGCCAATGGAATTACAACGATTTATATTTGCGCCTAATCTATATTATTGTGCCCGAATTACGGCAGTGATAACAGACGTTAAGCGTCACTATACACGTCTTCTCCTTCCAGTGTTTCCATGCTTTTCCTACTTACGGTTTGGGCGGTTATCAGGGTTTGACTCCTCGCTTGCGTCTGAATTTTTCCTTCCTCTTGAAGGCTGGTTTGCCTCTGTTTAAAAAAAAAACATAAAAGGTAGTTTTTCAGCCAATTTCTATATACATTTTTGTCAAATTTAAAAAAGTTACTTTCTGAAAAAAAAATCTAATTTCACATCAGTTGACTCACCATCTGAAGGACTGCCAGTGGGTTCCTCCATAAAGTCTGTCTCCCTTGGTATTGAGGGATCTCTCTCTGACACTGTAAGCAACAAGAAAGAAGTCTTTCAGGAACATAAATCTTCAAGGAATGTAATTTCTTGCCCTCTAGGGGTCTTTTGTGAGTGCACAGACCATCAAGTTAAAAGGCAGATAAACTTCCTGTGCAATTGACTGGGTTACAAGAGAAAATGTAAGTAAGACATAAGACATGTATATTAGGACATTACAGTTATACAAGTTAATACAAGTTAAGCGTTAGCAAAGTGTGGGGAAGGATGTGTTATCTAATCTTAACAATAATTAACAGGGAATTTTTGATTCAAAAGCGATTAATAGATGGCAAGGCTCCATACTGTTATGATCGCTCCTTAAGTTACATGGTTGTAGGATCTTCGTAAGACTGTCACTGAGTGCAACTCCTCCACCTCATGTATTGACCTTGTACCTACAGCATTTTTTAAGTGGGTGCTCGACAGTGTCTCAAGTCATGTCCTAAAGATTATAAATACATCTCTTCAAGCAGGCATCTCCCCAGATGCCTTCAAAACGGCTGTTGTAAAACCCTTACTAAAGAAACCCAACTTGGATGGTAATGCACTGAAACAGCTATAAGCAAATAACAAATCTTCCATTCATTAGTAAAATACTTGAAAAGATTGTTTCAGTGCAAATAAACTCCTTTCTTTAAAAAAAAAACAATATCCTAGACTAGAGGAATTTCAATTAGGCTTAATAACATGCCACAGCACTGAAACTGCTCTTCTTAAGTAATCAGCGACCTCAGACTAAATTTGGATTCAAATAAGGTCTCAATCCTTGTCCTCTTAGACTTAAGTGCAGCATTTGATACTATTGACTATGACATCCTAATCAATCGTATTGAAAAGTAAGTAGGTCTTTCTGACTGTGTTTAGCTGGTAACTTGGGGTTGCACAAGGGAGCTGCCTTGATCCATTATTATTCTCATTATACATGCTGCCACTTGGGTACATCATTAGAGAACACAATGTATGCTTCCATAGTTATGCAGATGACACCAACCAGGGGAGGCCCTAGCACATTTGGCGCTCTAGGCGAGCTTCACTCCTGGCGCCACCTTATGCGTCCGTGAAAAAATATATACAGCCGCGGAAAAAATTAAGAGACCACTTCAAAATTATCAGTTTCTCTGGTTTTACTATTTATTGGTATGTGTTAAAGTAAAATGTACATTTTAGTTTTATTCTATAACCTACTGGCAACATTCCTACCAAATTTCAAATAAAAATATTGTCATTTAGATCATTTATTTGCAGAAAAATGACAATTGGTCAAAATAGCAAAAAAGATGCAGTGTCTTCAGATCTCGAATAATGCAAAGAAAACAAGCTCATATTCATTTTTAAACTACACAATACTAATGCTTTAACTTAGGAAGAGTTCAGAAATCAATATTTGGTGGAATAACCTTGATTTAAAATCACAACTTTCATGTGTCTTGGCATGCTCTCCACCAGTCTTTCACATTGCCGTTGGGTGACTTTATGCTACTCCTGGCGCAAGAATTCAAGCAGCTCGGCTTCTTTTCATGGCTTGTGACCATCCATCTTCCTCTTGATCACATTTCAGAGTTTTTTTTATGGGATTCAGGTCTCGAAATTGGGCTTGCCATGACAGGGTCCTGATCTGGTGATACTCCATCCACACCTTTACTGGCCTGGCTGTGTGGCATGGAGCATTGCCCTGCTGGAAAAAACACTTCTCAGAGTTGGGGAACATTGTCAGAGCATAAGGAAGCAAGTTTTTCTTCCGGGACATCTTGTACTTTGCCTGGCTGAGGTTTGTAAAAGACCATAAGGATTGAACCAAAGCGGACTGGAGGGTCTCCTAGTTCGTCTTCTCTGATGAGTCCAATTTTCAGCTTTGCCCAACACATGGTCGTCTGATGGTTAGACGGAGACCTGGAGAGGCCTACAAGCCACAGAGTCTTGCACCTACTGTGAAATTGGACTCATCAGAGAAGACGAACTAGGAGACCCTCCAGTCGGCTTTGGTTCAATCCTTATGGTCTTTTACAAACCTCAGCCAGGCAAAGTACAACGTTGTCCCGGAAGAAAAACTTGCTTCCTTTTGCTCTGACAATGTTCCCCAACTCTGAGAAGTGTTTTTTCCAGCAGGGCAATGCTCCATGCCACACAGTCAGGCCAGTAAAGGTGTGGATGGAGTATCACCAGATCAGGACCCTGTCATGGCCAGCCCAATTTCGAGACCTGAATCCCATAAAAAAACTCTGAAATGTGATCAAGAGGAAGATGGATGGTCACAAGCCATGAAAAGAAGCCGAGCTGCTTGAATTCTTGCGCCAGGAGCAGCATAAAGTCACCCAACGGCAATGTGAAAGGCTGGTGGAGAGCATGCCAAGACACATGAAAGTTGTGATTTTAAATCAAGGTTATTCCACCAAATATTGATTTCTGAACTCTTCCTAAGTTAAAGCATTAGTATTGTGTAGTTTAAAAATGAATACGAGCTTGTTTTCTTTGCATTATTCGAGATCTGAAGACACTGCATCTTTTTTGCTATTTTGACCAATTGTCATTTTTCTGCAAATAAATGATCTAAATGACAATATTTTTATTTGAAATTTGGTAGGAATGTTGCCAGTAGGTTATAGAATAAAACAAAAATGTACATTTTACTTTAACACATACCAATAAATAGTAAAACCAGAGAAACTGAAAATTTTGAAGTGGTCTCTTAATTTTTTCCGCGGCTGTATATATAATTGTGTTTTTTTTTTTTTTCGGGCGCATTATTTGGCGCTCCCTCTCTAGATGGCGCTCTAGGCGGCCGCCTAACCCGCCTGTAGGAAAGGCCGCCACTGACACCAACTGTAAATCTCTCAACTGTAAATCTCTGAACCAAATGATGCTACAGCTATAAACTCTGTTACTGCTCGTTTTTTAGCAATAAATAAGTGGATGAGCAATCATTTCTTAAAGTTAAACGAGGACAAAATTGAGATCCTACTATTCGGCCATAAAACCAAAAGAGAAATGCCGTTTAATAATCTGTGGAAATTAACTCCCTGGATTAAATCTGAGGTTACAAATTTTGGTGTTATCCTTGATTCAGATCTAAGCTCAAGTCCTACGTTAACAAGGCGATGAAAACATTGTTTTTCCACCTTAAAAACATAACTAAAGTATGACCATTTATAAATCAAAAAGATGCTGACAAATTATGATGATTAATGCCTTTATTTCAAGCCGGCTCGATTATTGTAATGCAATTCTAACATCTTTCCATCCAGACGCAAATTTAGCTAATCGGAATCTGTAAGTGGTTTCTAGATAGATATATATAGTTGATCTGTCTTATTTGACAAAGCAGTTAGCGCTCTTTTTAACGCCCAAAGTATCAAATAATGATGCAAATGTGCTAATATGGTGAAGTAAATGTCAATATCATAATGATTGTCTATTCCAGAATATTTCCAGTTTTGATGCCCTAATGTTGCTTTGGGCTCATTTAAGCATGAGCTTTGTGCTATGTGTTTAAAAGTTTTAACTTAGGCTATGTGTAATGTTCCTAACTTCTATATTATTATTTCACCTTAATGTTCTTGAGATCCGTTTCTGGCATGTAATTATACAGAGTCAGGCTTACTCTGATAACAGTCACTAAGAGTCGTTAACAGTCGTTAAGCAACTTGGGCCATGGTTGCCACTAGTGGGGATCGAACCTATGACTTTCAGGTAGTTTTTGAAATCAGTGAAGGAGTGACGGGGGGCTTCCCTTGGGGGGGGGGGGGCGGTTGTTTTCAATCCAGGTCAATTCAATTAACATATGAAAACCTCAGCCAGCTGGGCAAGGGGAAGGGGGGCCTATCACACCACTTGGGCTTCCACGGCAATACACAGGGTCGGCGACTATCGTAAATGCCACATTTCATGCAGTGATGTTATGTGTGGAATACCATGTATTGAGAGAGAAGTACGTAGAGTTGGAAGATGAAGCTGTACCCATGTACCATGCTGTATACCTGCTCCTACTTTAGATTGTGTCTGGAAGTTACACGCCTACCTCCTGTTCATTTATACATTCTCCTTATATACAAAGCCCTCAATGTGCTAGAACCCAGCAACAGCCATAAGAAAATCGGGGATGCAGCCTTCCTCAATTACGCCTCAATGCTATGGAACACAATGCCTTTAGGTATCAGGGAAGCTAGCTAGCTCGCTAAACATTTTTAAAAGAAAGCTAAAAGCGCATCTCTTCACCTTAGCCTTCAACTAGCTACATCAATATAATGTGATATTAAGGGGATAGAAAAACTATATCTCTGCAGTTTTTCTGTGTTATGTTATGCAATTTATGTATTCTATCTTTGCACTTCATCCCTGCCTTTCTCTTTATGTTTTTTTATGTTAACTTTATTTATTTATTTATGTTTATGCACTTTATCCCAGTTTGTATGTTGAAGTTTCATGTTCTATGTTTATTTTATGTTAATTTGTATGTGGATCACAGAGTCATTTCTCTTTACATAATTTCTTTGCTGTTAAGCACTTTGAGCTGCATTGTTTTGTATGAAAGGTGCTATACAAATAAAATGTATTATTATTCTTTTTATTATACTTATATCATTTTTGGATTGAAAGTTAAATTCTAAAAATTGACTCACCATCTGAAGGGCTGCCAGTGGGTTCCTCCATAGAGTCTGTGCTTTCCCTTGGTCTTGAGGGATTCATCTCTGACACTGTAGGCAACAAGAAAGAAGACTTTCAGGAAAATCAAATGTCAAGCAATTTCAGTTCCTGTACTCTGAGGGTCTTTTGTGAATGCACAGGGCACCACCAGGTTAATAGGCATTTACCAAAGGAAAAAAATGTACCTATTCCTGTTTCAAGCCACACCATACTGATGCCAATGACAATATTATGCTCTTTATATGCTAAATCCAATGCATATACTGTGTGTGTAGTCTCTATATCAGTGTGCCCAAATGACACCAGTGAAAACAGACGTTAGGCGGCACGACGCGAAGCGGAGTGCCGTTAAACCCCCTTACCTGTTCTAAAATCAGCGCAAAGCACGGACTCGCGGGGCTTATTGCTTTTCTAAACCTGTTACTACACATATTTGATATGGTTTCATAAATAAAGACAATTCAATTTAAGAAACAATAGTTTAATGATAAACTGTCATTCTTCCGCCACTTAAAATTATAGTTCCTAAATAAATCGTTGCCACGCAACCCTTGAAGCAACGCAACAGCCAGATGGAACACTGGGTATGAAATGCGCTATATGAATGCCTTGCCATTCGCTGCGCAGTAATATGGAATGTAATCAGGTCAAATTGTAAGGTAATGCTGGATTTTACAACGGCTTTTAGCCAATCACGATCAAGGATTTGAACAATCAGGTTTAGAAACAGACGTTAGGCGTCACTATGCACGTCTTCTCCTTCCAGTGTTTCCAAGCTTACTACTTACTGTTTGGGCGGGCACCAGGGAAAGAGTGTGATCTAAAGCTTTGTCTTGAAGGTTTCTTTGACTCTGTAAACAAACAGAAAAGGTGGAATATAAGCAATTTTCATGTACATTTAAGTAAAATACCATGTCAAGATATAAATCCTAAAAGAGAAAGAAAATAGCTTTGTCAAGCGAACCTCTCCAATGCAGTTGAGTGGACTTATCACTTGGTGTTGTCTTTTCACTCAGTTTGTTGACAAACCACAGTGAATTATTGTAGAAAAGGTATTCTGTAATGTTTTGTCAGCCACATAGGACAAAAGCATCCATCAAATACCCAAACTGTAGTTATAAATACGTAACTTTAAATCCCATCTCTTGCGTAAATGAGGTCCCTATGTCCACCAAATGGGTTTACAATAACTCAAGTCTTAAACTTGTACAATGAAGCAGAGACATCCGTGTAAGAGTTTGTCCTTTAGTGGGGAGAGGGGTAACGTTAGCTTTTTTTTGTTTTAAAACATTTAACCAAAGGTCCTCCTTTACGGAAAATAATTATCTATCCCTGTTTCCAGGCACACCATACTGATGCCAATGACATTATAATAATTTATATTTGCCAAATCCAATGCCTATATGTGTAAATTCTATATTAGTGTGCCCAAATTACGGCAGTGAAAACAGACGTTAGGAGTCACTACGCACGTCTTCTCCTTCCAGTGTTTCCAAGCTTATCCTACTTACTATCTGGGCGGGCACCAGGGAAAGAGTGTGATCTTAACCTTCGTTTGAAGGTTTCTTTGACTCTGTAAACAAACAGAAAAGGTGGAATATAAGCCAATTTGCATGTATATTTTCGTCAAATTGCCTACGAAGTCAAATTATATACATCCTCAAAGAGCATGAAAATAGCTTTGTAAAGCCAGGCAAAATGTGTGTCTTCAACATGAACCCAACTTCTTAATTGCAGGCTGTAGTTTAGTTTTCATCTCAGTGGAAAACTATAAGTAATTTGAGTAATGTGAACCTCTCCAAAGCAGTTGAGTCAGCTAATCATTTGGTGTTTGTTGAAAAGTCAAATCATCTGAAATCGCAGTAAATTCTTTTAGAGAATGTATTAACACAGGTCAACAAAATTACTTTCTTCATTCTGAATGTTGTTTGGTGTAAGTATATTTTGAGCACATTTCTACTTTTAGTATATACTTGGGAACTAGGTCTACTATAGTCTTAAAAAATATTTTAAAAAATTCACTCCTGTTTCAATGTAGCCTAATGATGTTGTTCAGCAAACTCTCACAGTAATTAATAGACCCTAATTGTTTTTTGCTTTCTCTTGACTCTGAGCCAGTGTTTAAAACTTGCATACATATGCACTCAACAGGCACAACATGCACCAAGCACACCATGCGTGGACCTGAACGTTACATGAACGCAGCTAGTATAACTTGACTTTAAGTCTCAGGGTCAAAACTCCCTAATGACATAAGTGTAGAGGACCTAACCATGGGGTAATACAGTATATGTGGAGGAAGTGGAACTGACAACTCAAGGTTCTCCTGAACAACCATGGGCATAAATGGAAAGCAAAGTTTTATTATTTCTCAAAAAAAAAACTTCTTTTATCAACATTTAAATTAAACATTTTATCAGGTAGGCAACTGTTTACGTATAATATAATTATTAAACTAAATTATTTGTTTTTTTGAATCGTTAGTCATTCAGTATACCACCCAAAATTTGTAAAAATCTTACTAATTTCACATGAATTGACTCACCATCTGAAGGGCTGCCAGTGGGTTCCTCCATAGAGTCTGTGCTTTCCCTTGGTCTTGAGGGATTTATCCCTGACACTGTTAGCAACAAGAAATAAGTCTTTCAGGAAAATCAATCTTCAAGAAATTTTAGTTTCTGTAGTCTAAGAGTCTTTTATGAGTGCACAGACCACCACCAAATTAAAAGACATTGCAAATAAACTTCCTGTGCAACTCACTAGGTAACAAGACAGAATATCTGTTAAGACATAAGACATGTATTTTAGGACAAGCATAGCATGACATTTAAATTAGTACTACATTTGCACCTGAAAATGTTTTCCTGACTTAACTTGAAGTTTGGAAGATCACATTTATTGAATTACATAATGGAAAGGAATGAAAAAGGAAAACAACCTAGTTTTATGTACAAATACGACCATCTACAGAGTTTGGTCCACCATCTTGTTTGGATATTAGCCTAAACGCTATTTGATTGGCTAGTGTATGTGCTGGCGTATCTGCATATACGTAATTTGATTGGCTGGCTGACGGATGCACTGCCTCTCGAAAAGTTTAACTTTTCTAAACTTTCCACTTGTGCTGTCAGTTTAACGATTCATCGATTCAACGATTCATTTAGCGATTCACTTTGAGTTAACTATGACAAAAATGCGATTAATCGCGATTAAATATTTTAATCGTTTGACAGCACTACTTTCCACGCAAGCAATGTGACGCAACCAAACCACAATTCAGTTAGGCACCCCATTCAAAATTAATTGGAACTCCGTTGGCGGATCAAACTGCCTGTCTGAATCTGCTGTGAGAGGTCGGGTCTGAAGCACATGGTAAGCCCAAAACAGCAGGCTAAAGGAGTCCTTTGCGGCCTTTCTGGGCCAAAAACTGTCCCAACTCCTGAAAACATCAATATACAGTACCTTACAGCTGTGCATTTCTAAAGCTCCCATTCATGGTTTGTTTTGGAAAACAAAGCACCAATTTATTCTGTGTCTATGCAAGTGTGTGTGTGTGTGTGTGTGAGAGAGAGAGAGACAGAGAGAGAGAGATGAAGAACTTGAGAGCTACACAAAACACCTTGACTGTCCTACAATCTCATGTTTTAAAGCAGCCTACTGAAATGAAAGGAGGAGAGATAGTCCAAGATCGTGTCCTGAGTGCCCTGTAAAAGCCTGTAGCTCCCTGTTCTGTTGTTGATTAACTCCCCCTACATGTGGGGGAACTAAACCTTTTGGGTGTGCTACCTTAGCTCAGTGGTTGCCAAAGTGTGGGGCAGGTGTGTTACCTTAGCTCAGTGGTTGCCAAAGTGTGGGGGCCCCAAGGAGTTACAGCATTGTAACTAACCTATTTGGTGATTTGGTCTTCAAGAAATTTTAGTTTCTGTAGTCTAAGAGTCTTTTATGAGTGCACAGACCACCACCAAATTAAAAGACATTGCAAATAAACTTCCTGTGCAACTCATTAGGTAACAAGACAGAATATCTGTTAAGACATAAGACATGTATTTTAGGACAAGCATAGCATGACATTTAAATTAGTACTACATTTGCACCTGAAAATGTTTTCCTGACTTAACTTGAAGTTTGGAAGATCACATTTATTGAATTACATAATGGAAAGGAATGAAAAAGGAAAACAACCTAGTTTTATGTACAAATACGACCATCTACAGAGTTTGGTCCACCATCTTGTTTGGATATTAGCCTAAACGCTATTTGATTGGCTAGTGTATGTGCTGGCGTATCTGCATATACGTAATTTGATTGGCTGGCTGACGGATGCACTGCCTCTCGAAAAGTTTAACTTTTCTAAACTTTCCACTTGTGCTGTCAGTTTAACGATTCATCGATTCAACGATTCATTTAGCGATTCACTTTGAGTTAACTATGACAAAAATGCGATTAATCGCGATTAAATATTTTAATCGTTTGACAGCACTACTTTCCACGCAAGCAATGTGACGCAACCAAACCACAATTCAGTTAGGCACCCCATTCAAAATTAATTGGAACTCCGTTGGCGGATCAAACTGCCTGTCTGAATCTGCTGTGAGAGGTCGGGTCTGAAGCACATGGTAAGCCCAAAACAGCAGGCTAAAGGAGTCCTTTGCGGCCTTTCTGGGCCAAAAACTGTCCCAACTCCTGAAAACATCAATATACAGTACCTTACAGCTGTGCATTTCTAAAGCTCCCATTCATGGTTTGTTTTGGAAAACAGAGCACCAATTTATTCTGTGTCTATGCAAGTGTGTGTGTGTGTGTGTGTGAGAGAGAGAGAGACAGAGAGAGAGATGAAGAACTTGAGAGCTACACAAAACACCTTGACTGTCCTACAATCTCATGTTTTAAAGCAGCCTACTGAAATGAAAGGAGGAGAGATAGTCCAAGATCGTGTCCTGAGTGCCCTGTAAAAGCCTGTAGCTCCCTGTTCTGTTGTTGATTAACTCCCCCTACATGTGGGGGAACTAAACCTTTTGGGTGTGCTACCTTAGCTCAGTGGTTGCCAAAGTGTGGGGCAGGTGTGTTACCTTAGCTCAGTGGTTGCCAAAGTGTGGGGGCCCCAAGGAGTTACAGCATTGTAACTAACCTATTTGGTGATTTGGTGAGTTTATAGCCTTCTTTGTACATATATAATAACAAACAGAAACTAAAAGAAAAAGGAAAGAATACAAAAGTATACTGACCGGTTCTTAGGGGATCCGTGTACTTTTGTGTTCTTTCCTTTTTTTTGTGTGTGCGAAATAGAGAACACGACTGTCCTTCAAAAGACAATAAATGATAAAGAACAATACTCAGAGTTGTCCACACCCTAACAGTGTTTTTTTAATGGGAAGTTGAAGGAATCTAACATTTGTTTTCCCTATTTCTTAGCCTACTGCTAACAAGTGTGCTCTAGTCAAAGTGCTCTCTGTGTCTCTCTTGCAGTGAACACATATTGCATGAATGCTGAAGGTAAGTTCCCTTGCCTCTTACGACCCCTACACACTTACTCTCTGCACGTGATGCTCTTGGAGGCTTTAAAAATAAAGCTAATAATTCTCGAGCTTCACAGTTGCCTTTGATTAGTTTTAAGGGGACTTGCCTAAACTAAGGTGCTATTCTAAATCGTCATGCTTGCGTCAAATACAGTAGCGACTCCTAGAGGAAGCCAAGGGAAGCCCACCCTCCTTTGAATAAAAATTGTATTCAGAGGAGGGTGGGCTTCCCTTGGCTTCCTCTAGGAGTCGCTACTGTATTTAATCTAGGTGAAGTAATATGATGTAGTAATATGTCAAATTTTGTATTGTTATAGAGATTTTCACGTCTCAAGAAATGTCTTGAGACGTGAAAATCTCTATAACAATACAAAATTTGACATATTACTACATCTGTTACCTAGATTAAAGACACGACTAATAATTAATCTAATGACTCTGAAGTTCTGGCGCCATATTGTGGTGTGCTTAGAGTTTTAATTATTGTGTGTGGACAATATAAATACATCGTTACATTTCACTAAATAATCAAACTAGTATTAGAACAGTAGAACACATTCTGTGGTTAAAAGGAGAGGTTGTAGTAACAACCTTATCATACACCTTATTTGGTTCATTGCAGCCTACAGCGTTTTTTATGACATTTTGAATATGGTAGGTTTGCATACACTCTGCTGTATAACTTCAACCCAGCCCTATTGTGGCGTGCTGCAGGAGATTGTGGCATCCTGCGGGGGTGTGATTTAGTTCCGTGATGTCTTGTGTGGTATCCCAGTGTTCGTGGCGTAGAATCTTTATGTCTTTAAATTCCGTTTTAGTTCTAGTGTTCTCCCTCTTGTGTTAGTGTCTACGTGTATTTTAAGTTGCCGACGTGGAGTCCGTGTAATTTGTAAATGCCCCAATGTGATTTAACTTGTCATAGCGTTTTGTCCACCCCAAGTCAGTTTGACGTGGACTATTTGCTTATGTAAATCCGCTCAAAGCGATGAGTTTTTCTGATTTTCTTCACAGATATAGAGGCTATTTAAATTAAATAAATCTGGCTATACAGTGAATCCGCATTATTCATAACAAAACGTGCAAGATCTACGTTCAGTGGCCTACTTATCGCACTTATGATGTGCAACAACAACGGGAAGCAGTTTATTAATTATTTTTGCAAAAAGTTGCAATCTTAATATATTTATTTATATTATGTAGGTAATGTAGGTGGCTAGTTTTAAAGTAAAATCAAAACGAATGAATGATTTTTGATGACACACGGTCATGCAAAGTGGATTATCATTCAGCTCCGGAAGCAAAGAATGTGATAGCTCGTAACTTGGCACAAAGTGTTCAAACATATCACCAACATTAATTACATCGACATCGCACCCTGGTAACAGAGAAAGCAAAAAAAAATAAACATGCGACAATCTCCTAACTAGCTCACTTCACTAATTATTTAGGAATTATTTCGGAACAAACTCACCTAATGGCGTTTGAAAAATCAGAAGTGAAACTAAAGGTTATTTAGGGGAAGTTTCGAGCCTAAAGCGCCGCCCATTATACATCTTAGACCTTAATCTCCATGAAAACATGAACGAGAGGCCATGGCCTTTTTCATGTTAGTGTCGTTCTTTTGTTAAAATATTTGCCTTTATTTGTAGTTAGTTTATAGTAGTGTGTCTGAATGTCTTCGGACCTATTTTGACGGCGGAAAAGGCATTGCGCACTGGTGCACAATAAACAACAGAGCAACTGACAAATTCTTAACTCCGGGCAGAGCCAAAGTCAATCAGGGGAAGTTTTGGTTAAAGCTGACCAATACCCTAGTCAATCTGAATTTGTCAGACAATGTACGCAGTTAATATCACCGCTGGTTCTGGACAGTGTTTGCCAGGAGCGCTGTTTTTTTAAATGCCACATCCTTTCAAACTGAATTTTATAGCCTATTGTTAATCAGGGTAGGCTATGAGCTTTTGAGATGTGAAATGTGCAATCATGTGTAACATGTGATACATATTCTATGTAATGATCTAAATCCGTCAGATGGAACACCATTGTAACTTTGGAGCTAAACTAAACCAAAAAAATATATAGTTTAGGCCTACATCTTATATACTGTGATATTCTGGCACTAGCTGTGATACGACTTGTGGGAGTAGAAGAGTTCAGCGCCATTTTGTATGGAAATTAAAGTTTACTTTCACTCCTCTCCCCTACAGCATAGCCTTAGGGTGGGGTGATGCATGACCTTAAGCTCTTACTGCAACAAGATATTAGGGTCGTCTCCACAACTATGGTGCTTGACATTAACTGGATTGAAATCCTTTACGTGGAGTTTTGACTTAAAATTGGTCTGAGAGCAAGCTGTTGGCTATTTGGTGCGGTTAATGTATGCAGAAACTCAGCAGGTTTATGCATCGCTAGCTCCATAACATGTGGCAAAATTCATATCTTATATGCATACGCCCATGTTTCAGCCCTGCACATACACTCTTTAGTTTTATCAGAGGATGCTCAACCTCACCACCCCCATTTATTTATTTATTTTTAATTTAAGATTTATTTTGGGGCTTTTATGCCTTTGATCGACAGTGCAGTGAAAGATGGGACAGGACAGAAAAGGGAGAAGAGATGGGGAGTGAGTGGACAGGAGAAATTACATCGGGCCGGATTTGAACCTGTGTCCTCCATGGGCATCAAGACCAAATGTGGTCGGGGCTGCTGCTTGCGCCATAGTGCCCCCCCATCACCTCCATTTTCAACAATGTATAATCATGTTTACACTTCTCAGCTTTAATAATTCAAACAAACATTCTGAGGTTTAACTTTGACGTAGCAACAACACTGATGGTCCACAGATACACTTGCTAACACAGGGGCTAACACACCGGCAGTTACAACCTAACACACAGACAACAGAGGGAGACTGTCAGGGGGCTCCAAGCCTCAGGCCGTGTGCGGTGAATGACCCTCAACTTTCAACAGAAGTGGAACACCAGGGCCCTCAGTGTGCACAGCTCAAGCTGACGACTAGGCCCCGGGGTGATCATAGCGTCCACTAACCACTAGGGGGCCCTCACTCCCCTCAGTATTACTGTAATGTGAGGCCCTTGGTGTTGCAAACCTTCAGGCATGATTGACCCCTCCCCCTCCCCCCAACTTTTAAAGTAAACATTTTCACTAATTTGCTTTGTCTGAAATCCATGTCATGCCAACAAAGCCTCTGCACCACAAAGTATCTGACTAGACAAGATCTGCTATTTCAGCCATTGTTCTGCATTACATACATAAATCTTTATGTCGGTAGGTGGGGTTTTCACACAGAATCAATCTTTCAATCTCCAAAACGCTTTGCAACAGTAAGGATTCTTTGGGGTTTAAAACTAGCATCCTATGTTAACTACCCAATGCATACAAAAACCTTGAAGAGACCAACAACAGCACTGCATGCTACCTATAATCAGACTGCATTCATATTTAAAGCATAGTGCATCTACTAGATTAAAACTGTATTCAGCCTTAAAGCATAGTGCATCTACTATATTCAAACTATATTCAGCCTTAAAGCATAGTGCATTTACTACATTCATACTGTATTCATCCTTAAAGCATAGTTCATATACTATGATCATACTGTATTCAGATTTAAAGCATAGTGCAGCGCCTAGAGGCAATTGTATTATTATGGCGCTATATAAACACAATTGAATTTAATTGAATTCAATATATTCAGACTGTATTCATCCTTAAAGCATAGTTTATATACTAGATTTATACTGTATTCATCTTTAAAGCATAGTGCATATACTAGATTCATACTGTATTCATCCTTAAAGCATAGTGCATACTAGATTCATATGCACGTATTCATCTTTAGAGGCACAATCATATTTTACTAATAATGTTCTTCTTGTTAGACTTACCCAAACGTGAGCCTTAAATGAACTGCTCTAGTAAACTGCGATGTGCTCTATAGTTCAGCCATCTTGAAGAGTGAGGTCCTTCTGCATTACATTGTATGGTGTATTAGAAATTATGCGAATTCACGTGTCATTGTGTAAAGCAAGTCATGTGAATCATTGAGGAGAACTGGTGTGATGTTTTTTCTTTTATCCTTGAGAGTACAATGTATTGGAACAGTGATACTCCCTGTTCTTCTTATCTCTGTAACTCTGTTAAATAGACACTGTCTGTAAGAGAACTCATCCAATTCTCACAGACTGCTTGCTGTTTACTCTGTGTTTCTCTGATCCTTCTGCAAAGGACTAATAAACTTTATACTTATCTCTTATTATAAGACTGATCTCATTAGATTGGTAATTATCAGATTTTCATCACAAGCTGGTGTCAGAAGTGGGATACTAACCCCCTAAGAGGGTCAGGGTTATACAAGAGATACCAAAACCTATTACAAAGAAACAAGTGATGTCCTTCTTAGGAATGTGTTCATACTGCAGGTCGTTTATACCTAACTCTGCAGTATTGGACGCTCCGTGCCATAGCCCAGGGGAAAGGTTTGCAGGCTCACAGTAAAATAACATGGACTGAGGAGACACCGAAGGCCTTCATAGACCTAAAAACATGTATGCAAACAACACCAACTCCAGATTACTAGATCCTACCAGACCTTTAACACAGACAGTAGACGAGAGAAATGGCTGTATAATCTCAGTGCTCTTACAGGAGCATGGAGGACAAAACAGACTTTTCAGCAAAGTTGGACCCAGTAGCATCTCCAATTGAAGGGGATGGGGAAGAACATAATTGTGTTGCTGTGGTTTCTGAAATTTGTACCCCCAGACCAGACTTGCAAGAAGTGCCATTCCAAAATGTGGACCTAGAAGTGTTTGTGGATGGCTCAGCCTCACAAGACCCCAGAACAGGGCAAAATCAGGTGGGATACGCTGTGGTGACAGAGCATGATGTTCTGACTGCAGGGCCCCTCCATGTCACATACTCTGCACAGAAGGCAGAGCTGTCAGAACCGATAGAGGCGCTAAGATTGCCTGAGGACAAGACAGGTAAGATCTACACAGATAACAGATATGTGTTTGGGGTGGTGCATGATTTTGGTGCTATTTGGAAACATAGGCAGTTTCTCACCTCCTCAGGTAAACCCATCACACACCACAAGTTGGTTTCAGAACTGCTTGAAGCCCTGCAACTTTCTAAAAAGGTTGCAGTCTGTAAATGTCAAGCACACACAAAAAATACAGACATATCACAAGGCAATGAACAGGCTGACGAAGCGGCAAACGCAGCAGCTAAGAAAGTGTTACAAATTAACAAAACTGTGACCTCGTCTGCACTCGTTTGTGTCATTCCTCATGCGGACAAACACAGGCCACAGCCGATGAGAAACGCATCTGGGAACAGAACGGGTGCAAACTGAAAGACGGGTTGTGGGTAGAGCCAATTGGAAAACCATGCCTGCATCTGTGTCCTCATTATGCAAAATTGACACATGGAAAAGATCATGTGTCAAAAGGAGGGATGATGGCTGACATATCTAGACATTGGTATACAAAAGGTTTCACAAAATACTCACAAAAATGTTGTCAAGCGTGTGCAACATGTGCAACAAACAACATTGGCAGAGGGGTGGGAATGCCTCAAGCAGCACACCCACCACCAGACAAACCGTTTGAATACCTACAAATGGATTTCATCGAACTAACTCCCAGTGAAGGGAAGAAAGTCTGTCTTGTCATGGTTTATATGTTTTCAAAATGGGTTGAAGTTTTCACTACAGGAAAACAAGATGAAGGACTGGTGGCACTACTCACAGAAATAATTCCCAGATCAAAAAATCAGCAGTGACAATGGGACACCATTCATCAGTGCAGCAGCATTGAAACAGGTTGGAGAGTACATGGGGAAAGACATGAGACAACACTGTGCGCATCACCCAGCTAGCAGGGGAGCGGTAGAGAGAGAGAATGGGACCTTGAAAAACAAACTTGCAAAATGATATGAGGACACAGGCCTGCCATGGACAAAGCACTGCCAATGGTCATCACATAAATAAGAGCCAGGGTGAGAGCAAGAAGCAATCCAAGCCCATTTGAAATTCTGTTTGGAAGACCGATCAACACTGGCATCGGGCCTAAGCAAAGACAGCTTCCCAGCACAGGATTGTGTAAGCATGAAATGCTGAGATATTGCAAAAACTTGTCCTCTTTGTTATCTAACATAAACCAACAGGTGCCAGAAGCCACCAGAGCAAAGATTTAATACATGTGTAGTTGCGAACAGAACTTGCCAGCAGCATGCTTTTAAATTATGCAGTGCCACTGCCATGGAACACAATTAAACTTAGCAACTGTGGCAAAATAACCCCCGGCGGCAATGGCACCAGGCACAAACAAAGTCACTTTAGTTTTGTGTGGTCAGCATTAACATACATTTCAGCAGTGTTTCATATCAGCTTTGCTGTTCTATTTAAAATCTATTTTGATGAAACGACAGAGTCCATGACTCGGACGACAGGTTGTTGATATTTGAGCTCAACAGCCAATCAGATTATACCCCTCCCTTCCATGTTCCCTGAAGCAACATGTTGATTGGCTGGAATACTGCATGGAGTTCTGTCTGAGCCACAATGCTTGTTTCCCATTTACGGAGCCAGGACTGTTAGAACACCAGAGGTGTTTTCTTTTTGAGCACACACACACACACACACACACACACACACACACACACACACACACACACACACACACACACACACACACACACACACACACACACACACACACACACACACACACACACACACACACACACACACAGAGAGAACAGACTGCCAGAGGATTTGACTAAAGTTGTATTGGATTAGAAACGCAGACTACAAAATAGTGTGAAAGTATTCAAAGCCTGTCTTAAATGTGTCTATTTGTTTGCTGTTGATAAACAAGAGCCTCATGGCAGAGTCAGAAGTGTCTAAAAGCCTCTATGTGTTCATGCATTTAAAATGCTATGGCTTTTCTTGGGTAGCAGAATGGAGTGTCATGATTTTTTTTTATTTCTAATTCTTTAAAAAGATGTTTAAGAATGACAAATCTATACAGTCACGTCAACATACTGTATTAATGAATAACAGTTAATTAACAGTAAGGCTTTATAAATGCTTCCACGGGATGGTCTCATTTAAATGATTGATTTCATCAAAGCTACTTAAGCTTACAGTAAGAGGACATTATTAAGATCATTATCAACAGTGTTTCACATTTTGATTTTGCGCAATGTTATTATGAATTAAATATAGTTTTAAACTAGTGAAAGCCCGTCTATAGAACATGTCCATATGTTGTAGTGAGACGCCTCCAAAAGCCTCTATGAGCCTCTCTATGTTTATATTTGAAATATTCTCTAATAGCCTCTATATGGTCATATATTAAATATTCTCTATGAGCGTCTATATGTTCATATATTAAATATTCTTACTTGTGTCTGTGATGTTGAGTGTCTGTTCCTGCAAGTCCAGAGACACAGCTGCAGGTGAGCACAAAATGGTGTCTGATTTAGAAGCACTGGTCAATGAATGACTTGAACTTTGAGACCTCACAAAAAAAAACTATGCTGCCCACGCCTGACGCATTGAAGTCAGGTTCTTATTTTTCACCGACACACAACTCCTCAGTTTGAGCACAGGGACTCAGTAGGTGGTTGACTGTGTGGTTGGATGCCTCACACACGTTAAAGATTGCACTACCACAGCTTTTGAAGTACTACACTGCAAGACTGATATACAGGAATAGATTCAAGCAAACCTCACTGATTTGAAACAATGAATGTTAGAGCTCCCCCTACTGTTGAAAGACTGTCACTGATTGATTGATAATGTTTGACCTGGTCAGATATTAAACCAGTCATCATTCAGTGCTCTCATTGCAGCCACCTGCCTCTGACCCAGTCTCTCTTCATCATGACTTTAAAATGGGTCATTATGGCATTCCAAGAATACTGACTATTGTTACAGGGATTTGCTGACATGCACAGACATCCCCCATGAGCAACTGGAACCCACTGATGCCTCAACACCAAGTTCATGTTGTTCACAACACTTCACAAAGTTGGCTCAACAACAGTCAATGTCTCTATAAGGTCTCACAGTAGATGGTATAGGTCAGAGTGAAAACCAAGCCATGGAGTCAAGAGAATTGTCCACAGACCTGCGAGACAGGAAGGACACCAGAACAGTTTGGCAGCATTGAAAGTGCCCAAGAGGACAGTAGCCTCCATCATTGTCGAATGGAAGACATTTTGTACCACCGACAGTCTTCCTAGATCTGGCCACCCAGCCAAACAGTAATCGGGGATGAAAGTTACACCTTACATCAGGACAACCACCAGTGAAGCACTCCACGTATCAGGCCCTTATGGTAGAGTGGCAGATGGAAGCCAGTCCTATAGCATTGCACAAATTCAGCTTTCAATAAAAAGGCAATAAAGTGATAAAATGGGGGATGTATTGCTTACAATAAGTGAATTTATCTGCCAACAGAACAGGAACATTTGACTTATAGCAAGATGTTTTACATTGAGCTCAGAACCAGTAATAAAATCGCAGTAACAAGTTATAATTCCTTATTAAGATACTTAAGGACTGAAACGCTAAGCAAGTGAAATGTTCTAACATAAAAAATGCCTGGTAAGAAGAAATATCTTGTCAGACAAAAAACAAGCATATATTGCCTTGATTCATCTTACTAAGATTTCAATTTTTGCAGTGAAGCAGATGACAGCCTGCAGGGCTGCAGGGAATACAAAGGTGTGCGCGCACACACACACACGCACACGCACACGCACACGCACACGCACACGCACACACACACGCACACACACACACACACACACACACACACACACACACACACACACAGTGGCGGTTTTAGGCACGGGCGACCCGGGCAGCCGCCCGGGGCGGCACTTTTTCATGACACGTGAGGGGCGGCACGAGCACTTAAAAAATAGTAATAATAATCTGGGCCGCGAAGCGCTTTTCTATTTCTATATATCATATCACTGCGTGAGGAATTGGCAAATTGGCGCCCCCTGCAGCTGCAGGCGCACCTGCTCGCTAAGAAGGTGCAGCGCAATCCTGGGTGAAAGGGGGAAAGAGAGAGGGGGCGGCGGGCAGTTCAGCTCTGGGTCTCCCAATAAACATTATAATTACCCTATACTTTTTGTTTTTCTGAATTGTGTGAAATGGCTTATAAAAATAGGTAATACAGAACGATTATGTGGTCACCAAGGGCAAGGTTAATTGGTGGAAGGAGACCACTAACTGCATCAATTTATCCAACTGGTGAAGGTAATAGTGAGCAGAGTATAGATAGATAGTCAGATAGATATTTTATTCATCCCGAGGGAAATGTAATACATCTTTAACAGAGTAGTCTATTACATTATCGATAAAGCTATTGAAGGATGCTCGAGTGGACAAGGTAAAAATGTGTTTTATTTTCTCAAGTGTAGCTTAACCAATCCTATTACTGTAAGGCAACCAGCTAATGTTGAGCACCAACTGAGTTGTTTGCTAGCTAGCGTTAGCTAGCTGATTTGACCATAGGGTATGAACATGTTCATTCATCTGACACTAGGCTAATCCCGCTAGCCACAACTAACATAATGTAACAGCATACAGAGTACTAGTATAATCTTAATAATTAGCAGGTCGATAGCTAGCTGGTTAGACCACAGATTTCCTTTTGACACCACTAGACTAGCAAGCGTTAGCGAAATCCCATTAGCCACTATTAGCTAACTCAACTAACTATAATGCATGTTGAGTGCTTGCACAACATAACTTGCAAAGAGCTGGTGTTAGCTAACATTAATGCACATGATGTGTTGATTATCTAAAGTGTGTTATTTAAATGCTCTATTGAAAGAGTTGTGCAATTGAAAAGCATACAGAGTACTAGTATAATCTTAATAATTAACAGGTCGATAGCTAGCTGGTTAGACCATAGATTTCCTTTTGACACCACTAGACTAGCAAGCGTTGCACTTGCACAACATAACTTGCAGATGGCTGGTTAGCTAACATTAATGTAAATTATGTGTGCAATAATTCTCTTAAGTGTGTTATTCAAATGTTCTATTGAAGGATTTGTGCAAATTGATACATTTCATTTTTTCTTTCACTTATATTGTTATAATTGGAAAAAGTAAGATTTTTTTTTCGGGGGGGGGGGGGGGGCGCTCGGAGGGGATATCGCCCGGGGCGTAATTCCATGCAGAACCGCCACTGCACACACACATACACACAGGGATTACAGCCACACATACGGTACGTACAATTTGTACCTTCAAACTGTGAAGCTGTGATTCACTATCACCACCAGCAGGGGGAGGTGGTCACCTGCAGAAGAAGATGTGTGTGTCAGTAAATAATGTTGATGTGTTGGTGATAGTCTAGCGGTAACATAAATTACTGCAACTAAAATGCAGTTTAGAGCCACGTCATGTACTGCCATGTCAGGAATACCCAAGTATGCCTGCATTCACTGTTGGTGATTATCTGGTGGTACCTTCATGTGTGAATGAAGCTAAATAAAGTTTAGAGCCTCGTCATGCAATGCCATGTCTCAGAATACCTGAGTTGTCCTGAATGAAAGTAAAGCAGTGTAACTGAGCACAGCTGTCTCAGTGCAGTTTCTGGCTGTAGGTGTAACCCAGGAAACAGAGCTCTCTGTGGGGGAAACTTCTATTTGCATTGCCAGGCCTGAGTGGGTCTGCTAGTCCCAGAATAGAACAGCGCTATCGCCAGATATTTCAAGATTTCTCAAGGGATTTACATTACGGGACATTACATAAAGTCATTTTGAGCAAGTATAAGAACTTTGTTAGTGTCATTCTCTGTACTTTAAGGATATAAATTTACATTTCAACATTATTTGTGCGGTGGCTTTATCCTTCATTGTGTGCAACAGTGCAAATAAACCTTGAACTCATGACAAAACATATACAAAATCAAGTCTCTGATGATTTTCATCAAACTCATTTATTAATAAATGGTCAAAACACATGAAAGGGTCAAAGTAACAAGCACTTCAGATTCCCAAATGCTGTAAAAGAGGTAAAAAGAGAGAGAGAGTCCCTATCAGAAATGAAGAGTCTTTATCAAATACACTTTTAATTAGGCTAATGACAGACATTTGAAAGGGGACCCTAGGAGCAGTCTGATTTCTTCAGAATCTGAGTGACAGTCTGGCAGCCCTGCTTTGCCTCGCAGGTCACTGAGACCCCCTGGGTCCACTCCTGGATAGGGAGGGTCAGGGTGTTGCTCCAGCTGTACAGGCCGTCCTTCTGTGGGCCCCAGCGACTGGTCTTCCCGCTCCTGCTGCTCCCCGCTACCTTCCAGCTCAGCGTCCAGTCGGACGGGAAGCCTCCGTTAGCCAGGCACATCAACGTGGCTGAACTCCCGTTGGTGTGCAGGGGGGGCAGGACTGTGAGTTCGGGAGTGGTGTCACCTGAGAAAAAAAGCGAAGAGGTACAGGAAGGCATACATGAGATTGTCATTTGTCACGTTGAAAATCATCTCTTTAAATGTGATATTACAGATGCAATATGATGGTACATTACAGATACACTGGCTCTTGGTCTAAGTAACATGTTCTATTCAGCGATTCTGTTTTTAAACAGGATAGGCTACATGTTGATGCATTCAGCTACTGACAACATGCGCTCGCTGATTCGAAAGATTAGCCTAAAATTACTTCGCATAGACTCAGCAAATGCATTAACTATTACCCCCAAAAGACTTCGCAAAGACAAGGAATGTGAATATTGTGGAGAAATGTCTGTGCAACATCACGACACATTTTAGAGTTTTAGGTCAGCGAGCGTCAGTCTAACGGATTACCCACTTTCTGACGCGGAGCAACTGAGTAGAGTAAGTTCATATATTCCTACCACGAGTTTCCCAAATACACAACCGCACGCGTATTTTGAGTCAATATACATAAAATGTAGCTACAGTTACGGTCAAAGCACAGGGGCAACATTCAAATGACAGACTTCAATACTACCACCACTAACACGAACTTACAAACATGAAACATATTCCTTCATATTTTCTGAAAACACATGCAAGGGATGTCTACTTTTTTAAAGGGATTATAAGGGTGATGTGAATCAATACACACATTTTAAAAAAAAAGTAAGTGTTCGACTACACAGATGAAACCACACGTTATATACTGTTACGAAAGGTGCGAAAAAAAATTCAGAGTTATTGGTAGCCGTCATACACTGCCCTGCTCATAGCGCAACATATTAGGATTTTAGTAACACACACACACATTCTGACAGAATAATGCATGACTGTTTACTTACTTCCAACGTCAAGTCTACTGCCGCCTCCAAACGTGTACCACAGTGATACAAACGCTATCTGTGGCCGTACAAAAACCCCTCCTCTGATGCGCACAAGTAGGATAGCTTTAATTTTTGATATCGCAGGAAAAATCCGCTCAGCTAAGCTATGCCCCCAATTATATGTCATAAAACGAATAAAACATGCACAAAACTACATCAGTAGCCTATTTCGTTTCATTGCCAAACCAGACTCGCAAGTGAATGATTTATCTGCCTTAAAAAGCACACCATTGAAACATGTATTCATTTCAAAACCAAATGGTACAATGAAGGTAATTTAACGTTAAGCGTTAAGATGAAAACCAATATATTATATAGAACCAAAGATGATATAACTTACTTCCAACATCAAGTTTTGTGCCGCCACCGAAAGTCCACCACAGTGATACAGTCTCATAGAGACGCTGTACAAAAACCTCTTCACGGTACAGCGACTCTGACTGACAGCAATACAGTTACTGTTACATTTAGGGGAACCGTTTACCAGATCACGAATTCTGTCATGGTTAATTTCGGGTCTAAAATTTAAATGTCTTCAATCAATACTAATGAATCTCATTCTTTTTTTTCACATTTCATAAATGCCAACCAGCCTTAATAGGCCAAGTTTGCCCAAACAAAATTCAATCTCATAAATTGTTAAAAAGAAGACATTCTACAGTACAGTATGGCAATTCGCCCTTCAGTGGTTTGAAGACAGACATGTTTGAGTGCATTATTCCCAACAGTGGAGTCAGGTGCACAGATTGAAAAGTAAACTGGCTCCCAAAAAAGGTCTAGTCCAGGGGTGCTTATTGTATGACTACAGCAGTGCAATAAGGGAAGAGTGGTTCACCTAAAAGCCATTTGTTCACAATAAAGCCATTTGTATTACTACTGTCATATTCAAACTGCTCCATGTCATTGATCCTGGAGGTTGCTCTCAGTTCAGATGTGGATCTGAGGATTGTTTAGTCTTTCTGTCAGTAAGTAGGACCACACTGGCCTATTAGTTATTGCTGTTAGCCCAATTAAATCTAGCAAAACATCATTTAGGTTTAGACTGTTGGCCTACTGAAGAGTCTTCTTTATTTCTTTTCATGAGCATAGGGAGTGGGGATCAGAAGGTGCCAGTTAGAAACTGGGGAGGTTGGACATATTTGCATAACCAAAGTGTGAACCTCTTGCTCTTGAGAGCTTTATATCTCAGAAAGAGGAGAACTGGAACACTGAACACCAGCCTGTTTTAGAAGAACAATCTGACAAGAATGACTTTTCTCATTAAATTCCTCTGGGCACTCCTGTTCTGCATTCCAGGTAATTTATGCTGCAAACTGAAATTGATTCTTTGAAATAATTGTACAATGTGTTTTACAAACCAATATGCTATGAAATGTTTGCAAATTTTCAGAATGCTGGGGCCAGTACAGTGTGACTCAGACTCCAGCAGTGAAAGCTGTTCTTGTGGGACAAACTATCAAACTGGACTGCAGAAGCAGCAGCCCCATCTACAGCAACTGGCTCCACTGGTATCTTCAGAAAACTGGAGAAGCTCCCAAACTTCTAATATATTACATTAGCACACGTTTTGGTTCAACTCCAAGTCGATTTGTTGGTGGAGGATCCAATGCGGGGAGTGACTTTACTCTGACCATCAGTAATGTTCAGGCTGAGGATGCAGGAGTTTACTACTGTCAGACTGGACACTATCCCAACAGTAAATATGTGTTCACACAGTGATAAAGCGCCGTACAAAAACCTCCCTCAGCCAGGCTCCACATGACTGCACTGCTGCTGCTGCAGGAGGTGCTGAAGCATCACAGGAGCAGAAGGTTACACGGCACAACTCTACATGTTCGAAGGAAATATGTTTCTCCACATTTATAATGTAAACAAATAGTATGACAAATCCACTGTTAAATACTTAGGTAAGATTTTAATTAGCCTATAAATGAAAGAGAATATTGTGAAGTTAAAGGTGGAAAAGAAAATACAGCAGAAAGGAGATTATGCCAGGGTCATGTCCAATCCAGTTCTGCTAATCATCTGAGGTCCCCTTGTTCTCATCCATCTGCCCTGGTGCACTCATCCTACTACACACTGTTCAGTCCTCTACCTGACTGTTACACAATCCACTTTACCAGAGGACACTGGGCCTGTCTCCTTCTCCATCTTCCTGCTATGGTCATTATGGAGATTCTGTCTCCTTATCTGGAAGACAGGTTTGGGATATTCCCCAGGATAGGTGTACTGGTATAACTCTATCATTTCTCTCAGTGTGGAGAACAAGTGTAATGTTGTACGTAGATCAAAAACAGTTAGAGTAACTGGAGCTTTAGTGTATATTCAGTGTTAATGCTTGCACAGTGAAAGGCTCAGGTTGGGTGTCCCTGTGTGATGGCTGTCTCTTTGACCTCCTGGCCAAACACCAGAGATCCATGTCCACCTTCTGGATTTAATCATCGTCAGAGTGAATTTTGCCTTGCAGCTGCACATGACTGCATTGCTGCAGCTGGGAAGAACTCCAGAGTCCTGTAACAGCGTAACCGTGGCATGGCAGTCATGGCTTAAATGAACTGATCCAATACATGTACTCATCACATGTCATCTCAAACTCAGACACCTCAACACTCAGTGCCAGACAAGTAGGGACACTGTTGGCCTCTTTCGGCCCAGCCCAAGGCTTTTCCTCTGGCATAAACTCCAGTGATTAGCCTCGGTATTCTGCTTCTGTTACTCCAGGGCCAAACTGAAGCCTTCTGGGCCATGACCCCAGTCCAGCATCAGAGATGAAAACACAGAAAGTCTGAAGGTTTTCCACAAACAAGGAGGTTTAACCCAATGCGATGGGCAGGGGCTCTCATGTGAATGACCATACCTCCCCCACATTACCTGTGCTGCTCATAGTTCTGTTGTTAGATGCTTCTGTTAATCTCCTCTTATGACTCTGAATAGACTGCACTGCATTACATAGATTCCCTTCAAGTGGACCTCAGTAGGACCAGATAGTGAGTGCATGTGATGGGCAGGGGTTCTCATGTGAATGACAGAGGTGTATCCACAGGCAGGATGCTATCATTCAGTTAGTACTTCTCATGTCATTTTCTCATGGCATAACTACAAACTGATATAAGCAAGGATGTGAATAATGACTTCCAGACCACTTGTGTAGTTACTGTGTATCACACCCTTCAGCACCTGCAGTGAGCTCCAGCAGCAGAGTGCAGTCATGTGGAGCCTGACTGAGGGAGGTTTTTGTACGGCGCTTTATCACTGTGTGAACACATATTTACTGTTGGGATAGTGTGCACTCTGACAGTAGTAAACTCCTGCATCCTCAGCCTGGACATTATTGATGGTCAGAGTGAAGTCACTGTAATCTCCACTGCCACTGAATCTGGATGGAGTCCCAGACTGAAGTGTTTTGGTGTAATAGATCAGGAGTTTAGGAGCCGCTCCAGGTTTCTGTTGGTACCAGGCTAATAGAGGGCTTGATGTCCCTGCCAAATACACATTACTTCTGGTTTTACAGGTGAGAGTGACTGATCCTCCCTGTTGAACAGCTTTCACTGCAGGAGTCTGAGTCACAGTGACCTGTCCATATGACTCTGTTCAGAAAATAGAAAGAATTTAGCAAAATATTTAACCTCACATATGTGTTTCTATTTTTATTTAAGCGAATGGATTATACAAAAAGTTACTTACTCTGAAAGCAGAGGACAAGTGCCCAGAGGAACATGAAGATGCAAGTCATTGTTGAGTTCTCCACTATGAGAATCAGCTCTTACCCATGAAGTGGTGAACTCACAGGGCTATAAATAATCCCCCCAAGACTAGAACTGTGACCACTCATGCAGACTGACACATGTAGCCTATGTAAATGATCTTCCTGAGTGAAACAGACTGCTGTGTTAACATTCAGATATGATATATGTCCTTTGAACTCTTAGCGGATAGAAATGACGAAGCAGCATTATTTCATACAAAGCTACTAGTGCATGTAAAACAATATTCACGTTATGCCTTTAAATTATTTATTTTTTCTTAATTTTAAATTCAAAACTGTTCCTCTGTTATTTCAATTATAATTATTCTATTAGTAAACTCCTGCAGCCATTACTGATTGTCGGAGTGAAGACACGGTGGGTTCCACTGCCTCTTAATCTAGATTGAGTCCCAGACTGAAGTGATTTGGGATCATAGATCAGGAGTTTAGGATCTGCCCCAACCCCCCCCCCCCCCCCAAATCCCCCCAAGACTAGAACAGTAACCGCTAACGCCAATGAAACATCTACTGTATGGAAATTATTTTCCTGAGGGAAACAGACTGCTGTGTCTGCACTCAAATCTAATATTTATCCTTTGATTGCTCTCTTGGTGGTGAATAATGATGAAGCAGTATTATTTGCTACAAAGCAACATACTGTCATGTGAAGCAGGGGTGTCCAACTCTGTCCACATTACACTTGATACTTAATGACTCATTGTTGATTCTTTGAAATTACTGTTTAGTCAACTTACTGTTATAATTCAAGAGAATCACATCTGTCAAAAGTGTTTCTGTGTTCTTCCAGTCATGATAGTAGTGTCATCATCATATTACAGACCACTGCTCTGTCACCATGGACAGCTCTCATGTGGCTTATGCTTTGGGTTCTGGGCGGGCATAAATGCAGTTCAAATAGAAATGACATCAGGTACAAGCCAACCCAATTATCTTCCCATAACCTTTTCAGACCATCAGATCAAGATAGAAAGATTGATAGATTATCTCTCCTCTGTTATACTGGCCCACAGCTGCTGACTCAGATCCCTGGTCTAAGAAACAGTTCTGAGATCTGTAATGAGAAGACCATTCTTTATAAAACTGATCATAGAGGATGATAATTAGTGAAAAGGTCCTCAGTGGTATATTGGTTTGAATGCGTTATTCCCGGCAGTGGAGTCAGGTGCACAGATTTGAAAGTAAACTGGCTCCAGGTTTAGATCACTGGTCTAGTCCAGGGGTGCTTATTGTATGACTACAGCAGTGCAATAAGGGAAGGGTATAGTTCACCTCTACAGGAAATAATGTGTTGATACTGTATCCTTATAATTTATGGCATGGGTTAATGAAGATAAAAAAGAATTAAAGTAAACAGGCATTACTGCAGGGGTCCTTCAATGTCCTCTAAATACCCAGATCATGTGGGAAATGTAGCGTGTGAGACTTATATGTCCTCACGAAAGGACACACACACGCGCACACACACACACACACACACACACAGACACGCGCACACACACACATACACGCGCGCACACACTGTCTCACACCATAGACCTAGTCTGAGATCCAGCAGCAGCAGAGTGCAGTCATGTGGATCCTGACTGAGGGAGGTTTTTGTACGGCGCTTTATCACTGTGTGAACACATATTTACTGCTGATATAGTGTTCACTTTGACAGTAGTAAACTCCTGCATCCTCAGCCTGGACATTACTGATGGTCAGAGTGAAGTCACTGTAATCTCCACTGCCACTGAATCTGGATGGAGTCCCAGACTGAAGTGTTTTGGTCCCGTAGATCAAGAGTTTAGGAGCTGCTCCAGGTTTCTGTTGGTACCAGGCTAAATAAGGATATGATCCACCTGCATTATGCACATTACTGCTGGTTTTACAGTTGAGAGAGACTGATCCTCCCTGTTGAACAGCTTTCACTGCAGGAGTCTGAGTCACAGTGACCTGTCCATATGACTCTGTTCAGAAAACAGAAAGGATTTAGAGAAATATTTAACCTCACATACCTATATCTTTTTAAAGAGAATGAATCATAAAAAAGAAACTTACTCTGAAAGCAGAGGACAAGTGTCCAGAGGAACATGAAGATGAAAGTCATTGTTGAGTTCTCCACCATGAAGTGGTGAACTCACAGGGCTATAAATAATCCCCCCAAGACTAGAACTGTGACCATTGATGCAAACTGACACATCTACTGTATGTACATTATTTTCCTGAGTGAAACAGACGTTAGAGTTACAGTTATGATCAGTATGTACACACAAATATATGTGATTGGGAGGAAAATATCTTGAGTGAGTGTATTGATTTATAGATTATTGATTCATAGATTATTGATCAGGTGTTGCACTTTGTAAAGGCGCTTTGAGACAGTGCTTGTTATTTACGGTTTTATACTTATATACATTAAATAAATTAAAGGTGAATTGGAGTCTCTTGATATTTTGGCAAGGTGGTGTTCTAACAATCTTATGTACAAATCAGATGAACCAGAGACCACTACTACTGCTCCAGGTTCTCAGCGGATCATTTTACAGATTACTTAGACTCATGCCAAGACCTCAGTATGGCAGACTAACTGGTGGTATCAGACACAGTAGTCAGAGTCCAGTGCTCAAGCGTGTCTCTTCCTGAGATCACCAGGATGACGATCAGCAACACTGCAACACATGAACACGTGAATCAGGATGTCTATCGGCAGGGAAACTACAGATAGCTGATGCAGTGGGGCATCCGTCAGCTTGTCTCCAACCCCAGATGGCAAGTTACAGAATCTGTCTCTCTCTCTCTCCTAGTCCAACAGTGCCCTATAGTGGTGGGAAAAACACACTGCACAAAAGTTGTGATGCATATGTCACCTGCAACAAAGGCACTTTCCCTGCCTACATTAGGGGCATAGTTGAAGGGTCTGACATGCACATCCTGTTGGACACTGGTTCAAGCATTTTATGACTGTCACTCCCATCATTAATCAGAAGGCCTCTCAAAAGGAATGTAATGTTATTTAAGTGACTTTGGACACACTAGGCCCTGTTAACATTACACTGTGACTGGGCTGAGTTTGGACACACTAGGCCCGGTTAACATTACACTGTGACTGGGCTGAGTTTGGACACACTAGGCCCTCTTAACATTACACTGTGACTGGGCTGAGTTTGGACACACTAGGCCCTGTTAACATTACACTGTGACTGGGCTCACTGAGTTTGGACACACTAGGCCCTGTTAACATTACACTGTGACTGGGCTGAGTTTGGACACACTAGGCCCTGTTAACAGTACACTGTAACTGGGCTCACTGAGTTTGCTGCAGGAAGTGCTGGTTGGGACTTTCTTCAGCAAAACTATGCTGCTGTATTTTTGGTAGAGGTTTGTGTCATCTTCACAATCAAGACTCATCTCATTAAAAAAAATGAAGAGGGAAAGCCATATGTGAATTTGAATACTCTGTTTGTATGTTTAATTATGTGGGTACTGTAAATGTAAAAATATGGCTTCAGTTATGATGATTATATCAGTATTACATTATTTAACTAAAATGCCCTTTACATGATCGTTAATGTAATGAGCTACCATTTCTTGATCCCCATGATGATTAAATGTGTTTGTATCTCTATGAGAGTAGCAGTGTGTCCTCATGTTCAAGATGATTAAATATGTTTGTATCTCTATGAGAGTAGCAGTGTGTCCTCATGTTCATGATGATTAAATATGTTTGTATCTCTATGAGAGTAGCAGTGTGTCCTTACGTTCATGATGATTCAATATGTTTGTATCTCTATGAGAGGGAGTAGCAGTGTGTCCTGATGTTCATGGTGATTAAATATGTTTGTATCTCTATGAGAGTAGCAGTGTGTCCTGATGTTCATGGTGATTAAATATGTTTGTATCTCTATGAGAGTAGTAGTGTGTCCTGATGTTCATGGTGATTAAATATGTTTGTATCTCTATGAGAGTAGTAGTGTGTCCTCATGTTCATGGTGATTAAATATGTTTGTATCTCTATGAGAGTAGTAGTGTGTCCTGATGTTCATGGTGATTAAATATGTTTGTATCTCTATGAGAGTAGTAGTGTGTCCTCATGTTCATGATGATTAAATATGTTTGTATCTCTATGAGAGTAGCAGTGTGTCCTGATGTTCATGGTGATTAAATATGTTTGTATCTCTATGAGAGTATCAGTGTGTCCTCATGTTCATGATGATTAAATATGTTTGTATCTCTATGAGAGTAGCAGTGTGTCCTGATGTTCATGGTGATTAAATATGTTTGTATCTCTATGAGAGTAGCAGTGTGTCCTCATGTTCATGATGATTCAATATGTTTGTATCTCTATGAGAGTAGCAGTGTGTCCTCATGTTCATGATGATTAAATATGTTTGTATCTCTATGAGAGTAGCAGTGTGTCCTCATATTCATGATGATTCAATATGTTTGTATCTCTATGAGAGTAGCAGTGTGTCCTCACATTCACCAAATCTCACTAACATTCTCCACCAGTAGAGGGTGCCACTAGCTTGAAGACGGTATGGTGCTGTGTACAGTATATGTGTGTGTGGGTGTGTGTCTGTCTGTGTGTGTGTGTGTGTGTGTGTGTGTCTGTCTGTCTGTCTGTCTGTCTGTCTGTCTGTCTGTCTGTCTGTCTGTCTGTCTGTTAATACAAAACATTTTTTTTGCTGATGGTCTGGTGGTACCTTCATGTGTGAATGAAGCTTAATATAGTTTAGAGCCTCTTCATGCAATGCCATGTCTCAGAATACCTGAGTGAAAGTAAAGCAGTGTAGCTGATCACAGCTGTCTCAGTGCCGTTTCTGGCTGTAGGTGTAACCCAGGAAACAGAGCTCTCTGTGGGGGAAACTTCTATTTGCATTGCCAGGCCTGAGTGGGTCTGCTAGTCCCAGAATAGAGCAGCGCTATCGCCAGATGTTCAAGTGTTCTAAAGGGATTTACATTACAGGACATTACATACAGTCTCAAGTGAGTTATTGGACTGAAGGCTTGTCAGTGAATACAGGGAGCTTTGTTTTCTGTACTTTATATACATTTCAACGTTATAAGGGATTTAACAATCAACGACAATCAACAATCTGGAAATATATCTTCAACAATAAGACACACAAACAAGTCTCTGATAAATTGAATCAAATTCCTTTATTAATAAATGGTCAAAACACATAAAAAGGTCAAAGTATCAAGCACTTCAGATTCCAAAATGAAGGTGGAAAAAAAAGAGGTGGAAAGGGAGGGAAAGACAGTGATTCAGTGTTGCATACTAACAGAAATAAGAGAGAGTCCCTATCAGAGATGAAGAGTCTTTATCAAATACACTTTCAATCATGCTAATGACATTTGAAAGGGGACCCTAGGAGCAGTCTGATTTCTTCAGAATCTCAGTGACAGTCTGGGAGCCCTGCTTTGCCTCGCAGGTCACTGAGACCCCCTGGGTCCACTCCTGGAGAGGGAGGGTCAGGGTGTTGCTCCAGCTGTACAGGCCGTCCTTCTGTGGGCCCCAGCGACTGGTCTCCCCGCTCCTGCTGCTCCCCGCTACGTTCCAGCTCAGCGTCCAGTCGGACGGGAAGCCTCCGTTAGCCAGGCACATCAACGTGGCTGAACTCCCGCTGGTGTGCAGGGGTGGTAGGACTGTGAGTTTGGGAGTGGTGTCACCTGAGAAATAAAGCGAAGAGGTACAAGAAGGAATAAACATGTTGTCGTCTGTTGTACATATTATACAGATGCAATCTGATGGTACATTACAGTGAATGTTAACAACAATTAGTTTACGACTGTCTCCAGCGAAATAACGCGAAGAGGTATAGAAAGCAATTAACGAGGTCATTTGCTGAAAAATGTCACCACCACCTTTAATGTGATATTAGGCTACATAGGCAATATGAGGGTACATTACAATGTAACTAGCGATTACGTTTTTAAACAATCTGGAAGAAGCTACAGAAAACATGCTACTGACAAGCTCATTGATTAGAAAGATTATCCTAAAAAGACAGTCATATATCTCCGCAAATGCTTTAACTATGGTGTGAATATTGTGGAGAAATGTCTCAGTGCAACATCATGACACATTTCAGAGTTTTAGGTCGGTGTCGGTCTAACGGATTATCTGACGCGCAGCACCTACCACCAGAGTAACACGAAGTTATAAACCCTGTAGGGCAGTAAATATCTTCCTACCACCTGTTTCCCAAATACACACACACAGGTGTATTCTGAGTCAGACACGGTTCCAAGTAAAACTTACAGTTACGGTCAAAGCACAGAGGCTACATTCAATAGGAAATGACAGACTTCAACACTACTAACACTAAGTTACAAGCATGAAATATATTCCTTCCTATTTTCTGAAAACACATACAAGGGATGTCTAATATTTAAAGGGATTATTAGGGTGTAAAATGTGAGTCAATACACACCATTTACAAAAGATTAAGTGAACAGATAAAAGTACACGTTCTACACCGTCATAAACTGCTCATAGCGCAATATATTACGGCTTTAGTGCACACACTGACAGAATAATCCAAATGTATGCATTTATAATAATACACATACTGACAGAATGATCCAAATGAATGTCCGTTTACTTACTTCCAACGTCAAGTCTACTGCCGCCTCCAAACGTGTACCACAGTGATACTATCTGTGGCCGTACAAAAACCCCTCCTCTGATGCGCAATACTAAGATAGCTTTAATTTTTGATATCCCAGGCAAAATGGACCCAGCTAAGATATGCCACCAATCATATTAGTCATAACGAATGGAACATGAACACAATTTTATCAGTAGCCTATTTTGTTGCATTGCCAAACCAGTCTAGCAAGTGTATAACTTATCTGCCTCATAAAGCACACCATTGAAACTTACATTAATTTCAAAACCAAATGATAAAATTAAGGCAAATTAACCAAAGCGTTACGATGTAGACCAATATATTATAAAGGATCAAAGATGATATTACTTACTTCCAATATCGAGTCTTGATCCACCACCTGTGGTAGGGTGGTGTCATTACACCTACACTCCCTGATTTTGCAGTCAATCAGCGTCAAACTAGCGTCAGCCTAGTCATTGGTAGCCTCTACTTAGACACTGATAAAAGGACCAAACATTGTGTGCGTGCATGACGGTGTCTGTAACCACACCCCTTCCCCCTGTTGAGGTGATTTCCTGATCAGCCGGGTAGGTGTTGCTCGCTAGCAAGTGGCATAACTTTTACTTAGAACTTTTTGAGCTTACCTTTCCATGTTTGTTTTGTAGCCCAGTCATCATAGCCTTCCTTCTGCCGCTTACCTCGGGTATGCCCTTGTCCCTGCATGTTCAGGTATGCCTTGTTTGTACTACGTAACACTAGAAAATGCGTAGCTTTATGCATACTGTCATACATACTTTAATTAGCGTGTATTTTATAGATAGGAGCCGTACTTCGCCGCTGACCTCGCCATTCCGGCTGTGTTCATTGAATCCAATCTGTCTAGCCTGTGAGACTGCTGGAGAGTCTGAACACAGGGGTGCTGCTGTTTTGTTTGGTCAGAAAACAGTTTTATGATCTAGCAAGTGCATGAGTTATACTACCCTGTTGTGCATGCCTGTCTGACGTATTTCTGAGGAGCTGGGTTTTCGTTTTGTTTGTTTGTCATTTTCTTTTTGTCTTGAAGCCGTGGCAATGCATCTGTCTTGTGTATTTTCCGTTTGCATGTGACTGGATAAGCCTGGTGGCGCTGTAGCTTGTCCCGGTGCATGTTTGTTATTTGTTATTTGTTCTGGTCCGTGTTTAATGGCTATGAGTAATAGCTATTATTGTCTATGAGTGATTCATGTTTACTATTGTCTGTTGGTTTCTCCTGGTGCAATAATTGTTTTAGTTTTCTCCATTTAGCAGTCGCTGGGTGCTTCCAGAGGGAGGCTAGGCGCATGGTGGAGGGCCCCTGTCACTGCATGCGGGTGTATCAAGCTGGTTAGTGTGCTGTGTTTTGGGTGTGCTGTGTGCTGTGTTGCGCTGTGTGTGCAGTGTGCTGTGGGTTGCTTGCCGTGTAATAGTTCACCTTAGAACCACTTCTTTGTGTGTGTTTGCACGTGTGCGGTGTGAATCCAAGAGCACGCCGTCTGCTAGTCTGCCTCCCTCAGGTAAGTTCTCCTTAGCACTGCATATAGTCTAGTGTTTCCCTGTTTTAGCCTTACTGGCATAATTATCAATAAATATATTTTTGTACCTTGCTAACTGGTCTCGTTCACAGGTTACTTCACCATCTACCTCTACTCCCACTACCCTTTCCCCTCAGTTATCAATAAACTTTCTTTAAACTGGAATCCCGTCTGTCGCCTCGTGCATACGAACCTGTTTTGCCTTTGTGTATATGAATTGAATTTAACAGTGTAATCAACACTGTACTGAAAATTACTTAGAAAGTATTCCCTGGGGCTTACTGGTGTAAGTATTCCCTGGGGTGGCGTAGTCGGACTCTACTTTGGGGTATAACCATCATACCCTTTACTGGCCTCACTACAATCTGGCGTAGTCGGGCAGGATTGCACAGTAAAGGTAAAAGACGTGGATTCCTATTTATTTTGTTTTTGCACCAGTTGATCCAGTGTTGTGAAACTGTTTATTTTTTTGTGTATTTATTATCGCTCCTGTTGTAGGCCTACTAATTGTGTGTTTGATTGTGTGAAAAACAAAACAGCAGCAGCCTTCGTGGAGCAGATAGCAGGTATAGTTGATCCCCTCTCTTTTATAGTTAAGAACGCTTCTCCTTATTTATTTGTGGTAGTGGGTTACAGTTACCATGTCTAATGAAGAAATGCAGCAGCTTAGGGATATGGTCGCACAGCTTCAGGCAGACAATAACCTCTTGCGGCAAGAACGGCCAGCACGCCAAGCAGACCCACCCCCTGCAGGTCCTTCTAGTAATGTGCAAACTGAGAGATTTGTTTTTATTCCTAGAGACCGAAAATGTCCAATCTTTAATGGTAGGGCTGGTATAAGTTTTGACGAATGGGAGGAGGAGGTGCAAGCCTGCATGCGGGCTCGTCACCTCTCCTTAGTTGACCAAGCGTTCTGTCTTTTTGACCACCTAGAAGGAGAAGCAAGGGAGGAGATCAAATATCGGCCTGCTGATGAAAGGACAGACCCCAAGAAAGTTCGAACTATCTTGCGTGAACTGTATGGTTGCACCCAGTCCCATGTGTCCTTACAGGAGGCTTTCTTTTCGAGAAAGCAACAGGATGGAGAGAGCTTACTCGAATTCTCCCTCACTTTGATGAGTTTGATGGGGAAGATAAGGCAGGCATCATCTCAGGCTATCCCAAACGCAGAGGTAATGCTACGTGACCAGTTTATTGAGCATGTTATTGATGGGGGGCTACGTAGAGACTTGAAACAGTTTGTCCGTCGCCAGCCTGACGCCACTTTACTTGATGCTCGGGGGGAGGCTATGAGATGGGAACGGGAGGGGATGCCAATAGCTATGAGAAACAGGAGTCAGTCTGTCCCTTCTGTCTACGGTATACAGTATGGGGTGAGAGGTCACACGCACCCAGCACCAAGTAGCCCGGCCCCTAACCCTGAGTTGGTCGAATTAAAAGAGATTCTGAAACGCCAGCAGGAACAGCTCGACCTACTCACTCGTAATGTCGGCCTCCTCCAGGCCTCTAGACCCCAGAACAGAGTGTTTCCTGGTCCAGTCATTTGTAGGAGGTGTCAGGAGCCAGGTCACTTTGCCCGAGATTGTGAAAGCCAAAGGGTCCCGCCACGTCCTAGGGCTGCTACCTTTTCTAATCCATCTCAGTCTTTTCAAAGGGCCACCCAGTCCAGTCAGGTTCAGGAAAACTAGCGCCCACCGACCTGTTGAGCCGCAGCTCGGGTGGGGTTTTTAGTGGTTCTGGAACTAGAAGGGGGGATGTAGGGCCTGCGCCTCAGCTGATGTCCTCATGTCCCCATGTGAGTGTTAGCATGGGGGGTGTAGAGGTTCCTTGTCTGTTAGACACCGGATCCATGGTGTCTACCATCACTGAGACTTTCTTCAGAAGTCATTTTGAGCCATGGGGTCAGGATCGTCTCAGGCTGTGTCATTGGCTGCAGCTTCGTGCAGCCAATGGCCTAGCAATTCCATATCTTGGCTACATGGAGCTAGATGTTAAGCTCTGTGATAAAGACATACCAGGGTGCGGGGTGTTAGTAGTCAAGGACCCCACAGGGGGTTGTCCATCTCAGGTTCCTGGTATCTTAGGGATGAACATTATTAGTAAATGTTATAACGAGTTGTTCAGCCAACACGGCCCCTCCTTGTTTAAATCCCCTACTGTAGGGCACGCCCCTGGTCCAGTACTTGAAGCCTTACAGCGATGCCACCATGCCAGTTTAACTTCTGAGGTCCCGGACAGAATTGTCAGAGTACGTGGGGGGAGGGCTCACCGTGTCCCTGGGGGAGCACTTAAGTTCATAGCCACTACTTGTTCCAGCACAATGTTAGGGGCATCTGCCCTGTTTGAGCCTCCATCTTCTGGGTTGCCAGGTGGTCTTCTGGCATCTTCAGCAATAGTCCAGGTAACTAGGGGAACAGCTTATATCCCTGTAGTTAACGTGGGTATGAACGATGTTTTACTGTATCCCCACTGCATTCTTGGTAGCTTGGCGGAAGTTTACATCACCAGCTTGCCCCAAGGAGTAGCTGAAGTAAGGGCAGTACATGCATCTGTGTCCGAGCCGATAGCCCCTGACTCTGTTCAATCCAAGATAGAAGCCCTTGACTTATCCGCCCTAGCAGATCAAGATCAGGAACAGGTCAGGTCAGTGCTGCTGCAGTACAGCTCAGTTTTTGCTGCACATGATGGGGATCTGGGCTGTACCAGCCTTTTAGCTCATGAGATTCCTCTAGTTGACAATACCCTTGTCCGGCAGCGTTATCGCCGCTCCCACCTTCTGAGTATGAGGTAGTCAAGTCGCACATTCAACAGCTACTTGAGGCGCAGATCATACGGGAGAGTTGCCGCCCTTATGCGTCCCCTATCGTACTGGTAAAGAAGAAAGATGGGACACCCCGCTTGTGCGTAGACTACCGCCAGTTGAACAGCAAAACCCGTAAGGATGCGTTCCCACTGCCCCGCATCGAGGAGACTTTGGACTCTCTTTCTGGCGCCTGCTGGTTTTCTACGCTCGATCTTGCGAGTGGGTACCATCAAGTGCCCGTTGCTGAGTCTGATAAGGCCAAGACTGCTTTCTGCACGCCATTCGGACTTTTCGAGTGGAACCGAATGCCCTTTGGACTCTGTAATGCTCCTAGCACGTTTCAAAGGCTAATGCAGCGTATTTTTGGAGATCAGCAGTGTCAGTCACTATTGCTGTATTTGGATGATGTGGTTGTCTTTTCCTCTTCTGTCTCACAGCATTTGCAGCGCTTGGAGGTGGTACTTGGCCGCCTGCAACAGGAAGGCTTGAAAGCTAAACTAGAGAAGTGTGCTTTCTTTCAGACAGAAGTCAGCTATTTGGGTCATGTGATCTCCAGCCAGGGTGTCTCCACAGATCCAAAGAAGGTGGATGTAGTGGCAAACTGGCGGCGGCCAACCCATACTTCAGAGCTCCGTTCCTTCCTGGGTTTCGCCAGCTACTATCGCCGCTTTGTGGAGGGGTTCGCTAAGCTGGCGGCTCCACTACACAAGTTGGTGGCAGAGCTGGTAGGGACCAAGTCCCGTAGGGCATCGGGCAAGAGTTTAGCCGCAGCATGGACTGAAGAGTGTGAAGTGAGCTTTGAGGGCCTGAAGCGCAAGTTTGTGGAGGCACCTGTGCTGGCCTACGCAAACTTCTCCCTCCCATTCATCCTAGAGGTTGACGCAAGCCATAGTGGTCTGGGAGCAGTTCTCTCTCAGGAAGAAGGTGGTCGAGTTCGTCCTATTGCATATGCCAGCCGTGGTTTGAGGCCCACTGAGCGCAATATGTCGAACTATAGCTCTATGAAACTAGAGTTCCTTGCGCTCAAGTGGGCCATGACTGAAAAGTTCCGTGAGTACCTACTTGGCCAGAAGTGTGTTGTCTTTACGGACAACAACCCACTTAGTCATCTGCGTACGGCCAAGTTAGGTGCTACGGAACAGCGATGGGCGGCGCAGCTTGCCGTTTTCAACTACGACCTCAAGTACCGATCTGGCAAGAGTAACAGTAATGCTGATTCTTTGTCCCGGCAGTATCTGGACCCAGGCCCTTTATCAGCTGAGGCCCCTGGGAGTGCATTTCCCACATCCCTGCAGCAGGCGGTGGTTGACCAGAGCTCCACCCAGGTGACTCAGGTGACTCAATCAGCAATTGCTGTATTCCCTCATCATTCTTCCTCTGAGTTGCAGGCTATGCAGAAAGCAGATCCGGACATTCAGGACTTGTTGGTCTGTTGGGAGAGGAAGGAACGCCCGACTGCCACAGAGCGACGCAAGTTGCCTCCTAATGCCCTTGTGCTGTTGAGGCAATGGGATCGGCTGGTGGATAAGGATGGAGTCCTGTACCGTCGGATCCTCCGCCCAGACGGTGGCGAGGAAATTCTCCAGCTAGTCCTGCCGTCCCCATTGAAGCCAGTGGTATTGGCTCAGCTCCATCAGAGCCATGGTCATCAGGGCATCGAGCGGACCAGTCGATTGGTGCAGCAGAGGTGTTACTGGCCTGGGATGTTTGCAGAGGTTAAACGCTGGTGTCAAGAGTGCGAACGCTGCCAGATCAGTAAAGACACTCAGCCAGTAGCGCACAGCTTCATGGGACATCTTCTAGCGTCTCGTCCAAATGAAATTCTGGCTATTGACTTTACCGTACTGGAACCTTCCCATCATGGGGTTGAAAATGTCTTAGTAATGACTGATGTCTTTAGCAAATACTCCTTGGCGATCCCTACCAGAGACCAGCGTGCCCAAACCGTGGCGCAAGTACTAGTGATGGAATGGTTTTATAAGTTCGGGGTTCCCAGCCGTGTCCATTCAGACCAGGGTCGCAGTTTTGAGAGCGCACTGATACACCAACTATGCGTCCTTTATGATGTTGCCAAGTCCAGGACTACCCCTTATCACCCGGCTGGGAATGGCCAATGCGAGCGATTTAATAGAACACTGCACAATCTCCTGCGGGTGCTCCCCACTTCACGGAAGAGAGATTGGATCTCTTGCCTCCCCCAGGTGGTGTTTTGTTACAACTCCACACCCCACCAGTCTACGGGTGAGTCACCCTATTTCCTTCTGTTTGGTCAAGATCCAAAGCTGCCAGTGGACTTTTTGTTGGGAGGAGTAGCAGAGCCAATGGCAGGCACTGTGAGCGATTGGGTTGTGGAACACCAGACACGACTTCACCTCGCCCGGGAGGGGGCCAGAGAACGTCTGGCCGCAGCTGCAGAACAGCGGGAAAATTACCATGCCCATCGGGTGAAGGACGTGTCATTGCAGGAGGGGCAGTTGGTGTATGTCCGCAATCATGGAGTTCGGGGCCGACACAAAATTCAAGACCTGTGGAACTCACAACTCCACCAAGTGGTGACGGTCCCTAAGCTGGGAGGGGTGGTGTACACAATTGCGCCAGTCAACAACCTGGAAAAAGTGAAGCATGTCCATCGCACAATGTTGAAGCCACATGTAGGTGCCAAGACTTTCCTCCAGCCAGCTCCTGTCCTACCCAGTTTGGCCCCTTCAGAAGAGGAACCTGATGATGATCCAGGGTTCCTGCTGCTCAATATACCTGACCCCCCTCCACAGCCCGAACCTGCAGTTTCGGTTGCCCCTGCAGCAATGCCAGTACCAGTGGCTGCTCGTTCTCCTTGCCCAGCCCTGCTGTCTGGGCCTTCCAGCTCACGACCCCAACCTGAAGAGGGACCGGAATTGCCAGCTGTTGCAGATGTACCCATCTGCCTACCAGACGGCAATGCCACCGAAGTGCGAAGGACTGCCCGGACCACAGCGGGTCAGCATTCCAACATGCATCACCTCCCAAGACCAGCACTGGGGGTTGCAGTAGGGGCTGTCGACTCTCCCACATCTGTGCCATAAGTCCTGTGTTAAAGATGCCCGTACCCTTTTGTTAGCCCATCGTCGGGACGACGATGCAAGACCCCTAGGTAAATTGTGGTAGGGTGGTGTCATTACACCTACACTCCCTGATTTTGCAGTCAATCAGCGTCAAACTAGCGTCAGCCTAGTCATTGGTAGCCTCTACTTAGACACTGATAAAAGGACCAAACATTGTGTGCGTGCATGACGGTGTCTGTAACCACACCCCTTCCCCCTGTTGAGGTGATTTCCTGATCAGCCGGGTAGGTGTTGCTCGCTAGCAAGTGGCATAACTTTTACTTAGAACTTTTTGAGCTTACCTTTCCATGTTTGTTTTGTAGCCCAGTCATCATAGCCTTCCTTCTGCCGCTTACCTCGGGTATGCCCTTGTCCCTGCATGTTCAGGTATGCCTTGTTTGTACTACGTAACACTAGAAAATGCGTAGCTTTATGCATACTGTCATACATACTTTAATTAGCGTGTATTTTATAGATAGGAGCCGTACTTCGCCGCTGACCTCGCCATTCCGGCTGTGTTCATTGAATCCAATCTGTCTAGCCTGTGAGACTGCTGGAGAGTCTGAACACAGGGGTGCTGCTGTTTTGTTTGGTCAGAAAACAGTTTTATGATCTAGCAAGTGCATGAGTTATACTACCCTGTTGTGCATGCCTGTCTGACGTATTTCTGAGGAGCTGGGTTTTCGTTTTGTTTGTTTGTCATTTTCTTTTTGTCTTGAAGCCGTGGCAATGCATCTGTCTTGTGTATTTTCCGTTTGCATGTGACTGGATAAGCCTGGTGGCGCTGTAGCTTGTCCCGGTGCATGTTTGTTATTTGTTATTTGTTCTGGTCCGTGTTTAATGGCTATGAGTAATAGCTATTATTGTCTATGAGTGATTCATGTTTACTATTGTCTGTTGGTTTCTCCTGGTGCAATAATTGTTTTAGTTTTCTCCATTTAGCAGTCGCTGGGTGCTTCCAGAGGGAGGCTAGGCGCATGGTGGAGGGCCCCTGTCACTGCATGCGGGTGTATCAAGCTGGTTAGTGTGCTGTGTTTTGGGTGTGCTGTGTGCTGTGTTGCGCTGTGTGTGCAGTGTGCTGTGGGTTGCTTGCCGTGTAATAGTTCACCTTAGAACCACTTCTTTGTGTGTGTTTGCACGTGTGCGGTGTGAATCCAAGAGCACGCCGTCTGCTAGTCTGCCTCCCTCAGGTAAGTTCTCCTTAGCACTGCATATAGTCTAGTGTTTCCCTGTTTTAGCCTTACTGGCATAATTATCAATAAATATATTTTTGTACCTTGCTAACTGGTCTCGTTCACAGGTTACTTCACCATCTACCTCTACTCCCACTACCCTTTCCCCTCAGTTATCAATAAACTTTCTTTAAACTGGAATCCCGTCTGTCGCCTCGTGCATACGAACCTGTTTTGCCTTTGTGTATATGAATTGAATTTAACAGTGTAATCAACACTATACTGAAAATTACTTAGAAAGTATTCCCTGGGGCTTACTGGTGTAAGTATTCCCTGGGGTGGCGTAGTCGGACTCTACTTTGGGGTATAACCATCATACCCTTTACTGGCCTCACTACAATCGAAAGTCAACCACAGTGATACAGTCTCATAGAGACGCTGTACAAAAACCTCTTCAAGGTACAGCGACTCTGACTGACAGCAATACAGTTACTGTTACATTTAGGGGAACATTTTACCAGATCACGAATTCTGTCATGGTTAATTTCAGGTCTAAAATTTTTAATTTCTTCCATCAGTACAAGAATGATTTTTGTTTTGTTTTACATTTCATAAATGCAAACCAGCATTAGTAGGCTACGTTTTCCAAATGACATACAGCCTAATACATTGTAATCATTGAAAAGAAGACACTCTACAGTATGGCAATTCTGGCCTCAGTGATAGACAGGTTTGAATTTGTTATTCCCAACAGTGGAGTCAGGTGCACAGATTGAAAAGTAAACTGGCTCCAGGTTAAGATCACTGGTCTAGTCCAGGGGTGCTTATTGTATGACTACAGCAGTGCAATAAGGGAAGAGTATAGTTCACCTCTACATAAAGTAAAATGTTGATACCATGTGATAATGATTTTAGCAGCACATTAAAGCCATTTGTATTATTTCTGTCATACTCAAACTGCTCCGTTTAGTTGATCCTGGAGGTTGCTCGCAGTTCAGTTGTGGTTAGAAACCGGGGAGGTTGGACATATTTGCATAACCAAAGTGTGAACCTTTTGGTCTTGAGACCTTTATATCTCAGAAAGAGGAGCAATGGACCACTGAACACCAGCCTGTTTTAGAAGAATAATCTGACAAGAATGACTTTTCTCATTAAATTCCTCTGGGCACTCCTGTTCTTTATTCCAGGTAATTTATGTTGCAAACTGAAATTGATCCTTTGAAATAATTGTACAATGTGTTTTACAAACCAGTATGCTTTGAAATGTTTACAAATTTTCAGAATGCAGGGGCCAGTACAGTGTGACTCAGACTCCAGAAGTGAAAGCTGTTCTTGTGGGACAAACCATCAAACTGGACTGCAGAAGCAGCAGCCCCATCTCAGGCTGTAATGACTGTGTCTCCTGGTATCTTCAGAAATTTGGAGAAGCTCCCAAACTTTTAATATATTACATACGCACACGTTATGGTTCAACTCCAAGTCGATTTGTTGGTGAAGGATCCGATTATGGGAGTGACTTTAGTCTGACCATCAGTAATTTCAAGGGTGAGGATGCAGGAGTTTACTACTGTCAGACATACCACAGCGGTGATGTGTTCACACAGTGATAAAGCGCCGTACAAAAACCTCCCTCAGTCAGGCTTCACATGACTGCACTGCTGCTGCTGCAGGAGGTGCTGAAGCATCACAGGAGCAGAAGGTTAATTACACGGCACAACTCTGTTTGAAGGAAACATGTTTCTGCACATTTATAATGGAAACAAACTGTATGACATATCCACTGTTAAATACTGGCGTAAGATTTTAATTAGCCTATGAATTAAAGACAATATTGTGAACTAAAATGTGGAAAAACTAAAACAGCAGATAGGAGTTTCTGCCAGGGTCATGTCCAATCCAATTCTGCTCATCATCTGAGGTCCCCTTGTTCTCATCCATCTCCCCTGGTGCACTCATCCTACTACACACTGTTCAGTCCTCTACCTGACTGTTACACAATCCACTCAACCAGAGGACACTGGGCCTGTCTCCTTCTCCATCTTCCTGCTATGGTCATTAAGGAGATTCTGTCTCCTTATCTGGAAGACAGGTTTGGGATATTCCCCAGGATCGGTGTACTGGTATAACTCCAGTATTTCTCTCAGTTGGGAGAACAAGTGTAATGCTGTTTTCAGTTCAAAAATACTTCAAGAGTAACTGGAGCTTTAGTGTATATTCAGTGTTAATGCTTGCACAGTGAAATGCTCAGGTTGACTGGGGTTTGAAAAGATGGTTTATTGATGTAGGAGGCAAGCATATATCCATACTGTTCACATGCTCGCGGGCTCTGCATGAACACCCAACCTGCGCATGCCTGTAGGGGGTCATGCCATACGTCACTGTTGGGATAATGTTATAACTCGTGAACATTACAGATGTAACCGAGTGATAATCCACAATCAGCATTTTGGCAAATTGGGAGACTGAGGAATGCTGGGTAATCTCTGCTATAAAATAGGCCCTGATTGATAGGAGTTGTGCAGGAAACGTTATTGCTATGTCTCTGTAGTAGTGGTCAGACAGACGTTTAGCCTTGCCATATAGCTCATCATCGTTTGTGAGCTGATGACCACTACAACAGGTTGAGTTAGATCGCCCCAAGCACCTGCTTTATTGTGTATGTGTTTTACATATGTGGGCTGCTGTACCAAATCATGCCTTTCATCACGGTTTTTAAGAACGCTTCAGCACACAGAGTGCTGATCATGTTTCTGATAGCTTTCTCTTTGACCTGTCTACTTTCCCAATACAATAGCTGAAGTATCGTATTCAAGCGTAAAATAAAAAAATATATAAGCCTAATGGTGTTTGTGTGGCGTGTTTTGCAAGCGCAACATTTTTTATTCGCTAAGCGGGGGGGGGGGGGGGGGGGGGGGACTTTTAGGTGTCCAGGCCCAGGGGGCCATAGTTTCATAATCCATGTTTTCCTCGTTTATTATGCCGTTACAGAACACATTTGGGCATTTAGTGTTTGGTGATACTGTATTGTATTGTCTGCAATCTGCACCACTCTAATGCATTCTAGTGTCCCATAAAGGTCTGACATGTAAACCTTCCAGTTTGTGGTGTCTGTTGTTGATGACATGTTGGCTGTCCTTACACAGCCTGACCGGGGAAGAATTCTGTAGATTTAAGAGGCACTTTGTTTGCACTACCACCATCTGCAATCAGAGAGAATTATGCTTTTTTTTTTTGGAAGCACCGTCTTAAATCTGACAGTAATTCAGATTTCAACCAGAAGTATCTTACATCCATCCAGAATATGCATTTCCACGACCGCCATCTTAAATCTGACAGGAATGTAGATTTCCACAGCACCATCTTAAATCTGACAGGAATGTAGATTACTGAATGGTAGAGATAGTTGCAGTGTCAGCTCCCATGTACACACACACACACACACACACACACACACACACACACACACACACACACACACACACACACACACACACACACACACACACACACACACACACACATATCCACAGTCCCCTGCATTAAGATGCAGTCAAGCTCTCTGTTCCCACAGAACCCAAGCCACTGGAATTATCAAAGCAAAACGATCTGTCATCTGTCACAACTACAAACTGATATAAACAAGGGTGTGAATAATGACTCCCAGACCACTTGTGTAGTTACTGTGTATCACACCCTTCAGCACCTGCAGTGAGCTCCAGCAGCAGAGTGCAGTCATGTGGAGCCTGACTGAGGGAGGTTTTTGTACGGCTCTTTATCACTGTGTGAACACAGCTTTACTGCTTATAAGGTGGAAACTCTGACAGTAGTAAACTCCTGCATCCTCAGCCTGGACATTACTGATGGTCAGAGTGAAGTCACTGCCAGTTCCACTGCCACTGAATCTGGATGGAGTCCCAGACTGAAGTGTTTTGGCGTAGCGGATTATGAGTTTAGGAGCTGCTTCAGGTTTCTGTTGATACCAGAACAAGTAATGGTCTGAATCCTCATCCTCAACCACATCACTGCTGGTTTTACAGTTGAGAATGACTGATCCTCCCTGTTGAACAGCTTTCACTGCAGGAGTCTGAGTCACAGTGACCTGTCCATATGACTCTGCTCAGAAATCAGAAAAAAATCAGAGAAATGTTTAACCTCACGTACGTTTTACATTATTTTTTTTAAAGAGTATGAATAAGAAAAAGAAGCTTACTCTGAAAGCAAAGGACAAGTGTCCAGAGGAACATGAAGATGAAAGTCATTGTTGAGCTCTCCACTATGAGAATCAGCTCTTACCCATGAAGTGGTGAACTCACAGGGCTATAAATAATCCCCCCAAGACTAGAACTGTGACCACTCATGCAAACTGACACATGTAGCCTATGTAAATGATCTTCCTGAGTGAAACAGACTGCTGTGTTAACTCTGTGATCTGTTACGTGTCCTTTGAACTCTTAGCGGTTTAAAATGATGAAGCAGCATTATTTCATAAAATCTACTAGTGTCATGTAAAACAGTGTCCACGTTATGCCTTTCAAAAATGATATTGTTTTCTTAGTTCAATTTTATATTCAAATATATTCCTCTGCTATGACAATCTGGGTTATTATATTTCTAAACTTCTGCATCCATTACTGATGGTCAGAGTGAAGTCACTGTAAGTTCCACTGACTCTTAATCTGGATGGAGTCCCAGACTGAAGTGATCTGGGATCATAGATCAGGAGTTTAGGAGCTGCCCCAATCCCCCCCAAATCCCCCCAAGACTAGAACTGTGACCGCTCACGCCAATGTCACATCTACTGTGTGGAAATGATATTCCTGAGTGAAACAGACTGCTGTGTCTGCACTCAAATCTAATAGTTGTCCTTTGATTGCTCTCTTGGTGGTTAGAAGTGATGAAGCAGCATTATTTTCTATTAAAGAAACATACTGTCATGTAAAGAAGGGGTGTCAAACAAACTGTGTCCCCATTACACTTGATAATACATTCATTATTGATGATTAATTGAATTATTGCTTTGTCATTTTACTGTTATAATTCAAGAGATTCACATCTGACCAAAGTGTTTCTGTATTCTTCCAGTCATGATTATTACAGTAGTGTCATCATCATATATCACACCACTGCTCTGTCACCATGGACAGCTCTCACGTGGATTATGCTTTGGGTTCTGGGACGGACATCAGAAATAAATACAGTTCAAATAGAAATAACATCAGGTACAAGCCAAGACAGTTATCTTCCCAGAACCTTTTCAAACCATCAGATCAAGATAGAAAGATTGATAGATTCTCTCTCCTCTGTTATACTGGCCACAGCTTATGGTAACTCAGGTCCCTGGGCTAAGAAACAGTTCTGAGATCTGTAAGGAGTAGACCATTCTTTATGAAACTGATCATAGATTATGATCATTAGTGAAAAGACATATCTGATCATAGATGATGATACTTAGTGTAATGATAAACCTGATCATAGAGGATGATAATTAGTGAAAAGACGAATGTGTGTCCAGACACTTCAAGCAGGCAGTGTTCTGACCATCTCTTGTATACATCAGGTGGATTTCTCTCTTTCATTAAACACACATGGAGTTAAAAAAGAGGAGGATTTAGAAAGGCATACCCTTGACATTCTACAATATTGCAATTCTTCCTTCAGTGTTAGAAAGTGGGAAGGTCATCTAGGGTTGGTGCTTTTGGGGAGAAGAGATGTGAACTAGAAGTGTGCTGTTTGCTCTGCTGCGTTCGCCTCAGCATCTCCAGACGACCAATCAAAGGACTGTTTTGGAGAGAATGTTCTTAGGCTTTGGGGCAGAATGTGGCCTTAAGGTGTCAGCTTGTGGCAAATGCATAGCATTGGTGTTCAGCCATTTCAGAAAGTATCTCCCTTCATCTCATACAATCAGGTTTATTTGGCCAATCAAGTATATTCGATCTCAATGGCACCCAATAAGTTTAAGTTTATTGTACTGATAAACTGTTCTTGCATGTTCCATTCATATAGTTAATTGTGTGTCATGCCATTACATAAACTAACATCTAAATAATTGGGCATATAGTGTTTGGTGATACTGTGGGTCATTTCATTATTGAATGCAGTCAGATTTATTGTATTGTCTGCAATCTTCACCACTCTAATGCATTCTAGTGTCCCATAAAGGTCTGACATGTAAACCTTCCAGTCTGTGGTGTCTGAAGTTGATGACGTGATGGCTGTCCTAACACAGTCTAACTGGTATAGATTTGGACTTGTATAGATTTGGCAATGAGATTTCAGAGAACGATTGTATTTGCACAACCACCTTCTGGAATTGAACAGAATAACAGTTTTTTTTTTGTTTTTGAAGCACCACCTGAAATCTGACAGCAATTCAGATTTCAACTAGAATTATCTTACATCTATCCAGAATATGAATTTCCACAGCACCATTGTTACGGACGCTCATATTTCTGTGGTTTATTTCTAGCACCCCCTGCTGGGGCAGTTATGTTTGTACCTTTTGCTTTCACCCTTTGTCCGTCTTTTCACAGGCTGATTGCTGTGTCTATTAGGCGCACCTGGCGTTCCCCATTTAAGAGCTCAGTTCTCACCGGAGCTCTCTCTCTCATCACACTCTCGGAAGGACTGCATGACTGGTCTCCGGCTTCGCCACCGCCTCCGTTACCTTTCTCAAATTCTCTCTCCCGCGTGGGAGCGTTACTTTTTGACCTTCGGGTCTTTGACCAATTGTGTGCGGGAAACTAAATAAAATACCCCTGGTTTACTCTAACTCTCGCCTGGTCATCAATTCTTGTTTAGAGCCTAAGATGGGCCGTAACAACCATCTTAAATCTGACAGGAATGTAGATTTCCACAGCACCATCTTAGATCTGACAGGACTGTAGATTTCCACAGCATCATCTCCTGCATCCTCACCATGAATGGTAGAGATGGTTGTAGTGGCAACGCGAACACACACACACACACACTCTGTCTCACACCATAGACCTCATATTCAAAGTCCCATGCATTAAGATGCAGTCAAGCTCTCTGTTCCCACAGAACCCAAGCCACTGGAATTGCCAAAGCCAAACGATCTGTCATCTGTCACAACTACAAACTGATATTAGCAAGGATGTGAATAATGACTTCCAGACCACGTGTGTAGTTACTGTGTATCACACCCTTCAGCACCTGCAGTGAGCTCCAGCAGCAGAGTGCAGTCATGTGGAGCCTGACTGAGGGAGGTTTTTGTACGGCGCTTTATCACTGTGTGAACACATATTTACTGCTTATATAGTGTTCACTCTGACAGTAGTAAACTCCTGCATCCTCAGCCTGGACATTACTGATGGTCAGAGTGAAGTCACTGTTAGTTCCACTGCCACTGAATCTGGATGGAGTCCCAGACTGAAGTGTTTTGGCATAATAGATCAGGAGTTTAGGAGCTGCTCCAGGTTTCTGTTGGTACCAGGCTAATCGATCTGCACCATGCACATTACTACTGGTTTTACAGTTGAGAGTGACTGATCCTCCCTGTTGAACAGCTTTCACTGCAGGAGTCTGAGTCACAGTGACCTGTCCATATGAGACTGCAGAGAAGACATGGAGAATAGTAAGAAACGTATATTTAACCATCCACATAGGTTCATGTATCTTTACATTACACACAAGATCTGGGTTCAAATAAATAAAACTTACTCTGAAAGCAAAGGACAAGTGTCCAGAGGAACATGAAGATGAAAGTCATTGTTGAGTTCTCCACTATGAGAATCAGCTCTTACCCATGAAGTGGTGAACTCACAGGGCTATAAATAATCCCCCCAAGACTAGAACTGTGACCACTCATGCAAACTGACACATCTACTGTATGTAAATTATCTTCCTGAGTGAAACAGACGTTAGGGTTGCAGTAATGATTAGTATGTACAGACACATAAATGTAGATGTGGTCGGTAGGAAAATATCTTTCTATGAAATTGGTAGATTGATTGATAGATTATTGAACAGGTTTTGGGCTCTGTAAAGCGCTTTTAGACAGTGTCTGTTATTAATGGTGTTATATATACATTAAATAAATAAAAGTTAATTGAAGCCTCTTGATATTTTGGCAAGGTGGTGTCCTAATAATCTCATGTACAAATCAGATGAACAAGAGACCACTACTACTGCTCCAGGTTCTTACCGGATCATTACACAGATTACTCAGACTCACGCCAAGACCTCAGTATGGCAGACTAACTGGTGACATCAGAGACAGTAGTCTGAGTCCAGTGCTCAAGCGTGTCTCTTTCCAAGATCACCAGGATGGCGATCAGCAGCACTGCAAAACATATGTGAATCAGGATGTCTATGGGCAGGGAAACTACAGATAGCTGATGCAGTGGGGCATCCGTCAGCTTGTCTCCAGATAGCCCCAGATGGCAAGTTACAGAATCTGTCTCTCTCCTAGTCCAACAGTGCACTCTAGTGGTGGGAATAACCCACGGCACAAAAGTTCTGATGTTGCATATAATGTCACCTGCAACAAAGGCACATTCACAGCCTACATTAGGGGCATAGATGTGATTGGTAGGGAAATATTTTTCTATGAAATGGAGAGATTGATTGACAGATTTTTGATCTGTAAAGTACAGTGTCTCTGAAGACAGTGTCTGTTGGTAATGGTGTTATTTAAACATTATATAATTAAAAGGGAATGAAGTCTCTTGATATTTTGGCAAGGTGATGTATAAGGTCTCATGTATAAACCTGGTGAATGTATCACCCTCAGTGAACAGAGTACACTCATTTAGCTCTATAAGAAATATGAAATAGAGATTGCACTGATTCCACTAAGCGTAAAAATGAACCATAAATACGTAATCACAATTACGTTTTATTACGACAATTACTTTATTATTATCCAAAACACTGTTGGAACAAGTTGCTGTTAATATTGTTGTTAATGCATTTTCCTTTACAGATGACGATACAGTACCTGTGCTTCTGGATGAGAGCAGCTCCTTACTGGCTTTCTGCTGAGAGACTCTGATGGACTCAGGTTCAGGTTCAGATGACCGACAGGCTTCTAATATGGCCTGGCATTCATCTGGCCCTGATCAGTGTTGATCTTCCCAGGATCTCACACTACAGCAGTAAGACATGAGTGAGTGGGGGTGATAAAGGATATCCTCACGGTAACTATGGTAACTACAGCAGTATGACACCAGTGAGTGGGGGTGATGAAGGATATCCTCACGGTAACTATGGTAACTACAGCAGTATGACACGAGTGAGTGAGGGTGATAAAGGATATCCTCACGGTAACTATGGTAACTACAGCAGTATGACACGAGTGAGTGGGGGTGATGAAGGATATCCTCACGGTAACTATGGTAACTACAGCAGTATGACACGAGTGAGTGGGGGTGATGAAGGATATCCTCACGGTAACTATGGTAACTACAGCAGTAAGACACGAGTGAGTGGGGGTGATAAAGGATATCCTCACGGTAACTATGGTAACTACAGCAGTATGACACGAGTGAGTGGGGATGATAAAGGATATCCTCACGGTAACTATGGTAACTAGTATGACACGAGTGAGTGGGGGTGATGAAGGATATCCTCACGGTAACTATGGTAACTACAGCAGTAAGACACGAGTGAGTGGGGGTGATAAAGGATATCCTCACGGTAACTATGGTAACTAGTATGACACGAGTGAGTGGGGGTGATGAAGGATATCCTCACGGTAACTATGGTAACTACAGCAGTAAGACACGAGTGAGTGGGGGTGATAAAGGATATCCTCACGGTAACTATGGTAACTAGTATGACACGAGTGAGTGAGGGTGATAAAGGATATCCTCACGGTAACTATGGTAACTACAGCAGTAAGACACGAGTGAGTGGGGGTGATAAAGGATATCCTCACGGTAACTATGGTAACTACAGCAGTATGACACGAGTGAGTGGGGGTGATAAAGGATATCCTCACGGTAACTATGGTAACTACAGCAGTAAGACACGAGTGAGTGGGGGTGATAAAGGATATCCTCACGGTAACTATGGTAACTACAGCAGTATGACACGAGTGAGTGGGGGTGATGAAGGATATCCTCACGGTAACTATGGTAACTACAGCAGTATGACACGAGTGAGTGGGGGTGATAAAGGATATCCTCACGGTAACTATGGTAACTACAGCAGTATGACACGAGTGAGTGGGGGTGATAAAGGATATCCTCACGGTAACTATGGTAACTACAGCAGTATGACACGAGTGAGTGGGGGTGATAAAGGATATCCTCACTGTAACTATGGTAACTACAGCAGTAAGACACGAGTGAGTGGGGGTGATGAAGGATATCCTCACGGTAACTATGGTAACTACAGCAGTAAGACACGAGTGAGTGGGGGTGATGAAGGATATACTCACGGTAACTATGGTAACTACAGCAGTAAGACACGAGTGAGTGGGGGTGATAAAGGATATCCTCACGGTAACTATGGTAACTACAGCAGTATGACACGAGTGAGTGGGGGTGATGAAGGATATCCTCACGGTAACTATGGTAACTACAGCAGTATGACACGAGTGAGTGGGGGTGATGAAGGATATCCTCACGGTAACTATGGTAACTACAGCAGTATGACACGAGTGAGTGGGGGTGATGGAGGATATCCTCACGGTAACTATGGTAACTACAGCAGTATGACACGAGTGAGTGGGGGTGATGAAGGATATCCTCACGGCTGTGGGCCACAGGTCTGAAAACTCTGTTTGTATGTTTAGTCATGTGTGTACTGTGCATTTGTTAGTATGGCTTCAGTTATGATGAATATATCAGTTTTACATTTTTAACTAAAATGCCCGTTACATGATGGTTCATTAAATGAGCTACCATTTCTTGATCCCCATGATGATTAAATATGTTTGTATCTCTATGAGAGTAGCAGTGTGTCCTCATGTTCAGCAAATCTCAATAACATTCTCCACCAGTAGGAGGTGCTACTAGCTTGAAGATGGTATGGTATGCTGTGTATTTGTGTGTGTGTATTTGTGTGTGTGTGTGTGTGTGTGTGTGTGTGTGTGTGTGTGTGAGTGTGTGTGTGTGTGTGTGTGTGTGTATTTGTGGGTGTGTGTGTCTGTCTGTGTGCCTGTTAATACATTTTGGGTGGGGGGGGGGGGTGGTGATGGTCTGGTGGTACCTTCATGTATAGAATATAGTTCCTCGTCATGCAATGCCATGTCTCAGAATACCTGAGTTGTCCTGAGTGAAAGTAAAGCAGTGTAACTGAGCACAGCTGTCTCAGTGCAGTTTCTGGCTGTAGGTGTAACCCAGGAAACAGAGCTCTCTGTGGGGGGAACTTCTATTTGCATTGCCAGGCCTGAGTGGGTCTGCTAGTCCCAGAATAGAGCAGCGCTATCGCCAGATGTTCAGGTGAGTGATTGGACTGAAGGCTTGTCAGTGAATACAGGGAGCTTTGTTTTCTGTACTTTATATACATTTCAACGTTATAAGGGATTTCACATTCAACGACAATCAACAATCTGGAAATATATCTTCAACAATAAGACACACAAAAAATACAAAAACAAGTCTCTGATAAATTGAATCAAACTCCTTTATTAATAAATGGTCAAAACACATGAAAGGGTCAAGGGTCAAGCACTTCAGATTCCCGAATGCTGTAAAAGAGGTGGAAAGGGAGGGAAAGACAGTGACTCAGTGCTGCACACTAACAGAAATAAGAGAGAGTCCCTATCAGAGATGAAGAGTCTTTATCAAATACACTTTCAATAAGGCTAATGACAGACATTTGAAAGGGGACCCTAGGAGCAGTCTGATTTCTTCAGAATCTCAGTGACAGTCTGGGAGCCCTGCTTTGCCTCGCAGGTCACTGAGACCCCCTGGGTCCACTCCTGGAGAGGGAGGGTCAGGGTGTTGCTCCAGCTGTACAGGCCGTCCTTCTGTGGGCCCCAGCGACTGGTCTCCCCGCTCCTGCTGCTCCCCGCTACCTTCCAGCTCAGCGTCCAGTCGGACGGGTAGCCTCCGTTAGCCAGGCACATCAACGTGGCTGAACTCCCGCTGGTGTGCAGGGGGGGCAGGACTGTGAGTTTGGGACTGGTGTCACCTGAGAAATAGAGTGAAAAGGGACAGAAAGGAATAAACAAGGTCGTCTGCTAAAACACGTCACCAGCACTTTTCTATGATGTGATATGACAGATGCAATATGATGGTTACAGACACACTGTCTCTTGATCAAAGGAACATGTTCTATTTAGGTTAGACTATTCCCTTTTCAACAGCCTGGAAGAACTAAGGATGTGCATGGTGATGCATTGGAATACTGGCAAAACGATCTTCTTGATTCGAAAGATTGGCTTAAAAATACATCGCATACACAAGCATTTATCTGTGTTAATTCCATAACTATCACACTTTTAAAAAGACTTCGCTAAAACAGACATGTATCTGCGCAAACTGCAGTAATACGATGTCAATATTTTGGAGAAATGTGTCAGTGCAACACCAAGACACACAGGTCGTTGTCGGTCTAACGGATTACCCACTATCTGACGCGCCGCACCTAAATTACCACCAGAGTAACACGTAACAAGTTATAAACCCTGTAGGGCAGTAAATATCTTCCCATCACCAGTTTCCCAAATACACACGCACAGGTGTATTCTGAGTCAGTATACACAGTTCCGAGTAAAACTTACATGGTCAGACACAGAGGTTACATTCAATGGGAAAGATTTCAACACAGTAACACGAATTTACAAACACGTTTGACATGAAATATCTTCCTTCCTATTTTCTGAAAATACATGCTAGGGATGTCTGGTATTGAAGGAGTAATTCAAATGAAAAATGTAAGTCAATGCACACAATTTACACAATAAGTTACTATACGACTACGGAGTTACGGTTGAAGCATAAGTTCTGTACTCTTCCGAAAAGTTCGAAAAAGTTTAAAAAGAGATATTGGTAGCCGTCATAACCTGCTCTGGTCATAGCGCAATATATTACACTTTTAGTAACACACACACATACTGACAGAATAATTCAAATGTATGACCGTTTACTTACTTCCAACGTCAAGTCTACTGCCACCTCCAAACGTGTACCACAGTGATACAAACACTATCTATGGCCGTACAAAAACCCCTCCTCTGACGCGCACTAGTAAGATAGCTTTCATTTCTGATATCCCAGGCAAAATTGACTCAGCTAAGATATGCCACCAATCTCATTAGTCATAAGGGATAAAAATGCACAAAATTACATCAGTAGCCTATTTCATTGAATTACCAAACCAGACTGGCAAGTGCATTACAGTAATACTATTACTAATCTGCCTTATAAGGCACGGCATTGAAACATTATTAATTTCAAAAACCAAATGATACAATAAAGGCAATTCAACCAAAACGTTCAGATGTAGACCAAGATTTTATATATAGGACCAAATACGATATTACTTACTTCCAACATCGAGTCTTGTGCCGCCACCGAAAGTCCACCACAGTGATACAGACTCATAGAGACGCTGTACAAAAACCTCTTCACGGTACAGCGACTCTGACTGACAGCAATACAGTTTCTGTTACATTTAGCGGAACATTTTACCAGATCACGAATTCTGACATGGTTAATATCAGGTCTAAAATAGTTATTTCTTCCATCGTCCTTAGTCCAATTATTTTTTACATTTCATCCATGAAAACCAGCATTAATAAGCTAAGTTTACCCAAACGACATTCTGTCTGATAAATTGTAATCATTAAAAAGAAGACATTCTACAGTATGGCAATTCTTCCTTCAGTGGTAGACAGGTTTGAATGCGTTATTCCCGAACAGTGGAGTCCAGGTGCACAGATTGAAAAGTAAACTGGCTCCAGGTTTAGATCACAGGTCTAGTCCAGGGGTGCTTATTGTATGATTACACTGGTGCAATAAGGGAAGAGTATAGTTCACCTCTACAGGAAGTCATGTGTTGATACCATGTGATAATGAGTTTAGCAGAACAATAAAGCCATTTGTATTATTTCTGTCATACTCAAACTGCTCCATTTAGTTGATCCTGGAGGTTGCTCTCAGTTCAGATGTGGATCTGAGGATTGTTTAGTCTTTCTGTCAGTAAGTAGGACCACACTGGCCTATTAGTTATTGCTGTTAGCCAAGATAAATCTAGCAAAACATCATTTAGGTTGAGACTGTTGGCCTACTGAAGAGTCTTCTTTATTTCTTTTCATGAGCAGAGCAGAGGGAATGGGGATCAGAAGGTGCCAGTTAGAAACTGGGGAGGTTGGACATATTTGCATAACCAAAGTGTGAACCTTTTGCTCTTGAGAGCTTTATATCTCAGAAAGAGGATAACTGGAACACTGAACACCAGCCTGTTTGAGAAGAACAATCTAACAAGAATGACTTTTGTCATTAAATTCCTCTGGGCACTCCTGTTCTGCATTCCAGGTAATTTATTTTACAAACTGAAATGTATTATTTTAAATAATTTTACAATTTGTTTTACAAACTGATATGCTATTAAATGTTTGCAATGTTTCAGAATGCAGGGGCCAGATCAGTGTGACTCAGACTCCAGCAGTGAAAGCTGTTCTTGTGGGACAAACCATCAAACTGGACTGCAGAAGCAGCAGCCCCAACCACGGCTACTGGCTTTCCTGGTATCTTCAGAAAACTGGAGAAGCTCCTAAACTTTTAATTTATACTATAAACTCTCGTTATGGTTCAACTCCAAGTCGATTTGTTGGTGGAGGATCCAGTTATGGGAGTGACTTTAGTCTGACCATCAGTAATGTCCAGGCTGAGGATGCAGGAGTTTACTACTGTCAGACTGGACACTATCCCAACAGTAAATATGTGTTCACACAGTGATAAAGCGCCGTACAAAAACCTCCCTCAGTCAGGCTCCACATGACTGCACTGCTGCTGCTGCAGGAGGTGCTGAAGCATCACAGGAGCAGAGGGTTACACGGCATAACATTACATGTTTGAAGGAAACATGTTTCTGCACATTTATAATGGAAACAAACTGTATGACATATCACTGTTAAATACTGGCGTTACATTTTAATCAGCCTATAAATGAAAGAGAATATTGTGAAGTAAAAGGTGGAAAAGTAAATACAGCAGAAAGGAGGTTATGCCAGGGTCATGTCCAATCCAGTTCTACTCATCATCTGAGGTCCCCTTGTTCTCATCCATCTCCCCTGGTGCACTCATCCTACTACACACTGTTCAGTCCTCTACCTGACTGTTACACAATCCACTTTACCAGAGGACACTGGGCCTGTCTCATTCTCCATCTTCCTGCTATGGTCATTATGGAGATTCTGTCTCCTTATCTGGAAGACAGGTTTGGGATATTCCCCAGGATAGGTGTAATGGTATAACTCCAGTATTTCTCTCAGTTTGGAGAACAAGTGTAATGTTGTACCCAGATCAAAAACAGTTAAAGAGTAACTGGAGCTTTAGTGTATATTCAGTGTTAATGCTTGCACAGTGAAATGCTCAGGTTGGGTGTCCCTGTGTGATGGCTGTCTCTTTGACCTCCTGGCCAAACACCAGAGATATATGTCCACCTTCTGGATTTAATCAACGTCAGAGTGAATGTTGCCTTGCAGCTGCACATGACTGCATTGCTGCAGCTGGGAAGAACTCCAGAGTCCTGTAACAGCGTAACAGTGGCATGGTAAATGAACTGATCCAATACATTTTTTCAGGTAATCAGTCATCTCAAACTCAAACATCTCATCACTCAGTGCCAGACCAGTAGGGACACTGTTGGCCTCTTTCGGGCCAGCCCAAGGCTTTCCCTCTGTCATAAACTCCAGTGATTAGCCCCGGTATTCTGCTTCTGTTACTACAGGGCTGAACTGAGGCATTCTGGGCCATGACCCCAGTCCAGCGTCAGAGATGAAAACACAGAAAGTCTGAAGGTTTTCCACAAACAAGGAGGTTTTACCCCATGCGATGGGCAGGGGCTCTCATGTGAATGACCATACCTCCCTCACATTACCTGTGCTGCTCATAGTTCTGTTGCTAGATGGTTCTGTTAGACTGCACTGCATTATTTAGCTTCCCTTCAAGTGGACCTCAGTAGGACCAGATAGTGAGTGCATGTGATGGGCAGGGGTTCTCATGTGAATGACAGAGGTGTATCAACCGGCCGGATGCTATCATTCAGTTAGTAATTCTCTTGTCATTTTCTCATGGCATAACTACAAACAGCTATAAGCAAGGATATGAATAATGACTTCCAGACCACTTGTGTAGTTACTGTGTATCACACCCTTCAGCACCTGCAGTGAGCTCCAGCAGCAGAGTGCAGTCATGTGGAGCCTGACTGAGGGAGGTTTTTGTACGGCACTTTATCACTGTGTGAACACCCAGCTACTGCTTATATAGTGTTGACTCTGACAGTAGTAAACTCCTGCATCCTCAGCCTGGACATTACTGATGGTCAGAGTGAAGTCACTGCCAGTTCCACTGCCACTGAATCTGGATGGAGTCCCAGACTGAAGTGTTGTGGCCCCGTAGATCAGGAGTTTAGGAGCTGCTCCAGGTTTCTGTTGGTACCAGCTGAGGCATTGATTACCTCCACAATTTGGGTACACATTCTGGCTGGTTTTACAGGTCATGGATGCAGTTAGTCCTGTAAGAACAGCTTTCACTGTCGGAGTCTGAGTCACACTGACTTGTCCTTTACATTCTGAAACACAAATTGAATAATGTCAACAACCAACTATAGAACCACTTAATAATTCAATAAATTAATTCCCATAATCCATGTTGTCTCTGTGTCTCCAAACAGCTGTAAATCAGGTGACCACATTAACTTGAGCCCTACCTTGGCAATAAAGAGAGAGGGTCCAGATGAGGATGAGAGCTAAAGGCATCTTGTTGTCCATTCAGATCAGACAGCCTGAACTCACACATGTGCACTACTGAGGCTGCAGTATAAACACCCATAGGGCACTGAGGCGTCCATCACTGATGCAAAGTATCACCTCTAGGCAAATGCTCAGGGTGACGCAGCTAATAAACCATTGACAGTATATGTGATATTTTATTAAATAATTAAATATTATGAATTAATCTAGTTCCATAGCCAATAGACATTGTCTCAAAGCTCTTCACAGAGCCCAAGGTCTGAACCCTCCAGAGCACAAGGCCATGAAGGAATGAAAAGAAAGACATGCAGAGAAACATTTACAAAATGTCTTCTTTTATATTTGAACAATTCAAACTGCTCCCATACAGCTGGTTGTTTAAGTAAAGCTAACATAAACATAAATAACTGTATTTTTAGTGTTTTTGTTTTAATTTGGATTAACTCTCTTCAGTACAGTTAGTGTTACAAGAGAGATATGTGACATATATGTGCACACATTGCAGTTTTATTTGTTATTCTGATAAACTGTGTATTTGTTTCAGTTTCAGTTTGTTTATTTGTTGAAGAGGGACAGTGTACATTAATAAACATTAAAATGTAAATGCACCCAATTGTAGCCAAAAGGCTAGTTTCCATTGGCAGTCCCCCTGCCAGAGTGTTAATGGCTAAACAACTTAAAAGGCATTAACATATATATATATACACACATATACATATATATATATATATACAAACATAACATTGACAGGATAAAAATCAAATTAAAGATAAAAATAAAATAAAATAAAATAAAATGAAATTAAATAAAATATATTCATTATATAAGGGAAGAAATTGGAGTATTGTGCTTTCTATCCATCTTGAAAGAGCAATTATTTTATTTAATAATATTTCTTCAATGTATTTGGCCAAGAAAGCGTTAGTTATGGTGTGTTTAGAGAAGTAGAGAACTGTGTGTTCTGCTGTTATAATCTTTATTACCCCCTCTTGTCCTGTGTTTGACTACAAATGTAGAGATATAGAGATGTGTGTATTCTGGTGTGATAATCAGTCATGTGGAGCCTGACTGGGGGAGGTTTTTGTACGGTGCTTTATCACTGTGTGAACACTGGGCCACTGTGGCGACTCTGACAGTAGTAAACTCCTGCATCCTCAGCCTGGACATTACTGATGGTCAGAGTGAAGTCACTGTGAGTTCCACTGCCACTGAATCTGGATGGAGTCCCAGACTGAAGTGTTTTGACGTATTTGATTATTAGTTTAGGAGCTGCTCCAGGTTTCTGTTGGTACCAAAACAAATCAGGATTTGATGTTCCTGCTAGGGTTAGCAGCAGCAGTCTGGGGAGCATCAGCAGTCTGGGGAGCAGCAGCAGTCTGGGGAGCAGCAGCAGCAGCAGCAGCAGTCTGGGGAGCAGCAGCAGCAGCAGCAGCAGCAGCAGCAGCAGTCTGGGGAGCAGCAGCAGCAGCAGCAGTCTGGGGAGCAGCAGCAGCAGCAGCAGCAGCAGCAGCAGCAGCAGCAGCAGCAGCAGCAGCAGTCTGGGGAGCAGCAGCAGCAGTCTGGGGAGCAGCAGCAGCAGCAGCAGCAGCAGTCTGGGGAGCAGCAGCAGCAGCAGCAGCAGCAGTCTGGGGAGCAGCAGCAGCAGCAGCAGCAGCAGCAGCAGTCTGGGGAGCAGCAGCAGCAGTCTGGGGAGCAGCAGCAGCAGCAGCAGCAGCAGCAGCAGTCTGGGGAGCAGCAGCAGCAGCAGCAGCAGCAGTCTGGGGAGCAGCAGCAGCAGCAGCAGCAGCAGCAGCAGCAGCAGCAGCAGCAGCAGCAGTCTGGGGAGCAGCAGCAGCAGCAGCAGCAGCAGCAGCAGCAGTCTGGGGAGCAGCAGCAGCAGCAGTCTGGGGAGCAGCAGCAGCAGCAGTCTGGGGAGCAGCAGCAGCAGCAGCAGTCTGGGGAGCAGCAGCAGCAGCAGCAGCAGTCTGGGGAGCAGCAGCAGCAGCAGTCTGGGGAGCAGCAGCAGCAGCAGCAGCAGTCTGGGGAGCAGCAGCAGCAGCAGCAGCAGCAGCAGCAGCAGCAGCAGCAGTCTGGGGAGCAGCAGCAGCAGCAGTCTGGGGAGCAGCAGCAGCAGTCTGGGGAGCAGCAGCAGCAGCAGCAGCAGCAGCAGCAGTCTGGGGAGCAGCAGCAGCAGCAGTCTGGGGAGCAGCAGCAGCAGCAGCAGCAGTCTGGGGAGCAGCAGCAGCAGCAGCAGCAGCAGCAGCAGCAGCAGCAGCAGCAGTCTGGGGAGCAGCAGCAGCAGTCTGGGGAGCAGCAGCAGCAGTCTGGGGAGCAGCAGCAGCAGCAGCAGCAGCAGCAGCAGCAGCAGTCTGGGGAGCAGCAGCAGCAGCAGCAGCAGCAGCAGTCTGGGGAGCAGCAGCAGCAGCAGTCTGGGGAGCAGCAGCAGCAGTCTGGGGAGCAGCAGCAGCAGCAGCAGCAGCAGTCTGGGGAGCAGCAGCAGCAGTCTGGGGAGCAGCAGCAGCAGCAGCAGTCTGGGGAGCAGCAGCAGCAGCAGTCTGGGGAGCAGCAGCAGCAGTCTGGGGAGCAGCAGCAGCAGTCTGGGGAGCGGCAGCAGCAGTCTGGGGAGCAGCAGCAGCAGCAGCAGTCTGGGGAGCAGCAGCAGCAGTCTGGGGAGCAGCAGCAGCAGCAGCAGCAGTCTGGGGAGCAGCAGCAGCAGCAGTCTGGGGAGCAGCAGCAGCAGTCTGGGGAGCAGCAGCAGCAGTCTGGGGAGCAGCAGCAGCAGCAGCAGCAGCAGCAGTCTGGGGAGCAGCAGCAGCAGCAGCAGCAGCAGCAGCAGCAGCAGCAGCAGCAGCAGTCTGGGGAGCAGCAGCAGCAGTCTGGGGAGCAGCAGCAGCAGTCTGGGGAGCAGCAGCAGCAGCAGCAGCAGCAGCAGTCTGGGGAGCAGCAGCAGCAGTCTGGGGAGCAGCAGCAGCAGCAGTCTGGGGAGCAGCAGCAGCAGCAGCAGTCTGGGGAGCAGCAGCAGCAGTCTGGGGAGCAGCAGCAGCAGCAGCAGCAGCAGCAGCAGCAGCAGTCTGGGGAGCAGCAGCAGCAGCAGCAGCAGCAGCAGTCTGGGGAGCAGCAGCAGCAGTCTGGGGAGCAGCAGCAGCAGCAGCAGCAGCAGCAGCAGCAGCAGCAGCAGTCTGGGGAGCAGCAGCAGCAGCAGCAGCAGTCTGGGGAGCAGCAGCAGCAGCAGCAGCAGCAGCAGCAGTCTGGGGAGCAGCAGCAGCAGCAGTCTGGGGAGCAGCAGCAGCAGCAGCAGCAGCAGCAGCAGTCTGGGGAGCAGCAGCAGCAGCAGCAGTCTGGGGAGCAGCAGCAGCAGCAGCAGCAGCAGCAGTCTGGGGAGCGGCAGCAGCAGCAGCAGCAGCAGCAGTCTGGGGAGCAGCAGCAGCAGTCTGGGGAGCAGCAGCAGCAGCAGCAGCAGCAGTCTGGGGAGCAGCAGCAGCAGCAGCAGCAGCAGCAGCAGTCTGGGGAGCAGCAGCAGCAGCAGCAGTCTGGGGAGCAGCAGCAGCAGCAGCAGCAGTCTGGGGAGCAGCAGCAGCAGTCTGGGGAGCAGCAGCAGTCTGGGGAGCAGCAGCAGCAGCAGCAGCAGCAGCAGCAGCAGCAGCAGCAGCAGTCTGGGGAGCAGCAGCAGCAGCAGCAGCAGCAGCAGCAGCAATCTGGGGAGCAGCAGCAGCAGCAGTCTGGGGAGCAGCAGCAGCAGCAGCAGCAGTCTGGGGAGCAGCAGCAGCAGCAGCAGTCTGGGGAGCAGCAGCAGCAGCAGCAGCAGTCTGGGGAGCAGCAGCAGCAGCAGTCTGGGGAGCAGCAGCAGCAGCAGCAGCAGTCTGGGGAGCAGCAGCAGCAGCAGCAGCAGCAGCAGCAGCAGCAGCAGCAGCAGTCTGGGGAGCAGCAGCAGCAGCAGTCTGGGGAGCAGCAGCAGCAGCAGCAGCAGCAGCAGCAGTCTGGGGAGCAGCAGCAGCAGCAGTCTGGGGAGCAGCAGCAGCAGCAGCAGCAGTCTGGGGAGCAGCAGCAGCAGCAGCAGCAGCAGCAGCAGCAGCAGCAGTCTGGGGAGCAGCAGCAGCAGTCTGGGGAGCAGCAGCAGCAGTCTGGGGAGCAGCAGCAGCAGCAGCAGCAGCAGCAGCAGCAGCAGTCTGGGGAGCAGCAGCAGCAGCAGCAGCAGCAGCAGCAGCAGCAGTCTGGGGAGCAGCAGCAGCAGCAGTCTGGGGAGCAGCAGCAGCAGTCTGGGGAGCAGCAGCAGCAGCAGCAGCAGCAGTCTGGGGAGCAGCAGCAGCAGTCTGGGGAGCAGCAGCAGCAGCAGCAGTCTGGGGAGCAGCAGCAGCAGCAGTCTGGGGAGCAGCAGCAGCAGTCTGGGGAGCAGCAGCAGCAGTCTGGGGAGCGGCAGCAGCAGTCTGGGGAGCAGCAGCAGCAGCAGCAGTCTGGGGAGCAGCAGCAGCAGTCTGGGGAGCAGCAGCAGCAGCAGCAGCAGCAGCAGCAGTCTGGGGAGCAGCAGCAGCAGCAGTCTGGGGAGCAGCAGCAGCAGTCTGGGGAGCAGCAGCAGCAGTCTGGGGAGCAGCAGCAGCAGCAGCAGCAGCAGCAGTCTGGGGAGCAGCAGCAGCAGCAGCAGCAGCAGCAGCAGCAGCAGCAGTCTGGGGAGCAGCAGCAGCAGTCTGGGGAGCAGCAGCAGCAGTCTGGGGAGCAGCAGCAGCAGCAGCAGCAGCAGCAGTCTGGGGAGCAGCAGCAGCAGTCTGGGGAGCAGCAGCAGCAGCAGCAGCAGTCTGGGGAGCAGCAGCAGCAGCAGCAGTCTGGGGAGCAGCAGCAGCAGTCTGGGGAGCAGCAGCAGCAGCAGCAGCAGCAGCAGCAGCAGCAGTCTGGGGAGCAGCAGCAGCAGCAGCAGCAGCAGCAGTCTGGGGAGCAGCAGCAGCAGTCTGGGGAGCAGCAGCAGCAGCAGCAGCAGCAGCAGCAGCAGCAGCAGCAGTCTGGGGAGCAGCAGCAGCAGCAGCAGCAGTCTGGGGAGCAGCAGCAGCAGCAGCAGCAGCAGCAGCAGTCTGGGGAGCAGCAGCAGCAGCAGCAGCAGCAGCAGCAGCAGCAGCAGCAGCAGCAGCAGTCTGGGGAGCAGCAGCAGCAGCAGTCTGGGGAGCAGCAGCAGCAGCAGCAGCAGCAGCAGCAGTCTGGGGAGCAGCAGCAGCAGTCTGGGGAGCAGCAGCAGCAGCAGCAGCAGCAGCAGCAGTCTGGGGAGCAGCAGCAGCAGCAGCAGTCTGGGGAGCAGCAGCAGCAGCAGCAGCAGCAGCAGCAGCAGCAGTCTGGGGAGCAGCAGCAGCAGCAGTCTGGGGAGCAGCAGCAGCAGTCTGGGGAGCAGCAGCAGCAGCAGCAGCAGCAGCAGCAGCAGCAGTCTGGGGAGCAGCAGCAGCAGCAGTCTGGGGAGCAGCAGCAGCAGCAGCAGCAGCAGCAGTCTGGGGAGCAGCAGCAGCAGCAGCAGTCTGGGGAGCAGCAGCAGCAGCAGCAGCAGCAGTCTGGGGAGCAGCAGCAGCAGCAGCAGCAGCAGCAGCAGTCTGGGGAGCAGCAGCAGCAGCAGCAGTCTGGGGAGCAGCAGCAGCAGCAGCAGCAGCAGTCTGGGGAGCAGCAGCAGCAGCAGCAGCAGCAGCAGCAGTCTGGGGAGCAGCAGCAGCAGCAGCAGCAGTCTGGGGAGCAGCAGCAGCAGCAGCAGCAGCAGTCTGGGGAGCAGCAGCAGCAGCAGCAGCAGCAGCAGCAGCAGTCTGGGGAGCAGCAGCAGCAGCAGCAGCAGCAGCAGTCTGGGGAGCAGCAGCAGTCTGGGGAGCAGCAGCAGCAGTCTGGGGAGCAGCAGCAGCAGCAGCAGCAGCAGTCTGGGGAGCAGCAGCAGCAGCAGCAGCAGCAGTCTGGGGAGCAGCAGCAGCAGCAGCAGCAGTCTGGGGAGCAGCAGCAGCAGTCTGGGGAGCAGCAGCAGCAGCAGCAGCAGCAGTCTGGGGAGCAGCAGCAGCAGCAGTCTGGGGAGCAGCAGCAGCAGCAGCAGTCTGGGGAGCAGCAGCAGCAGCAGCAGCAGCAGCAGCAGCAGCAGTCTGGGGAGCAGCAGCAGCAGCAGCAGCAGCAGCAGCAGTCTGGGGAGCAGCAGCAGCAGCAGCAGTCTGGGGAGCAGCAGTCTGGGGAGCAGCAGCAGCAGTCTGGGGAGCAGCAGCAGCAGCAGCAGCAGTCTGGGGAGCAGCAGCAGCAGGAGCAGCAGTCTGGGGAGCAGCAGCAGCAGCAGTCTGGGGAGCAGCAGCAGCAGTCTGGGGAGCAGCAGTCTGGGGAGCAGCAGCAGCAGCAGCAGCAGCAGCAGCAGTCTGGGGAGCAGCAGCAGCAGTCTGGGGAGCAGCAGTCTGGGGAGCAGCAGCAGCAGCAGCAGCAGCAGCAGCAGCAGTCTGGGGAGCAGCAGCAGCAGCAGTCTGGGGAGCAGCAGCAGCAGCAGCAGCAGCAGCAGCAGTCTGGGGAGCAGCAGCAGCAGCAGCAGCAGCAGCAGTCTGGGGAGCGGCAGCAGCAGCAGCAGCAGCAGCAGTCTGGGGAGCAGCAGCAGCAGTCTGGGGAGCAGCAGCAGCAGCAGCAGCAGCAGTCTGGGGAGCAGCAGCAGCAGCAGCAGCAGCAGTCTGGGGAGCAGCAGCAGCAGCAGCAGTCTGGGGAGCAGCAGCAGCAGCAGCAGCAGTCTGGGGAGCAGCAGCAGCAGTCTGGGGAGCAGCAGCAGTCTGGGGAGCAGCAGCAGCAGCAGCAGCAGTCTGGGGAGCAGCAGCAGCAGCAGCAGTCTGGGGAGCAGCAGCAGCAGCAGTCTGGGGAGCAGCAGCAGCAGTCTGGGGAGCAGCAGCAGCAGCAGCAGCAGCAGCAGCAGCAGCAGCAGCAGCAGTCTGGGGAGCAGCAGCAGCAGCAGCAGCAGTCTGGGGAGCAGCAGCAGCAGCAGCAGCAGCAGCAGCAGTCTGCAGCTACAGAGACATTGTAAAAACCAGGAGGAGAAGAAGCAGCCAGGTCATTTTCCTGTTCCAAACCTCCTCCTCTTAGGTTTGGTTTTATGGTATTTTCATCTCATGCAATCAGGTTCAATTGGTCATCCAAGTATGTTTGATCTAGTTGGCATCCAATCTGTTTATTTCATTGTTATTATTTAAAGTTGGACTGATTGTATTTGACCTTATTCAGATTGACTGATTCTTGTAACATTTAAGTTTACCCTTTATTGTACTGATGAACAATTCTTGCATTCTCCATTCATATAGTTCCTTGTGTGTCATGCCATTACATAAACTAATATATAAATAATTGGGCATTTAGTGTTTGGTGATACTGTGGGTCATTTAATTATTGAATGCAGTCAGATTCATTGTATTGTCTGCAATCTTCACCACTCTAATGCATTCTAGTGTCCCATAAATGTCTGACATGTAAACCTTCCAGTCTGCGGTGTCTGTTGTTGATGACATGTTGGCTGTCCTTACACAGACTGACCAGGGAAGACTTCTGTAGATTTGGCAACGAGATTTCAGAGAAAGATTGTATTTGCACAACCACCATCTAGAATCGGACAGAATTATAGTTTCAGATGTATACACACACACACACACACACACACACACACACACACACACACACACACACACACAAGCCACTGGAATTATCAAAGCAAAATGATCTGTCGTCTGTCATAACTACTAATGGAGATTATTTCCAAACACTGTTAATGATTTAAGAATATAATAATCAAGTGCCTTGTATTATTAATTACCTTATATGCAGCTCCGGAGTCTTAAGGTAACTAGGGTGAATTTTCACCTAACAACTACAAACTGATATATGCAGGGATGTGAATAATGACTTCCAGACCACTTGTGTAGTTACTGTGTATCACACCCTTCAGCACCTGCAGTGAGCTCCAGCAGCAGAGTGCAGTCATGTGGAGCCTGACTGAGGGAGGTTTTTGTACGGCGCTTTATCACTGTGTGAACACCAAGTTACTGCTTATCCAGTGTTGACTCTGACAGTAGTAAACTCCTGCATCCTCAGCCTGGACATTATTGATGGTCAGAGTGAAGTCACTGCCAGTTCCACTGCCACTGAATCTGGATGGAGTCCCAGACTGAAGTGTGTTGGCATATTTGATTATGAGTTTAGGAGCTGCACCAGGTTTCTGTTGGTACCAGAACAAGCGATGGTCTGAATCCTCATCCTCATACACATCACTGCTGGTTTTACAGTTGAGAGTGACTGATCCTCCCTGTTGAACAGCTTTCACTGCAGGAGTCTGAGTCACAGTGACCTGTCCATATGACTCTGTTCAGAAAACAGAAAGAATTCAGAGAAATATTTAACCTCACATAGGTATCTCAATTTTTTTTTTTAAAAGAGGATGAATTGTAAAAAAGAAGCTTACTCTGAAAGCAGAGGACAAGTGTCCAGAGGAACATGAAGATGAAAGTCATTGTTGAGTTCTCCACTATGAGAATCAGCTCTTACCCATGAAGTGGTGAACTCACAGGGCTATAAATAATCCCCCCAAGACTAGAACTGTGACCACTCATGCAAACTGACACATGTAGCCTATGTAAATGATCTTCCTGAGTGAAACAGACTGCTGTGTTAACACTCAAATCTAATATGTGTCCTTTGATCTTAGTGGTTAGAAATTATAAAGCAGCATTATTTCATACAAAGCTACTAGTGTCATGTAAACCAGGGGTGCCATACACAGTGTCCACATTACACTTGATAATGAATTATTGTTGAATTATTGTTTAGTCAGTTAATGTTTTAGGAGATTCACGTCTGACAAGTGTTTCTGTGTTCTTCCAGTCGTGATTATTACACTGCTCTGTCACCATGGACATCTCTCACGTGGATTATGCTTTGGGTTCTGTGATGGACATCAGAATGAATACAGTTCAAATAGAAATGACATCAGGTACAAGCCAACACAGTTATCTTCCATAACCTTTATTAACCATCAGATCAAGATAGAAAGACTGATAGATTCTCTCTCCTCTGTTATACTGGCCCACAGCTTATGGTGACTCAGGTCCCTGGTCTGAGAAACAGTTCTGGGATCTGGGATCTGGGATTCTTTATAAAAACTGATCATAGATTATGATCGTTAGTGAAAAGACAAAACTGGTCACTTCAAGCAGGCAGTGTTCTGACCATCTCTTATACATCAGGTGGATTTCTCTCCTTCATTAAACACACATGGAGTTAAAAAAGTGGAGGATTTAGACAGGCATAACCTTGACATTCTACAATATGGCAATTCTTTCTTCAGTGGTAGACGGGTTTGAATGCGTTATTCCTGACAGTGGAGTCAGGTGCTCAGATTGAAAAGTAAACTGGCTCCAGGTTTAGATCACAGGTCTAGTCCAGGGGTGATTATTGTATGACTACACTAGTGCAATAAGGGAAGAGTATGGTTCACCTTTACAGGAAGTAATGTGTTCATACCATGTGATAATGATTTTAGCAGAACAATAAAGCCATTTGTATTATTTCTGTCATACTCAAACTGCTCCATTTCATTGATCCTGGAGGTTTCTCTCAGTCCAGTTGTGGATCTGAGGATTGTTTAGTCTTTCTGTCAGTAAGTAGGACCACACTGGCCTATCAGTTATTGCTGTAAGCCCAGATACATCTAACAAAACATCATTAAGGTTTAGACTGTTGGCTTACTGAAGAGTCTTCTTTATTTCTTTTTATGAGCAGAGGGAATGGGAACAGAAGGTGCCAGTTAGAAACTGGGGAGGTTGGACATATTTGCATAACCAAAGTGTGAACCTTTTGCTCTTGAGAGCTTTATATCTCAGAAAGAGGAGAACTGGAACACTGAACACCAGCCTGTTTTAGAAGAGCTGACAAGAATGACTTTTCTCATTAAATTCCTCTGGGCACTCCTGTTCTGTATTGCAGGTAATTTATTTTACAAACTGAAATTGATTATTTGAAATTATTTTACAATTTGTTTTACAACCTGATATGTTATAAAATGTTTTCAATATTTCAGAATGCAGCGGCCAAATCAGTGTGACTCAAACTCCAGCAGTGAAAGCTGTTCTTGTGGGACAAACCATCAAACTGGACTTCAGAAGCAGTAGCCCCATCCACAGCAACGTCCTCGCTTGGTATCTTCAGAAAACTGGAGAAGCTCCCAAACATTTAATATATCAAATAAGCTCACGTTATGGTTCAACTCCAAGTCGATTTGTTGGTGAAGGATCCAGTTATGGGAGTGACTTTAGTCTCACCATCAGTAACGTCCAGGCTGAGGATGCAGGAGTTTACTACTGTCAGACTGGGCACTGGATAAGCAGTAAATATGTGTTCACACAGTGATAAAGCGCCATACAAAAACCTCCCTCAGTCAGGCTCCACATGACTGCACTGCTGCTGCTGCAGGAGGTGCTGAAGCATCACAGGAGCAGAAGGTTACACGGCACAACTCTACATGTTTGAAGGAAACATGTTTCTGCACATTTAATGTAAGCAAACAGGATGACACATCCACTGTTAAATACTGGCGTTAGATTGTAATTAGCCTATAAATGTAAGAGAATATTGAGAATGAAAAGGTGGAAAAGCTAATACAACAGAAATGAGATTATGCCAGGGTCATGTCCAATCCAGTTCTGCTCATCATCTGAGGTCCCCTTGTTCTCATCCATCTCCCCTGGTGCACTCATCCTACTACATACTGTTCAGTCCTCTACCTGACTGTTACACAATCCACTCAACCAGAGGACACTGGGCCTGTCTCCTTCTCCATCTTCCTGCTATGGTCATTATGGAGATTCTGTCTCCTTATCTGGAAGTCAGGTTTGGGATATTCCCCAGGATAGGAGTACTGGTATAACTCCAGTATTTATCTCAGTTTAGAGAACAAGCGTAATGCTGTTTTCAGTTCATAAACAGTTAAAGAGTAACTGGAGCTTTAATGTATATTCAGTGTTAATGCTTGCACAGTGAAATGCTCTGGCTGACTGGGGTTTAAGAAAGATGGTTTACTAATGTAGGAGGCAAGCATATATCCATACTGTTCATGAACACCTAACATGTGCATGCCTGTAGGGGGTCATGCCATACATCACTGTTGTGATAATGTTATAACTCAATACTGAATGATAGGAGTTGTGCAGTAAACGTTATTGCTATGTCTCTGTTGTAGTGGTCAGACAGACGTTTAGCCTTGCCATATAGCTCATCATCGCACTACTAACCCTAGGTTGTTCTAATTAAGGAGTCAGATCGCTGCCAAACCCCTGCTTCATTGTGTATGTGTTTAGCTGCTGTACCAAATCATGCCTTTCATCAGTGTTTTGAAGAATGCTTCAGCACACAGAGTGCTGACCATGTTTCTGATAGCTTTCTCTTAGTCCTGTATACTTTCCCAATACAATAGCCGAAGTATCTTATTCGAGCGTAAAATAAAAAAATATATACGCCTAATGGTGTTTGTGTGTGCATGTTGGCGTGTTTTGCCAGCGCAACATTTTGTATTCGCTAAGGGGGGGGGGGGGGGGACTTTTAGGTGTCCAGGCCCAGGGGGCCATGGTTTCATAATCCATGTTTTCCTCGTTTATTATGCCGTTACAGAACACATTTGGGCATTTAGTGTTTGGTGATACTGTATTGTATTGTCTGCAATCTGCACCACTCTAATGCATTCTAGTGTCCCATAAAGGTCTGACATGTAAACCTTCCAGTCTGCGGTGTCTGTTGTTGATGACATGTTGGCTGTCCTTACACAGCCTGACCGGGGAAGAATTCTGTAGATTTGAGAGAAACTTTGTATTTACTCTACCACCATCTTCAATCAGAGAGAATTATGCTGTTTTTTTTGGAAGCACCGTCTTAAATCTGACAGTAACTCAGATTTCAACCAAAATGATCTTACATCCATCCAGAATATGCATTTCCACGACCGCCATCTTAAATCTGACAGGAAGATTTCCACAGCACCATCTTAAATCTGACAGGAATGTAGATTACTGAATGGTAGAGATAGTTGCAGTGTCAGCTCTAACATAACCACAGTCCCATGTACACACACACTCACACACACACACACACACACACACACACACACACACACACACACACACACACAAACATACACAGACACACACACACACACATATCCACAGTCCCATGCATTAAGATGCAGTCAAGCTCTCTGTTCCCACAGAACCCAAGCCACTGGAATTAACAAAGCAAAATGATCTGTCATCTGTCACAACTACAAACTGATATAAGCAAGGATGTGAATAATGACTTCCAGACCACTTGTGTAGTTACTGTGTATCACACCCTTCAGCACCTGCAGTGAGCTCCAGCAGCAGAGTGCAGTCATGTGGAGCTTGACTGAGGGAGGTTTTTGTACGGCGCTTTATCACTGTGTGAACACCCAGTTACCACTGACTTTATGAAGACTCTGACAGTAGTAAACTCCTGCATCCTCAGCCTGGACATTACTGATGGTCAGAGGGAAGTCACTGTGAGTTCCACTGCCACTAAATCTGGATGGAGTCCCAGACTGAAGTGTTTTGGCATGACGGATAATGAGTTTAGGAGCTGCCTCAGGTTTCTGTTGGTACCAGTATAAATCAAGGTTTGATTTCCCTGCATCATACACATCACTGCTGGTTTTACAGTTGAGAGTGACTGATCCTCCCTGTTGAACAGCTTTCACTGCAGGAGTCTGAGTCACAGTGACCTGTCCATATGACTCTGTTCAGAAAACAGAAAGAATTCAGAGAAATATTTAACCTCACATACCTATATGATTTTTTTAAAAAGAGGATGAATTATAAAATGAAGCTTACTCTGAAAGCAGAGGACAAGTGTCCAGAGGAACATGAAGATGAAAGTCATTGTTGAGTTCTCCACTATGAGAATCAGCTCTTACCCATGAAGTGGTGAACTCACAGGGCTATAAATAATCCCCCCAAGACTAGAACTGTGACCACTCATGCAAACTGACACATCTACTGTATGTAAATGATCTTCCTGAGTGAAACAGACCGTTAGGGTTACAGTTATGATTAGTATGTACACACACATAGATGAATATATCTTTCTATGAAATTGGTAGATTGATTGATAGATTATTGAACAGGTGTTGCACTCTGTATATCGCCCTGAGACAGTGTCTGTTGTTAATGGTGTTATATATACATTAAATAAATAAAAGTGAATTGAAGCCTCTTGGTATTTTGGCAAGTTGGTGTTCTAATAATGTCATTTTCAAATCATATTAAACCAGAGACCACTACTACTGCTCCAGGCTCTCACCAGATCATTATACAGATTACTCAGACTCATGCCAAGACCTCAGTATGGCAGACTAACTGGTGACATCAGACACAGTAGTCTGAGTCCAGTGCTCAAGCGTGTCTCTTTCTGAGATCACCAGGATGACGATCAGCAGCACTGCAACACATATGTGAATCAGGATGTCTATCGGCAGGGAAACTACAGATAGCTGATGCAGTGGGGCATCTGTCAGCTTGTCTCCAGATATCCCCAGATGGAAAGTTACAGAATGTATCTCTCTCCTAGTCCAACAGTGCCCTCTAGTGGTGAAAACACACTGCACAAAAGTTAACAAACACAGGACTAATTAAAGGGGAATGGTTGATGGGAGATCTGGAACAGGTGATGATCAATGATTGGAGCCAGGTGTGCACATCTGTGAACTAAGAGAATGAAAACAGGAGGGGGAGACAGACAACAACACAAACCAACAACACAAAACAGACCTCAATACATGTAGGCCTATAACATGTGTACATACAAGACATACAGAACACTGTACGTAACACTGAGGACTTCTGATTCCGATTCGGTTTCCTATCTGATTGTGATTCCCATTCTGATGCCAGACACCTCTGGTTCAGATCCGGCTCTGTTTGGGCCCAGATGTGGCTCTCCACCTCCACTCCAAGTCAGTTGTGGGAGGTCTTCTGTGAAAAGCGTGAGCTCTGGGTCAGATTTGACAGATTCTGATCTGACATGAATATGGCAGCTGATTAATTTCAGAGTGATTTGAGATCAGCACTGTTCCATGCTTGAGCCATGAGTTGGTGTGACATCCAGACCACAGTGTTAAACATTTTGTCAAGTTCTTAGGTTTTTGTTCAACTCTTGCCCAACTTGAAATGGTCTGGTACATGAACCCAAAAGGACGCACTGGCCTGCTGGTGGTGCATTATGGGACTTGCAGTCTTTTAGGCAAAGTCAAGTGAGCTGACCTGATGAGGAACTGAAATGAATCTTGAAAATGGCAATATTGGAGAGTTCCATCTTTTGACCTCAATACATTTACTGTTAAAACTAGAGTAGGTCACTGGCAGCTATTGGCCAGTAACATAGTGGAGTTCTTTTCTGGGATTTTATCCCTGTATAGTTTTCATAGTAACAAGAAGACCACTGTGCAGTAAATAAAGTTTGACATTATCTCCAGTCAATTACCAGAGGAAAGTCCTCAGTTAGTCACTGTAGTACTTTTTCAGTACTTTACTGTTTCTGAATCTACATTAGGAATAATCTTACTGAAACAAATCAATCAATGTCTTACTAGCAGCAACTGGCCAGTAAATTATTCTAATGTCATTGAATAGTGATGTACTGTGTGACATATTGAAGAACCAATAAGACTACTTTAATATACTGTACATATTGAAGAACCAATAAGACTACTGTTATATACATGTTAAGCTAAATGTATGGAACTCTGTGCCCTCTTAACGAACCCTCTTGGAGGGGCTCTCGTACGGGATGTAAGAAAAATGAGCTGGCGCACGAGGTGCTCGGAGATGGTTTCGGAGAGAGCGGTTAAAAATCGGAGAGGCGTTCCCTGTTTCCGACTCTGTGAATCGGTGTAGCATAAATTTCGCTTTAGCCCTCCAAGCATTGGTGCCCCCAGTGGTTCTGGTCAGGAAATGATGGTCATGTCATGTTATTGTGGCATCATTGGAGCCCACAGTGGTTCTGTCTCAGTGCGTTCACCTCAGAATCATGGCAGTTGGACGCAGAGGTGACCAATCCCAATTTCTGGTTTGCAATTCAACTTATTTGTAGGTCTGGAGTGTTTTCAACTATCCTGTTGCATCATTTGTCAAATGTTTTGTTATGATCTTATGATCTGTGATGGTACTGTAGTCCTTTGATGCAGGGAATTACTGTAAATCACAATCCCATTATGGGAAAATGACAATGAATCAGTGGGAACTTTTGGAATGGCACCAATATGGGAATTGTGTGTGTGATTAGCTTGGGAGCTGTAATGATTTACATTTTTTTTTTTTTTTCAAATTCAGGAGATAATAATAAGCAGGTCATTCTGTTGCTCAACAGGGAGATCAGCTGATAAAGCAGTTTCCAGCAATTTATGGTATTTAAATGTATTTGATGGGTCTTTTAAAAATGGTTATATATATAATTTGTCTCAAAATAGTATTTATACATTTTAAAACTACGGAAAATACTTTCCCCAATACTGTATACATTATGAAGTCACATAAACAAATCTCCATGGGAGCTTTGGCCGTGAAGAGGGTTAACTCACATATTTGAGGAAAGGAGAGGGGAAAGTCGTCCAAGACTCAGACTCTGATTCTGCATTGGTTAAAAAAAATGATTTAGTTTTCTTTCTTTCTTTAATAACTTTTTCTAAAATACTGATGGCCATTTACGTTCTCGGACGTTTGTGCTGCATTATGATACATCTTATGGTATACACAAGACATGGATAAGGTGGAGAACCATGAAGAATACGTCATTTTTCACAGCTTTTGATACCACTTGTGTCTGTCAGATATTTTCAAAGTAACTGTAATTTTATTGATCCTTTATCGTTGGATTATGGTGATTTGACAGTAAAATGTCAGTGTGTTTCACTGTAATGCTGGAAGATAGTTTGAGGCTTGAACTGTTAGCATGATGGACATGTTAGCATGTTAGTTGTTATGCAGCATTAGCCCATTGACTTCAGTTTCATGATGGCGGTGTTGTGTCACTCCCTGGTTACAGATTCCACTTCATGCACTGGGTGAACTTGCTGTCCTGAGGACGGATGATCTCATGTGTTTGATAATCCTCTGGGCAGGTTGAGTTCCCAGGCTGGTGGTGCATTTATATTCATATTATGTCACCCCAGTGTTATGTGCCCAGACTGTGTAGGCTACAGACCAGGACATAGGTATGATTATCCAAGTACTTCATGTAAGGACTTCTTTGAGATCAATGGGTATGTGATTGAGTAACTTTATTATGTTGTCATCTTCAGTTAAGGTTGTATTATGGTAATAAAGTAATACACAGCTGACATTCAAATAATCTGTTAAATATGTATAATTAGTATAATAGACAAATTATGACATACAGCAATTTTCTTTCTTGGCTTGTCCTTCGTTCTCTTCCTTTTTTCTCTCCATTTCTTTCTGTACATCTGTATCCACCGCCCGGAGGAACTTATTTGTGTAATATTTGCCACCATTTTCTTCCACCAGCTTTTCAATGGTATTCAGCAGCCTGCCCACCTGAGCTGTGTTGCTTTTATACCCAGTCAGCTCAGAATTCCAGTACTTGTTGTCAATGACATGGCAACGACCTCCACACTTATCTATGAGTTTCTGCAGCTTGTCATCTTGTTTGACAAACTCTTCAATGGTTTCACCTTCATCAAGATAATCACCATTTGTGAAAAGGAATACTGTATATTTGAAGACCTCTTCACTAAAAATCTTTGTGATCTGCTCCACAGTTTCCATCCTGAATCTTTCCACTTGAAGGACGATGACCACAGCATGAGGGCCTGGGGAGCACTCAATAACACCTCTTGCAATCTCACTCTTTGGGTCATATTCATCTATTCCAAAAAATCCTGGTGTGTCGACCACTTTAATAATCTTCCCGTTTATGTTTGTCTCTTCTGCAACACATGTAGTTGTGGATGCGAATGGACCTGTCATCACCCTAAAAGCGTTCTTTCCTAAAATCGTGTTCCCTGCACTGCTTTTACCAACTCCGCTTCTTCCTACCAGCAAGATCCTCCTTTCATGATGACCTGTAGAGGATAAAGAAGAGATGTTGATGGCATGCATGTGTTACATGATAAATCCACATATAGACAATAGACAATAGACATCATGGATAAGGTAACGCTTATTGATCCCCTGCAGGGAAATTAAAGAATGGAACTTCTGTCCTTTTATCAAAATGTTAGCTACTTTTAGGCACATTGTAACCTGTAAACAAAATTATACATCTCAGCCATTTTGAGATATGGGGCCAAAACATGATGCAACACTGCAAAACTTCATCCTATGACGTAATAATTATTTCATCGGCCATGCCCACAGGGAGCGCCCTCTGCTCCTCACTTGTGATGGACACAAGAGCCACCTCACGGCGGAGGTGATAGTGGTGGCAAAGAGGGAGGGTGCCACATTCCTGTGTTTTCCACCACATTGCTCCCAAATTTTCAGCCCCTGGACGTGGGATTATTTGACCCTTTAAAGGTGGTTGGCAATCTCTGCCACTATAACACCTCTTTTCTGGTGAATCTGGCCCATTTTGCCAAAGTCTTCCGCCACCTGTACCAGGGGCTAAAAGACAGGGGCATTGTGGTGGAGGGCTTCAGGAAGAGTGGCATCTTCCTTCAGGGTCCGGATGCCATCGGTGCCTCCAGGTTCCTTCCACCATAGCAGCCAACTATAACCACGGCCGCTGACACCTGCTCACGTCCCTCAGCCCAGCCCCTCCCCACCGAAGACAGGTTACTTCTGAATTCATTTAAGTTAAAGGCGTATCTTTTCAGCATCAATTATATCATACATTATGGTGGTCTAGCTTCTAAAGACCATTGCTTACAGCTCAGAAGACGCCCAAGGGTCTGCCTGTAAGGGGGGGACAGAGAAGCACCCACCCACTAAGGTGACAGTAGCCTACATACCATCGGATGTCCAAAACAAATCATGTTGGAACTTAAGAAACCCATGTAGAACAAAAGAAAAGTGCTAACGGCACAGCATTTCTCTGTGTTACGTGTCTCACTGAGGTGTGGGAGGAGACACCTCCTGGAGAGGAAGAAGAGGGCCTAGTGCCATGGGTATTCGAACGAAACATAGATATATTTATAGCAACACCTTATAGCAAAGATTCATTCTTTTTACTGAACGACATTCAAAGATTCGAGTCGGTAACTTCCCATCACTAGGTGGCATGCCTATTCATATTTTGAAGTGGAACGAGGTGGGAGTGGCCAATATCTGGCCTAATCTCCATAGTAACCTCAGCACAGCATGATCGCATGCCACAAGGCAGTGCCTTCTTCTGCAAGGAAAGGGGGTGTGCTTGACCAAAGGCTATGGCCAGGTATTGCCATATAGATCCTTATATGTTTGGCTTCAACCATCTTGACATGGCTGTAGACAAAGGCCAACAATCAGGGTCTTATAACCTAGCTCCAAGACAAAAGCCAGGATTCATTCCTGATGGCTCTCAACATAGACAAAAAGCCCAGGAGCCAATCCTGATGGCTCTGTCCTGGTGCTATTCAAACTAAGAATGGGGTCTATTTGAGATGTGGTCTGGTAGGTGAAGTTATGGTCTGAAATGTACCTAATTCTCACACCGTAAACATTAATATTAAAATTTAGAAACACGTTTAGTTCCGGTGTTAAAAGAGTCATACAGGTTAAACTAGACAAATGTCTGTTTGAAAACCCTTTCCTTTGGGTAAACTAATACATGACGTTAATCTATAAATATATTTTTCAAAGATTTTTTCAACAGTCCGGCAGCTAGCCGGTGCTAGTATGCTACCTTTGCGTTTTCTCGCAATACTTTTGCACTCACTACTCTTGGTCTATTTGCCACTAACATGCAACACCACTACATGGATGAGCTCATGGAATTGTACTTGAACTTATTTTATGGTTTTACTGCCTAATGACAAGCATGACTTTTTATAAGCGAAACTTACTTAAATGAATACTTAGAATGAGAGGGAGAGTCCTTTTTGTCCCGCAAGGATTCAGTTTCAGATGCTGAACGGCGGACTATACATTATTCCTTACATATTGACCACTGTTAAAAATGTATTACTGTTGGCAACGGGTTTTCTGCTTCTAATTCACATCTTTCATATCATTCCGCAAGTAGTACACAGAAATTTCGAACCAAAAATTCAGTGTAACTTGAAGTCTGCAAGTAAAACGTTGCTAAGAAAAGGTGAACTAAACATTTTTAAATGTAATATTATGGATGCAGCCATGTCTCTGGATGTAGTCATGTCTCTGGATGTAGTCATGTCTCTGAATGTAACCATGGCTCTGGATGTAGTCATGTCTCTGGATGTAACCATGGCTCTGGATGTAGCAATGTCTCTGGATGTAGCTGCTGCTATGGACAACTACATTGCAAAGCAAAATAGGAAAGCAAAATATGTCTTACCTGGTGATCTGTTGAGCTGCTTCATCATCTCAATTTTCATTTGATTCTGTTCTTGAATTTCCTTTAACTTTCTATTTTCTTCCTGAAGCTCTCTGATCTTCCTCCGGTTCTCCTCATCCTCTTTCTTTCTTCTTTCTGTTTCTTCTTCTCTTGCTTTACTCCATTCTCTTTCTTGCTCTTCCTGAGCATGCTTCATCTCTTCTATCTGTTCTGCATGTTGGTTCTCAATTCTCTCTCTTCCTTTCCTTTCTTGTTCTCTTTGCGCTTCTTCTTTAGAGTCCCTTTCCTTTTCTGCGCTTTCCCTCTCATTTTCAAAGTCTTCTTTCATTTTCTTTTGCAACTTTTCCCTGTCCTTTTGCTCATTTTGTTTTTCTTTTATTCGTTCCTCTTCCCACTCCCTCAACACTTTCATTCTGTCCTTGTGATTCTCTTCAGTCAGCTCTTCAGCATCCTTCACTCTAGCCTCTAACTTGCATCTCTCCAGTTCCTCTTTCTCCTTCCTAGACCTCTCTTCTTCATCCCTTCTCCTTCTTTCTGCTTCTTGTCTTCTCTCAAATTCAGATCTCTCTTTTCTTTGCCTCTCAATCCATTCCTCCTGTTCTTTTGCTGCTCTCTCTTTCTCTTCTCTCAATAGTTTTTTGTGTTCCATCTCCCACGCTTCTTTCTCTTCTTTATGCTTTCGCTCAACTTCCTCTAAGGTCCTAGTCCATGCCTGTTGCTTGGTCACATCTTTTGCACTTCTCTTTTTATCCTCTGCTTCTCTCTCTTCCCTTTCCCGCCTCTCTCTCTCATCTCTTATTTGACGTTCCTTCATGATGTACTCCTCTTTTTCTCTTAGCAGCGTCTCTCTCTCTTCTCTTTCCCTCTGTATTTCCTTTCTCTTTTCATCCCTCATTGTTCTTATTTCCTCATCAAATTTGGATAGGAGCTGTTCCTCCTTCTCTTTCATTATGTTCTCAAACTTCTTTTTAATTGCAGCTTCTGCCTTTGGGAACATGTCGTTGGTGTAACAACCCCCACCGTTCTTCTCCACCATCCTGTACATTTTTTCCATCAGCTCAGGCACCTGTTTGTGATTCCCTTTATCTCTGTTATTGAACACATGATACCGTCCTTCACAGTCAGAGATAAGTCGCTCAATTGAAGGATCACCCTTTTCGATGTGCTGTTCAATTGAATCAGTACCTAGACTATCTCCTTTTGTAAAAAGGATAATGGTGAACCTTTCAGCCCCGGTCCCAAAGGTTTCCTTGATGAGCTTCAACGTCTCCTTTTCCTCTGGTGTCATCCTGCTACCAATTGAAAGAATCAGCAAGAACACATGGGGTCCAGGGGCCAGCAAGCTGAAACACTTCAGAATTTCTGTCAGGATATCTTCGTTTGTGGCACCTGTATCAAACAGCCCTGGTGTGTCTACAACAGCAACAGGTCGGCCATTTACTTGTGCTGTGTCTTTCTGACAACAGGTTGTCTCTAATTTACCCCAAGGTGTAGATTTAAAAGCATCTTTCCCCAGGATGGTGTTTCCTGTTGCACTCTTCCCAACTCCTGTCTTCCCAATCAGCACGATCCTGACACAATCTGGGGTGCTGTCTGGATTCTGAATGACTAAAAAAAAAACAATGACTAATGTTAAACAACATTAATACCCTTCATGAAAATATTCTGTAGGTAATCAATAAGAGAGCTGTTATTAACAGAGTGGCCCTGAGCTAGCTCTATGAAAGCTTACTATGCAACACTGGCATGTTGTCTATGGGTAGAAAGCTCTACCTTAACCTTTAATACCCCTAGGAACTGTGCTGTATGGGCCACATGCTGGATATCTGTGGTTGTACAACTTCGGTATGTTGAAATAAGTTCCCATAGATCAACACATTCGAAGGTGCTTTTAAGGACTAAGAGAAAAGAGTGTGATATATGTAAAATATATGCTGCTTGATACACTTTTTGTAATAATAACCTTTTTTTCACACCTCCCATTCCATAAAGGCTGTGTGCAAATAATTACATAAGGAAATGTTAAATGCAAAATTATGGATGTAGCTGTAGCCATGTCTCTGGATGTAGTCGCAGCTGTGGACCACTGCATTGCAAAACAAATTAGGAAAGCAAAATATGTCTTACCTTGTGAGCTGTTGAGCTGCTTCATCATCTCCTCAATCTCCTTGTTTTTCTTTTGCAACTGCCTCTGGAGCTGGCCTCTGTCCTCTATTTGAGCTTCCACAAACATATCAGTGGTAAAACATAAGTCTGATTTGCTCTCAATCTTTTTGAGCATTTCTGATATCTGCTCATGCCCTCCCTCCTGGCTAAGCACAAAGCAACCTTTAGGAAATTGCTGCTCTAGATTTGTGTTCTCTTGCAGACTATCCTGTTTGTCTTTGGGACACGACACATTTGTGTACAGTATCATAATGTAGTCATTCACACGAGGACCAAAAATGGATTGAATCATCTGTAACTCCTCTTTGTCTTCATCAGTAAAGTGACCCCCAGGCAAAGCGAGCAGGAAAGCATTGATCCCAGGGGCACACTGGGAGATGGAACAGTGGCACTTCCCTAGTACCTCTTCTTGTGAGAGAGGCGTTGTGGTAAGACTTGGCACTTCAACCAGAGTGACTGTGTATCCACATACTTCAGCTTGCCTCTTCAAAAAGCCTGAACTGATATTTTGCTTTGAGTGAGACTGTGATAGTATGATGTTTCCGATGGATGTCCTTTGGATTCCTTTCCTCCCAAACAGTATCAAATTCATCGGTGGCGAAGAAGCTGTGATGGCACAGAAAGGACAGAAAAAGTAGTAAACAAATATTCATCAACCTGGCTGTCCTTTTCTTCTTGGTGCTACACTGGATTTCACATTCAGCTATTTTATTGCATACACTATTAATCAAACCAAAAATGCCAGCCCGCCCTGTGCCACCATACAGACATGGTGGGGATTTGTTTTGATGGTGAACTGCAGTATATTGTAAGCTACTTTTGCCTCTCAACACTCTCACAAAAAGTTTTGCGTTCCTACACAGGAGCTTGCATTTTGCACACAATCCTTTTGCGACCCTTCATCTGTTGGTGTATTTGCCACTAACATGCAACATCATGACATGGATGAGCTCATGGAATTGTACTTTGAACTCTGCATTAAATATGCAGATATAGTTTTACTGCGTAATGATAAGTTATGGCTATGTAATCAGCGAAAGTAAACTTAAACTAATACTAAGAATGAGACGGCTCACTAAAATACAGCATTACAGTGATATGCTGTAGATAGGGAGGGAGTAAAAGTATTGCGAAGGAAGCTAGAAAAAAAGATTCTCACCATGACTCATAGGGGGCTCCGTATTGCTATGGTATGCTATGTGCATACAGTGTGTGTACAGGTGGGGGCACCAATAATGAGACATGAATTTATTGTATCTAACCAGCCTATCACAATACTATACTCAGAGAACACACTTTACTACAGCCTGCCACAGGCTAAGGGGTAGGCAAAAAGGCTGTAGTCACAAATTAGCACATCACACTAAAGCCAAGGGCTACATTTATTCATTCCATTCCCACACAACGCTAACATTACCCGATCTGTAATCAACTTCCCACACAAAGAAGGGGGAAATAAAACAGACCAAATATGCCAGGATGTCAATATTGTCCAAATGAAACTTGAGGCTGGGTGGTGTGCAACATTAATGTGAGTGGAAGAGAGCCTCTAGTGGTCACTGATGTCTCTGCAATGAGAACCTCTATATGCCCTTCAGTTTAAAGATTTCAACAGTTTTTTTTAAGCTTTTGTGTGATATTTTACCATAGACTGACAAAAAAGGTTCCAAATATTCAATTCCAGATGTGTTCCTAAAGCTGAGGGGATGAGGGTGCAGTACAATCCTCAGCTGTACAGACTGACCTCAATAATCTCTTCTACCTTTAGTATCAGTCGGGTCAAACTGGATTTGATTTTGTTTTGTTTAAATATTTATCTTCATTTTATCTCAGGTCCATTTGGCAATGAAGTTAATTATTCTAACTTTCTCTGATCTGAATTAGTGTTGCACCGATGCCATTTTTTGGCTCCGATACCGATACCGATACCTGGCTGTGCAGTATCGGCCGATACCGATACCATACCGATACCACTCTGTTTGAAATTTGAAAAATATATTTTTTTTTATCAATGGTTTGGTCCCATGTATAATACTAGTGTAACAGTAAGAAAGGCAGTTTCAGCACTTCAGACATAACTGAGGACTAGTCCTCTATAATTGATGGTTTACCTTACTGAGCAGCACAGTGGCTTTTCTGATTTTGAACACAATAGAGTTAAAGTTTGGTCTTTGCCTGTATTGTTTCTTTGTGTGTTTGTTTTGTTTGTGGACCAAACCATTGATAAAAAAAAAAAATTTAAAAAAAAAAAAAATTTAAAAAAAAAAAAAAAAAAAAAAAAAAGTATCTGCACTATTTGTTGGTACTCGCCGATACCGATACCACCATTTTAGTGCTGTATCGGGGCCCTATCCGATACTGGTATCGGTATCGGTGCAACACTAATCTGAATACTGTACTGTGGCGTGAGCACAGTGTGTGTGTGAGTGTGTGTGTGTGTGTGTGTGTGTGTGTGTGTGTGTGTACCATAAAAATGTCCGCTATGCAACCCTCCTCTAGGTCTATGCTGTGTGAGTGTGTGTGTGTATTATTTTATGTGAGTGTGTTCGAAAACGGGAACAAAAACAATTTCAGCTGTTCCGGAGTGAAAACCATATTTTCAATTTTAAATAACCGGTTAATAACGTTATTTTTCGTTCCAAATAACCTTTCTTGAAATATTGTGGAAATAAAATTATTGTTAAAATAAATCTTGAAATAAAGTTTTATTCCGGAAGTGATGGGCTTGGCTACCTGCACTGAAACCACTGTTGACACTAGCGAGTAGCCTTGTCGCTGCCAAATGTGAGTTCCTGCCTGATGTGAGTCCGCATGCGCAAACACAAACGGTTTACGGCAGAAGGCTCAGGAGCAAACTATCCAAGACGCGCATGCTCATACATGGTTTAATATCAACGTATCTGGCTTCTCTTAACGCATAATGTAGGTTTATTTAACGTAGTGTTTTATAATTTTGTCAACGGTTTACAGCATAAGGCTAAACGTCGACATATGGGGTTAGTCTTCACGCATAATGTGGGTATATTAACTGGTATATTTAATTGTATTATAAACGGTTATCAGCATAAGGCTTAACGTCAACATATGGGGCTATGTTGTATTACTGTTACTAGTAATGAATGCACTGCTTAACTATTAATTCAACAAACATGAGGCTTAACATCATAAACCTTGGTGGATTTCAAACGTAAACAAATGCGCTTGTCATTCCACTTCATGCTGTAGCCTACACCACCAGCATTACCTGGCTCGTTGTACTACAATAGTGTCGCAAAGTGACGCATGCGGACTCACATCAGGCAGGGACTCACATTTGGCAGCGACAAGCCTAACAGATCTATATCTTCCTGTTCCTATGCAACTTCACAGTGGTAAGATGCTACATCCAATGTTACACGCCCTTACATTTTCCTAATGATAAATACTGAAAGTGTGTGAAACTTAGGCGTTTATGTTTAAATGGTAGCCTACTGCAGTCTAATTTCATGTTGCCGACTGTCGGAAAGGAGGAACCTTTTGTACGGAAAGTAATAAAGTGTAACTGCAAGGTGCAAGGTGATATAATGTGGGTTATAATAAAGGTGATATAATGTTGTTTCAACATTGACAAACTTTAAGCACACGCAATAATTAGAAGAGAAGCCTAGGAACACTGGAACGGAACAGAAAAATAAAGTTTCTGGTCAGAACGAAACAAAATGAAAAATATTTTGTTTTTAATCCCTGGTTTAGACAGTATTGTCTCATGATCTAATCAAATAATTCTGCTGTGTTTTTGAAATCAGATAATATCTCTGTAGTATGTATAGCAAACACTGGTGTTGCCGTGAAACTCTCCTGGGGGAACTGAAACAGCCTTGTCACCTTCTGTGCATGTGAACCCCATGCACTGCCCGAGGAACACTGGGGACACAGGACTGGTGAACCTCTGTGTCCCCAAGCATTGTGCGTGGCCTATACAACAGGGGTGCACAGCTGGTCCGGCAGACCTCTGAACAACTGGTGTTTATTTTAGTTTTTGAATAACCATATAGTTTTTTCGGCCTTTCATTTACTCCTCTATGTAAATCTATTGATCCCACCCTCAAATTCTGTTGCTGGTGATCTAATTCAGTTATGAGTTGCAGAAGTTTGAAATGAACAAGGGTTTCACTGTATCACTGTGTCTCCATTAGTCCAGTAGGGAGCACACATGCCTGTACTGAACTGTAGGTCGCTTTGGATAAAAGCACCTGATGAATAAATAGTGTGAATGTTTTTTGCTTTCTCTTGACACTGAGCCAGTGTTTTAAAACGTCCATACATGTGCACTCAACAGGCACAACATGCACCATGCACACCATGTGTGGACCTGAGTGTTACATGGAGGCAGCTAGTATACCTTTACCTTTAGTCTCAGGGTCAAAATTCCCTAAAGACTGGTCGATAGTGTAGGGACCTATCTAGAAGCGTATGTGAAAGTGGAGCTCAAGAACACCAATGGAGAGCTAAATTTAACTTTTTCCCCAAAAACACTTTTCCAACATTCTATCAACAAAGTCAACAGTTTACGTATAATTGTATAATTATTTGCAAAATGATTAGTATAATCAGTATTCCATCCATAATTGCTCATTTTAAGATTGAAAGTTACATTCTGAAAAAAATACTCATTTCATATGAACTGAAACTAGCATGAACACATGAAGATGAACACATGAATTGACTCACCATCTGAAGGGCTGTCAGTGGGTTCCTCCACATCCTCTGGCACTGTAAGCAACAAGAACAAGTCTTTGAGGAAAATAAGTTGATAGAAATGATATACATTACTATTTAGTTGTATGCTAATACTTCTGTATCGTAATACTGTCCTCCTGTGTGTGTGTGTGTGTGTGTGTGTGTGTGTGTGTGTGTGTGTGTGAGTGTGTGTGTGTGTGTGTGTGTGTGTGAGTGCGTATCTGTGTGTGACCGACTGGTTACATCTCTAGCACAAGCCACCAGGGCCTGTTGGTGTGGAAGAAACAACTTGTATCTACTATTTGGGGCAACCCTTTGATCTAGCTCTTCCCCCCCCCCCCCCCCCTCACTGTTCCCCTTTTCCCCACCTGTGCCTGTAACACACCTACAGCACACCCCAAGGCTGCCCAATCAACCGACTGCATCTTTTTTGCTGTTTTGACCAGTTGTCATTTTTCTGCAGGTGGATGCTCGGGGTGACAATATTTTAGTTTGAAGTTTGGTAGGAGTGTTGACAGTGGTTTGTAGAGTGGGGCAAGGGTTTTCATTTTGCTTTAACACATACCAATGGGTTGTGGAACCGGGGAGGCTGGTGGTTTTGGGGTGGTCTCTTGATTTTTTTCGCGCCTGTATATTGTGTACATCCACCAAATGCTGGCTGTGTACAACCCCTGTTGTTTCCCTTCCCCTTCTGCCACACAACCCTCCCCTTTCCCCCCTTCCTATCTCCACCCGGACAACCTAAAGCAGATGGGTCCCCCCTTATGTGCCGTGGTTCTGCTTTAGGCTTCTTCCTGACTAACAGGGAGTTTTTTCTTGCCCTTGTTGCCATTGTGCTTGCACTAAGGGGGTTCAGGCTCTGGGCTCTGTAAAGCGCCCTAGAGACAATTGCATTGTTATGGCACTATATAAATAAAAATTGAATTGAAATTGAATTATAATGCTCTTTATTTGCTAAATCCAATGCCTATATGCATATATTCTATATCAGTGTGCCCAAATTACAGCAGTGAAAACAGACGTTAGGCGTCACTATGCACGTCTTCTCCTTCCAGTGTTTCCAAGCTTATCCCACTTACTGTTTGGGCGGTCTCCATGGTTTGAGTCATCGCTTGCGTCTGAGCATGTCCTTCCTCTTGAAGGTTGGTTTGACTCTGTTAAAAAAACAGAAAAGGTGGTATTTCAGCAATTTTGTATGTACATATTAGACAAATTGCCTACTATGTTAAGATATATTCCCTAAAAGAAAACTTTTCCACCATTTTATCAGGTTATGTTTTGTTACAAGACAAACCCAACACCTCCCTTTTTTCCACACTATAAATGCTTGTACATTTCTGTAATGTTTGAGAAGAAGAAGCAAGAAGACCGACCCGTAAGCAGCAGACGTGCCTAGTGCACGCTCGTGCTGTCTCGAGCTGACCGTGGCTAGTGACTGAATAAACACATTATTTTGCTAAGACGTCTTCTACAAGTCTGTTATTCTGAACAGGCTAACTTGAACCAAGCGTGGGCATCCGACGAATTCGCCTGAGGACAGCACATTCTTTCAGTATTATTATATAATTATTTGAAAAATGATTAGTCCCAGTATACCATCCAAAATGTCTAATTTTTAGATTGAAGGTTACATTCTAAAAATCTCACTCATTTCACATGAACTGAAACTAGCATGAACACATGAAGATGAACACATGAATTGACTCACCTTTTGAACTGCCAGTGGGTTCCTCCACATCCTCTGGCACTGTAAGCAACAAGAACAGGAAAATAAATTGATAGAAACCAAATGCATTACTATTTAGTTGTATGCTCATACTTCTGTGTGTGTGTGTGTGTGTGTGTGTGTGTGTGTGTGTGTGTGTGTGTGTGTGTGTGTGTGTGTGTGTCATCAAAATGGTCTCTATCGTTTGTGCTACGTTTGTGCTGTCAAAAGAAATCTTTGTGCTATTATGGTTTTAAAGATAAATATCGCTTTTTTTACAGCACAAACCAGCACAAACGACAGCCAACTTCACACAGGTGTCTTTTGTGAGTGCACAGACCACCACCAAGTTAAAAGGCATTGCAAATATCAGGCATTCACCAACTGTCCTCCTGTACTTAGAAAGGCACACCATACTGATGCCAATGTCATTATAATGCTCTTTATTTGCTAAATCCAATGCCTATATGCATATATTCTTTATCAGTGTGCCCAAATTACAGCAGTGAAACAGATGTTAGGCGTCACTATGTACGTCTTCTCCTTCCAGTGTTTCCAAGCTTATCCCACTTACTGTTTGGGCGGTCTCCATGGTTTGAGTCATCGCTTGCGTCTGAGCATGTCCTTCCTCTTGAAGGTTGGTTTGACTCTGTTAAAAAAACCAGAAAAGGTAGTATTTCAGCCAATTTTTAAGTACATTTTAGACAAATTGCCTACTATGCCAAGATATATTCCATAAAAGAAAACTTTTCCACCATTTTATCATGTTATGTATTATTATATAATTATTTGAAAAATTATTAGTCCCAGTATACCATCCAAAATGTCTCATTTTTAGATTGAAAGTTACATTCTAAAAATCTCACTCATTTCACATGAATTGACTCACCATCTGAAGGACTGCCAGTGGGTTCCTCTATAGAATCTGTGTCTGACACTGTAAGCAACAAGAAACAAGTCTTTCAGGAAAATTAATCTTCATGAAATGTCAGTTCTTGCACTCCCAGGGTCTTTTGTGAGTGCACAGACCAGGCATTTCAAATAAACTTTCTGTGCAACTGACTGGTTTACAACATGTATGTTAGGACACGCATACCAAAAACATTTTAATTAGTTCTTCATCTGTAACTGATTATTTTATTTTTTTTCGTGACTTAACTTACTGTTTGGATGATTACATTTAATGGATTACATGATCAGTGGGATGTGATTCCTCTTTGTCTTGGAGGTGGAAACTGTAAGACAAACACTTTCACTCAAAATGAACTATATTTCATATTTTAGTCATTCATTCACATCCAAACATGCAATGCAAGCAGCAGCTTTTTAAGCATCTGGTACCAAGGTGTCATATTCTGTTACTATGTAGGTAAATTGACATCATGAACTGGTGAAATAATGGCAGGCAGTGACCAAACAGAAATAACTCTTCCTGAAACCGCACCTCTTCAGGTGTTCCTATTCATGTTTTGTATTGGAAAACAAAGCACCAATGTATTTCGTCTACGCTTGAGTGTGTGTGTGTAAGAGACAGAGCTACACAAAACACGCTGATGAACTGTCCTACGATCTCATGTTTTCAAGTGTCCTGTAAACGCCTGTAGCTAAGAAAACACATCCTGCCCCACACATTGGGAACCACTGAGCTAAGCTAACACACCCCAAAAGTTTAGTTGCCCCACATGTAGGGGAAGTACATTAACCTATGGTCAAAGTGTGGGGAAGGATGTGTAACCTTAGCTCAGTAGTTCCCAAGTGTGGGGCCCCAAGGAGTTACAGCACTGTACCTAACCTATTTGGTGAGTTTATAGCCTACTTTGTACATATATAATAAAAAACAGTAACACAAAAGAAAAAATACAAAAGTACACAGACCGGTTCAAAGGGGATCCGTGTAGTTCTGCGTTCTTTCCTTTTTGTGTGTAAAAAGGGGACATGGCTGTCCTTCAAAAAACAATAAATGATAAAGCACAATACTCAGAGATGTCCACACCCTAACAGTGTTTTTTTTCATGGGCAGTTGAAAGAATCTAACATGTTTTGCAGGTGTGCTCTGTAGCCAGAATGATGTCCGTGTCTCTCTTGCAGTGAATACAAATTGCATGAAAGCTCATGTTAGGTTAACGCTGTTCCCTTGCCTCTTACGACCACTTTAAAAAGGAGGCTTTAAAAATAACGCATTTCTCCATCTTCACAGTTGCCTTTGACTAGTGTTAAAGGAGCCCAAAGCAACATAAGGAAATATTGGAAATATTCTCGATAAGACAATCTTTATGATATTGACATTTACTTCACCATATTAACGCATCATTATTTGATACTTTGGGCGTTAAAAATAGCGCTAAAACTAGCCGCAAGAGCGTAGCCCTTTATGTATTGGTGCCACCAATAAATACAAAAAAATGCCTCTCCCGGTGCTGGCAGCGCGATTTTTTTAATCAGTTCTCACCACACAACGACGTCTCATCTTTGCTCCTTGAATGTCGATATGTAATGGTATGGTGTTATTGAAACTTACTACGTGAAAAAAAGACTAGAAATTGAACGTTTATTATTCGAGTCTCAAGCCTCTAATGTTGCCTCGGGCGCCTTTAAGACTAGGCCTACTTGCCTCAACTAAGTGCTACCGTAAGCCCATGGAATGCAAATACTGTTGCGACTGGCGACTCCTCGAATACTGGAATTACATTTGTGCTGTCGTGAAACTATAACAATAACAACACGCAAAATATATTTTAATTCACGTGATTATATTACAATTTTAATAAAGTGGCCTATCTTATATTTTGTGTTGGCAGGAAAGCTTTTTAATGTCATATCGTTATAGGTTTATAAGGAATTATAAACAAGGAACTACGACTGAGAATAGTCTATATTGCCGTACTTTCACAACGACGCCCATTATACGAGCTCAGCATCCTGGGCCTAACATTTGCCCTTACAAGAGCATTTAAGTAGGTGGGAGCGGACCCATGCAATCAATCACTCTGTAAGCAAGCACAAGTGACTTGAGCTGAATGCGAGCAGCTGCTGGCAGCCAGTGGAGCACAATGAGTAGCGGGGTGACGTGTGCCCTCTTCGGTTAGTGAAGAAGCTAATTGTTGCGGCAACAACTGAATGTCGCCGGGCTAAGCGAGTGAGATTCACTTAGGTGACGCGCTATAAACAATCCAATGTCTCCCATTTATTAATAGACAGATAAAAACATCTTCATCGAACAGGACGGCAGATAAAGTGCAGGTGCTGTGCTTCTGTGCAAATTGGCGGTAATAAATAACATGAGTTTCAGTTTCAATTCAGTTTCGTCCACAAAATCCATGAGAAAGCTTCAATAAGCAGTATTTGAGCGGTCAACAAAAACTGTGCTCTCCCTACTCGCCCCCTCACCTTAGGCTACTACCACAGGTGCCCAGGTGCTTATATTTATTCACGAATTCCTATATGCCAATTCCCACGTGACTTGCCCAACAGATACCAAAATAAAAGCACAGACTAATTCAACCATGGCATATGGCCGCTATAATAATCTTAGTAGCCTAATCGTATTATAAGTAGCCTATCGTAACATACAAAGTTGGTTCATTGCAGCCTATTGAGTTTGATTATGATATGTTGAATATGGTACGGTGGCATAGGCCTACATTCAATTTAAATTCAATCTATTGTGGCGTGCTGCGGGAGAATGTGAATTTGTGTGAGTTATTTCCACGATGTCCCGTGATGCCTCGTAGCGTATAATCTTTATGCCTGTAAATTCCTAAATTCGAGTGTTTAGTGTTGTCCCTGTTGTGTGAGTGTCTATATGTGTTTTCAGTTGGCGATGTGGAGTCGGTGTAATTTATATGCCCGTAAAGGTTGCCAATCATAATATGTATTTATTTATATTCTGTAGGTGAATCGTTTTAAAGTAAGATCCTAAAATGTATTTTGATGGCACACGGCCATGCAAAGTGCATAATAACAGTGTAGAAGGCTACTGACTAGCCGACCTCGATACAATCATTTCCGGACGCTTAGAATGTTAGAGATCGTATATGGCACAACGTCGCCAAATATATCACCGACATGAGCAACATCGACTTCACACTTTAGTAACCTTAACTGGAAGGTGAAATACAATGTTAAATGTGACGATGACCTCAGTAGCTCACTTCACAAATTACTTAGAAATGATTTCGGAACACTCACCTATTGTTGACGCATTAACAAACTCAAGTGAAACTAAAACTAATTTGTATAGGGGGAGTCTCTCCCAAAAGCGCCGCCTATTAAACATCTTTGACCCTTAGCACTGTGCAGTCGGCCCACCACAAGTATGCTATTTAGTGCCGCCAATGCAGCAGGTTAATGCATTGCTAGCTCCACATAGCATACAATACATTATTCCTACCTCACTGTTCATTATAAATCAGTGGTTCTACTGAAGCTAAGTTTAATACACCAACAACTTTACAAGTCGAAATGATAAGGTACATTTAGAATGGTATAAATATTAACTCCTGCATACATTTTTCTTTTTTGATATTTACCAATATGGTGATTTACCTAAAATGCCACTTTCACTTTCAATTGGTAATGGAATGTTCCAGGCACACCATTTAGTCCGAGCCTGGCAAACTGAGAATCAATGCAGTGCTCAGCTCATACGCTCTACCCGCTGCACCAAAGTCAGATGTTTGGTATGAGAAAAGATATCACTACTTAGACGGCCTAAAGACAGTTTCTTTAATGCTGTTTCAGTCGCGACAGTGTTGAATTTTGACATGATTTTGGTCTTGAATTCTTCATAACGCGTTCATGGTCATATCTCGCCTCAGCGGAGAAAAAAATGAGTCGTTTTCTTTGAGTTTAGACTATGGTGCCGTTAAAAAAATCCTGGTTTTGGTTATCGACCTTTCATGCCTTTTAAAGCAGGACGTGCACGCGCAATTTAGCTGATGATTTTAGCCTGGGACAAATTAACGAGAGGTTAAAATAAATTAGCGCCCGTCACCAGACGGGCTTGGCCTGTTCTCAATTAGCGAGCTAGTTAATCTCCAGTTGCGAGCTAAATTAATTATCTTAGCTTCAGTTGTACGCCGACGGGGCCCTGATCTGCCTCTCAATGCCAATGTCCAAACAGGCAACAGTCAGGCAACAGTCGTGCTTCATTGGCCACGCCCCCTTTTGGGGTGATTTGGGGAAATCGCCTCAGACCTCTCTCATTGACTCATGTTAAATAATTTAAAAAAATCATAAAACAGGGCTCTCAATGCATTCTCTATGGCTTCCGGGAGAGACCGCCCATCCTTGCTTTCGTCATACGTATAAGCGTATAAAAACGTCATAAAGCTTCGACCAAGGCACATTCTTCGGCTTTCTTCCTTGTGTTATGCACCAGGCCCTGTCCATAGTCTCTGAGTTTATGGGCCTCATTTATAAAAAGTTGTGTAGAAACCATCCTACATTTTGTCTAAGAAATTTTCTGAAATTAACGTAAGTGTGATTCACAGAAAACGAACGCACACACAATAAAACACGTGTACGCCAATCCTTCGGTTATAAATCACAAATTATTCAGGAATTTTGCGCAACTGAATATCTGCCCTCAAAACGCCCCTATTTAATCTACTTAGCATATTCTCAATGCAAAAACAGACCGCATCCTCAATGCACAAACTCTCTGTGACATTGGCAAGCAAGAAAGAAACATGTAAACGTAAGAATGTAAGAAGAATTATAGTGAGGCTGAAATCGACGTTCTGCTGATGGAAGAGCAGATGCGGGCCAAAACATAGTTAGAAAGCTAGCTAGCTGGTGCTTCTGGAAATGCAGCGTGTTGAGTAGACGTGTGCGCAGCTCGCTCCCACAACTAAACTTTTCATCTACCTTTTTATGCTAGCCTTTTTAAAGAATATTCACTCTCAAAAAGTATTAGGAATGGTGTTGACCATACAGGCAACCTCATAATGCATAATGTCCAAACCTAAGGGCAAAGTAGATAAAAGCCATCCTGCACTGTCTTCTGCGTCTGCTAGTGTTAGCATCAGCGTGGCAGAGATTAGCTCCTTACTGGATGAACACAGGCTTGCTCTTGCTGCTGACTTCAAGTAATCTTTCGATTTGCTGACTTCCACACTAGACACCCTGCACACTAAGGTCACTGACCATGGGAAACGAATATCCTCTTTGGAAGACAATGCCACCGACACTGATCAACGCATCCAAAGACTGGAGACAGCGTGCTCTGCCATGCAACGTGACAATGAGACTCTTAGGTGGATGACCTTGAGGGTCGTAGCAGACGTCAAAACAGGATAATCGGCCTACCTGAGAACACAGAAGGCAATCATCCGTCCACTTTCTTTTCCCAACTGCTCCTGGATGTCTTTGGTGCAAAGGCGCTTGGCTCTCTCCCTGAGCTGGAGCGAGGGCATAGTTGAAGGGTCTGACATGCACATCCTGTTAGACACTGGTTCAAGCATTTCATTTATCAGTGAGAATGTATGAATGTCACTCCCATCATTGAACAGAAGGCCTCTCAAAAATAATTTAATCTCATCAAAGTTACTGGGATGAGTTTGGATTCACTAGGCCCTGTTAACATTACACTGTGACTGGGCTCACTGAGTTTGCTGCAGGAAGTGCTTGTTACTATGAATGTCAGTCAGGCCATTCTACTTTGTTGGGACTTTCTTCAGCAGAACTTTGCTGCTACATTTAGGTCGAGGTTTGTGTCATCTTCACAATCAAGACTCATCTCATTAAGAAATGAAGAGGGAAAGCCTTATGTGAATTTTAATACTTATTTGTATGTTTAATTATGTGTGTAAATGTGATAATATGGCTGCAGTTATGATGAATATATCAGGATTACATTATTTAACTAAAATGCCCTTTACATGATTGTTTATTAAATTAGCTACCATTTCTTGATCCCCATGATGATTAAATATGTTTGTATCTCTATGAGAGTATCAGTGTGTCCTCATGTTCATGATGATTAAATATGTTTGTATCTCTATGAGAGTAGCAGTGTGTCCTCATGTTCATGATGATTAAATATGTTTGTATCTCTATGAGAGTATCAGTGTGTCCTCATGTTCATGATGATTAAATATGTTTGTATCTCTATGAGAGTAGCAGTGTGTCCTCGTGTTCATGATGATTAAATATGTTTGTATCTCTATGAGAGTAGCAGTGTGTCCTCGTGTTCATGATGATTAAATATGTTTGTATCTCTATGAGAGTAGCAGTGTGTCCTCGTGTTCATGATGATTAAATATGTTTGTATCTCTATGAGAGTAGCAGTGTGTCCTCATGTTCATGATGATTAAATATGTTTGTATCTCTATGAGAGTAGCAGTGTGTCCTCGTGTTCATGATGATTAAATATGTTTGTATCTCTATGAGAGTAGCAGTGTGTCCTCATGTTCATGATGATTAAATATGTTTGTATCTCTATGAGAGTAGCAGTGTGTCCTCATGTTCATGATGATTAAATATGTTTGTATCTCTATGAGAGTAGCAGTGTGTCCTCATGTTCATGATGATTAAATATGTTTGTATCTCTATGAGAGTAGCAGTGTGTCCTCATGTTCATGATGATTAAATATGTTTGTATCTCTATGAGAGTAGCAGTGTGTCCTCATGTTAATGATGATTAAATATGTTTGTATCTCTATGAGAGTAGCAGTGTGTCCTCATGTTCATGATGATTAAATATGTTTGTATCTCTATGAGAGTAGCAGTGTGTCCTCATGTTCATGATGATTAAATATGTTTGTATCTCTATGAGAGTAGCAGTGTGTCCTCATGTTCATGATGATTAAATATGTTTGTATCTCTATGAGAGTAGCAGTGTGTCCTCATGTTCATGATGATTAAATATGTTTGTATCTCTATGAGAGTAGCAGTGTGTCCTCATGTTCATGATGATTAAATATGTTTGTGTCTCTATGAGAGTAGCAGTGTGTCCTCATGTTCATGATGATTAAATATGTTTGTATCTCTATGAGAGTAGCAGTGTGTCCTCATGTTCAGCAAATCTCACTAACATTCTCCACCAGTAGGAGGTGCTACTAGCTTGAAGATGGTATGGTATGCTGTGTATTTGTGTGTGTGTGTGTGTGTGTGCGTGTGTGTGTGTGTGTGTGTGTGTGTGTGTGTGTGTGTGTGTGTGTGTGTGTGTGTGTGTGTGTGTGTGTGTGTGTGTGTGTGTGTGTCTGTCTGTGTGTCTGTTAATACTTTGGGTGGGGGGGTGATGGTCTGGTGGTACCTTCATGTGTGAATGAAGCTAAATATAGTTTAGAGCCTCGTCATGCAATGCCATGTCTCAGAATACCTGAGTTGTCCTGAGTGAAAGTAAAGCAGTGTAACTGAGCACAGCTGTCTCAGTGCAGTTTCTGGCTGTAGGTGTAACCCAGGAAACAGAGCTCTCTGTGGGGGAAACTTCTATTTGCATTGCCAGGCCTGAGTGGGTCTGCTAGTCCCAGAATAGAGCAGCGCTATCGCCAGATGTTCAAGTGAGTGATTGGACTGAAGGCTTGTCAGTGAATACAGGGAGCTTCGTTTTCTGTACTTTATATACATTTCAACGTTATAAGGGATTTAACAATCAACGACAATCAACAATCTGGAAATATATCTTCAACAATAAGACACACAAAAAATACAAAAACAAGTCTCTGATGATTTGAATCAAACTCCTTTATTAATAAATGGTCAAAACACATGAAAGGGTCAAAGTATCAAGCACTTCAGATTCCCAAATGCTTTAAAAGAGGTGGAAAGGGAGGGAAAGACAGTGACTCAGTGCTGCACACTAACAGAAATCAGAGAGATTCCCTATCAGAGATGAAGAGTCTTTATCAAATACACTTTCAATCAGACTAATGACAGACATTTGAAAGGGGACCCTAGGAGCAGTCTGATTTCTTCAGAATCTCAGTGACAGTCTGGGAGCCCTGCTTTGCCTCGCAGGTCACTGAGACCCCCTGGGTCCACTCCTGGAGAGGGAGGGTCAGGGTGTTGCTCCAGCTGTACAGGCCGTCCTTCTGTGGGCCCCAGCGACTGGTCTCCCCGCTCCTGCTGCTCCCCTCTACCTTCCAGCTCAGCGTCCAGTCGGACGGGAAGCCTCCGTTAGCCAGGCACATCAACGTGGCTGAACTCCCGCTGGTGTGGAGGGGGGGCAGGACTGTGAGTTTGGGACTGGTGTCACCTGAGAAATAGAGTGAAAAGGGACAGAAAGGAATAAACAAGGTCGTCTGCTAAAAAACGTCACCAGCACTTTTCTATGATGTGATATGACAGATGCAATATGATGGTACATTACAGACACACTGTCTCTTGATCAAAGAAACGTGTTCTATTTAGGTCAGACTATTCCCTTTTCAACAGCCTGGAAGAACTAAGGATGTGCATGGTGTTGCATTGGAATACTGGCAAAACGATCTTCTTGATTCGAAAGATTGGCTTAAAAATACATCGCATACAAGCATTTATCTGTGTTAATTCCATAATTATCACAATTTTAAAAAGACTTCGCAAAAACAGACATGTATCTGCGCAAACTGCAGTAATACGATGTCAATATTTTGGAGAAATGTGTCAGTGCAACACCAAGACACACAGGTCGTTGTCGGTCTAACGGATTACCCACTATCTGACGCGCCGCACCTAAATTACCACCAGAGTAACACGAAGTTATAAACCCTGTAGGGCAGTAAATATCTTCCCATCACCAGTTTCCCAAATACACACGCACAGGTGTATTCTGAGTCAGTATACACAGTTCCGAGTAAAACTTACATGGTCAGACACAGAGGTTACATTCAATGGGAAAGATTTCAACACAGTAACACGAATTTACAAACACGTTTCACATGAAATATCTTCCTTCCTATTTTCTGAAAATACATGCTAGGGATGTCTGGTATTGAAGGAGTAATTAAAATGAAAAATGTAAGTCAATGCACACAATTTACACAATAAGTTACTATACGACTACGGAGTTACGGTTGAAGCATAAGTTCTGCACTCTTCCGAAAAGTTCGAAAAAGTTTAAAAAGAGATATTGGTAGCCGTCATAACCTGCTCTGGTCATAGCGCAATATATTACACTTTTAGTAACACACACACATACTGACAGAATAATTCAAATGTATGACCGTTTACTTACTTCCAACGTCAAGTCTACTGCCGCCTCCAAACGTGTACCACAGTGATACAAACACTATCTATGGCCGTACAAAAACCCCTCCTCTGACGCGCACTAGTAAGATAGCTTTCATTTCTGATATCCCAGGCAAAATTGACTCAGCTAAGATATGCCACCAATCTCATTAGTCATAAGGGATAAAAATGCACAAAATTACATCAGTAGCCTATTTCATTGAATTACCAAACCAGACTGGCAAGTGCATTACAGTAATACTATTACTAATCTGCCTTATAAGGCACGGCATTGAAACATTATTAATTTCAAAAACCAAATGATACAATAAAGGCAATTCAACCAAAACGTTCAGATGTAGACCAAGATTTTATATATAGGACCAAATACGATATTACTTACTTCCAACATCGAGTCTTGTGCCGCCACCGAAAGTCCACCACAGTGATACAGACTCATAGAGACGCTGTACAAAAACCTCTTCACGGTACAGCGACTCTGACTGACAGCAATACAGTTTCTGTTACATTTAGCGGAACATTTTACCAGATCACGAATTCTGACATGGTTAATATCAGGTCTAAAATAGTTATTTCTTCCATCGTCCTTAGTCCAATTATTTTTTACATTTCATCCATGAAAACCAGCATTAATAAGCTAAGTTTACCCAAACGACATTCTGTCTGATAAATTGTAATCATTAAAAAGAAGACATTCTACAGTATGGCAATTCTTCCTTCAGTGGTAGACAGGTTTGAATGCGTTATTCCCGAACAGTGGAGTCCAGGTGCACAGATTGAAAAGTAAACTGGCTCCAGGTTTAGATCACAGGTCTAGTCCAGGGGTGCTTATTGTATGATTACACTGGTGCAATAAGGGAAGAGTATAGTTCACCTCTACAGGAAGTCATGTGTTGATACCATGTGATAATGAGTTTAGCAGAACAATAAAGCCATTTGTATTATTTCTGTCATAGTCAAACGGCTCCATTTCATTGATCCTGGAGGTTGCTCTCAGTTCAGATGTGGATCTGAGGATTGTTTAGTCTTTCTGTCAGTAAGTAGGACCACACTGGCCTATTAGTTATTGCTGTTAGCCAAGATACATCTAGCAAAACATCATTTAGGTTTAGACTGTTGGCCTACTGAAGAGTCTTCTTTATTTCTTTTCATGAGCAGAGGCAGGGACGGACTGGGGCCCAAAAAAGGCCCTGGACTTTTTCCAAAATTTAGGCCCACAGCCCATACGCGATTTTGTGTTTAAATATCCACTTGTCAGCGTTCCAAGATACTATACCACAAGCCTACTATGACCCTTTCATGTATGACCCTTTCATGCTCCTCCACTCTTTGATTTACATGCTTCCAGTCCTGCATTCCACTTATGAAGGGATTGGTTTCATATGGCTTGGAAAATGCCAAACACACTGTACAATATAATGTGTGACCCTCCTCACAGTATGTGAGCCATTTGCGATTTGTGCCATCTTTACAAATGAACACTCTCTGCAGAGACAGATCAGAAAAGAATTGTTCCAGGCTGTAACTGTCTGACTTTGGACGTTTAAACTGATGTGGTGCTGAGCATCCTGGTGCATCCTGACACTTCCATGCACTCTCCCTGTCATCTTTTGAGCTGCAACTATCTTCAACCTGAATTAGCAATACAAAATATGTATGTTTATGTTGTAATGTTAGGCAAATGCAATGCACCTAGCCAAGTTGATTGTATAACATCAGATGCTTAAGAATCACTTAACTCATCTATTCAATATGTATTTAATATCATAACTTTTAATAAATTAAACTGTCCAAGTATGAATGACTGTGCCTAGACTACTTGTAATTAGACTCATTAGACCATTTGGAAAAAGAGGACAGAACAGTGTTTGTGTTTGAATGTGTGAGAGGGAGAGAGAGGGAGAGAGAAAGAGACTACTAAAAGGCTACGCTCCCTCTCCAAAACGTAAAACTAGCCTATTTTCTTCCCCTTTTTCTTACATGACCCAGGAAATTAATGAAATAATCGCGAACTACGAAATGACGGTGTTATTTTATCATTTACCATATTGCGTTATTATTTTACGCATTAACACTAAAAGGTCTATATCCCTCGTCCGGGATATTTATTTTTTTGAGTTTTCGTCTTAGAGACATAAAAAGAACAACCACGGAAACATTGAACCCTTTTCTAATATTATTGCTGAGGTCTTCTAGAATAGAATCATATATTCCATTTGTGCATCAATGTTTTTAGTGAAGCAAAATGTACAAAAACATCAAGGAATGTCAGTCAACTTAGAAAAGTCTAAAAGGCCTTGGACCTTAGAGTGTTAACGCTGTCAGCTCCAAACACGTCAAGTTGGCCTGCCCCGAATCGTGCTGAAACTCGACGTTCATAGCAAGATAATCCAAATAAATGGGTGAGCCTATAGCCTACTTATGTAACTACTGCTTCTGCAACTTACCGGTACCCCTCGCTCTTCTGCACTGGTCTGTCCCTGCACTACCGGGGGATGCACAGTCAACCTCCTCCTCTTGGCCGTCCTGCGGAGGCTCATTAGGTCTACTAAATAACTCTGTTATCTTTTTGCATGTTGATGCCTCAACCGCCAATAATTTGGCCTTCTTTTCTTTCGACTTTTCCCAGCCACCTTTCTCCTTGCGCTTCCTACCTGACATTCCTTCTTCTTTATGTTTTTTGTTTGTTTTAACATTGCTACCTTTTCCCCGCGTAGCCTAATCATTTATCGTAATAGCGTCCTCTGTTGTTTTGACGTTAATATTGCTAGTATTTTTTTTTTCCTACGATGAACACGTCGGCCTAGGCCACATAAAGGGACGGCCGTTCTGGACTTTGACAGAACGTCCTACCGGTCAGTCCGCCCCTGAGCAGAGGGAATGGGGATCAGAAGGTGCCAGTTAGAAACTGGGGAGGTTGGACATATTTGCATAACCAAAGTGTGAACCTTTTGCTCTTGAGAGCTTTATATCTCAGAAAGAGGATAACTGGAACACTGAACACCAGCCTGTTTGAGAAGAACAATCTAACAAGAATGACTTTTGTCATTAAATTCCTCTGGGCACTCCTGTTCTGCATTCCAGGTAATTTATTTTACAAACTGAAATGTATTATTTTAAATAATTTTACAATTTGTTTTACAAACTGATATGCTATTAAATGTTTGCAATGTTTCAGAATGCATGGGCCAGTACATTGTGACTCAGACTCCAGCAGTGAAAGCTGTTCTTGTGGGACAAACCATCAAACTGGACTGCAGAAGCAGCAGCCCCAACCACGGCTACTGGCTTTCCTGGTATCTTCAGAAAACTGGAGAAGCTCCTAAACTTTTAATTTATACTATAAACTCTCGTTATGGTTCAACTCCAAGTCGATTTGTTGGTGGAGGATCCAGTTATGGGAGTGACTTTAGTCTGACCATCAGTAATGTCCAGGCTGAGGATGCAGGAGTTTACTACTGTCAGACTGGACACTATCCCAACAGTAAATATGTGTTCACACAGTGATAAAGCGCCGTACAAAAACCTCCCTCAGTCAGGCTCCACATGACTGCACTGCTGCTGCTGCAGGAGGTGCTGAAGCATCACAGGAGCAGAAGGTTACACGGCATAACATTACATGTTTGAAGGAAACATGTTTCTGCACATTTATAATGGAAACAAACTGTATGACATATCACTGTTAAATACTGGCGTTACATTTTAATCAGCCTATAAATGAAAGAGAATATTGTGAAGTAAAAGGTGGAAAAGTAAATACAGCAGAAAGGAGGTTATGCCAGGGTCATGTCCAATCCAGTTCTGCTCATCATCTGAGGTCCCCTTGTTCTCATCCATCTCCCCTGGTGCACTCATCCTACTGCACACTGTTCAGTCCTCTACCTGACTGTTACACAATCCACTTTACCAGAGGACACTGGGCCTGTCTCATTCTCCATCTTCCTGCTATGGTCATTATGGAGATTCTGTCTCCTTATCTGGAAGACAGGTTTGGGATATTCCCCAGGATAGGTGTAATGGTATAACTCCAGTATTTCTCTCAGTTTGGAGAACAAGTGTAATGTTGTACCCAGATCAAAAACAGTTAAAGAGTAACTGGAGCTTTAGTGTATATTCAGTGTTAATGCTTGCACAGTGAAATGCTCAGGTTGGGTGTCCCTGTGTGATGGCTGTCTCTTTGACCTCCTGGCCAAACACCAGAGATATATGTCCACCTTCTGGATTTAATCAACGTCAGAGTGAATGTTGCCTTGCAGCTGCACATGACTGCATTGCTGCAGCTGGGAAGAACTCCAGAGTCCTGTAACAGCGTAACAGTGGCATGGTAAATGAACTGATCCAATACATTTTTTCAGGTAATCAGTCATCTCAAACTCAAACACCTCATCACTCAGTGCCAGACCAGTAGGGACACTGTTGGCCTCTTTCGGGCCAGCCCAAGGCTTTCCCTCTGTCATAAACTCCAGTGATTAGCCCCGGTCTTCTGCTTCTGTTACTACAGGGCCGAACTGAGGCCTTCTGGGCCATGACCCCAGTCCAGCGTCAGAGATGAAAACACAGAAAGTCTGAAGGTTTTCCACAAACAAAGAGGTTTTACCCCATGCGATGGGCAGGGGCTCTCATGTGAATGACCATACCTCCCTCACATTACCTGTGCTGCTCATAGTTCTGTTGCTAGATGGTTCTGTTAGACTGCACTGCATTATTTAGCTTCCCTTCAAGTGGACCTCAGTAGGACCAGATAGTGAGTGCATGTGATGGGCAGGGGTTCTCATGTGAATGACAGAGGTGTATCAACCGGCCGGATGCTATCATTCAGTTAGTAATTCTCTTGTCATTTTCTCATGGCATAACTACAAACAGCTATAAGCAAGGATATGAATAATGACTTCCAGACCACTTGTGTAGTTACTGTGTATCACACCCTTCAGCACCTGCAGTGAGCTCCAGCAGCAGAGTGCAGTCATGTGGAGCCTGACTGAGGGAGGTTTTTGTACGGCACTTTATCACTGTGTGAACACCCAGCTACTGCTTATATAGTGTTGACTCTGACAGTAGTAAACTCCTGCATCCTCAGCCTGGACATTACTGATGGTCAGAGTGAAGTCACTGCCAGTTCCACTGCCACTGAATCTGGATGGAGTCCCAGACTGAAGTGTTGTGGCCCCGTAGATCAGGAGTTTAGGAGCTGCTCCAGGTTTCTGTTGGTACCAGCTGAGGCATTGATTACCTCCACAATTTGGGTACACATTCTGGCTGGTTTTACAGGTCATGGATGCAGTTAGTCCTGTAAGAACAGCTTTCACTGTCGGAGTCTGAGTCACACTGACTTGTCCTTTACATTCTGAAACACAAATTGAATAATGTCAACAACCAACTATAGAACCACTTAATAATTCAATAAATTAATTCCCATAATCCATGTTGTCTCTGTGTCTCCAAACAGCTGTAAATCAGGTGACCACATTAACTTGAGCCCTACCTTGGCAATAAAGAGAGAGGGTCCAGATGAGGATGAGAGCTAAAGGCATCTTGTTGTCCATTCAGATCAGACAGCCTGAACTCACACATGTGCACTACTGAGGCTGCAGTATAAACACCCATAGGGCACTGAGGCGTCCATCACTGATGCAAAGTATCACCTCTAGGCAAATGCTCAGGGTGACGCAGCTAATAAACCATTGACAGTATATGTGATATTTTATTAAATAATTAAATATTATGAATTAATCTAGTTCCATAGCCAATAGACATTGTCTCAAAGCTCTTCACAGAGCCCAAGGTCTGAACCCTCCAGAGCACAAGGCCATGAAGGAATGAAAAGAAAGACATGCAGAGAAACATTTACAAAATGTCTTCTTTTATATTTGAACAATTCAAACTGCTCCCATACAGCTGGTTGTTTAAGTAAAACTAACATAAACATAAATAACTGTATTTTTAGTGTTTTTGTTTTAATTTGGATTAACTCTCTTCAGTACAGTTAGTGTTACAAGAGAGATATGTGACATATATGTGCACACATTGCAGTTTTATTTGTTATTCTGATAAACTGTGTATTTGTTTCAGTTTCAGTTTGTTTATTTGTTGAAGAGGGACAGTGTGCATTAATAAACATTAAAATGTAAATGCACCCAATTGTAGCCAAAAGGCTAGTTTCCATTGGCAGTCCCCCTGCCAGAGTGTTAATGGCTAAACAACTTAAAAGGCATTAACATATATATATATACACACATATACATATATATATATATACAAACATAACATTGACAGGATAAAAATCAAATTAAAGATAAAAATAAAATAAAATAAAATAAAATGAAATTAAATAAAATATATTCATTATATAAGGGAAGAAATTGGAGTATTGTGCTTTCTATCCATCTTGAAAGAGCAATTATTTTATTTAATAATATTTCTTCAATGTATTTGGCCAAGAAAGCGTTAGTTATGGTGTGTTTAGAGAAGTAGAGAACTGTGTGTTCTGCTGTTATAATCTTTATTACCCCCTCTTGTCCTGTGTTTGACTACAAATGTAGAGATATAGAGATGTGTGTATTCTGGTGTGATAATCAGTCATGTGGAGCCTGACTGGGGGAGGTTTTTGTACGGTGCTTTATCACTGTGTGAACACTGGGCCACTGTGGCGACTCTGACAGTAGTAAACTCCTGCATCCTCAGCCTGGACATTACTGATGGTCAGAGTGAAGTCACTGTGAGTTCCACTGCCACTGAATCTGGATGGAGTCCCAGACTGAAGTGTTTTGGCGTATTTGATTATTAGTTTAGGAGCTGCTCCAGGTTTCTGTTGGTACCAAAACAAGTCAGGATTTGATGTTCCTGCTAGGGTTAGCAGCAGCAGTCTGGGGAGCAGCAGCAGTCTGGGGAGCAGCAGCAGCAGCAGTCTGGGGAGCAGCAGCAGCAGCAGTCTGGGGAGCAGCAGCAGTCTGGGGAGCAGCAGTCTGGGGAGCAGCAGCAGCAGCAGTCTGGGGAGCAGCAGCAGCAGCAGTCTGGGGAGCAGCAGCAGCAGTCTGGGGAGCAGCAGCAGCAGCAGTCTGGGGAGCAGCAGCAGCAGCAGTCTGGGGAGCAGCAGTCTGGGGAGCAGCAGCAGCAGTCTGGGGAGCAGCAGCAGCAGCAGTCTGGGGAGCAGCAGCAGCAGCAGCAGCAGCAGCAGCAGTCTGGGGAGCAGCAGCAGTCTGGGGAGCAGCAGCAGCAGCAGTCTGGGGAGCAGCAGCAGTCTGGGGAGCAGCAGCAGCAGTCTGGGGAGCAGCAGCAGTCTGGGGAGCAGCAGCAGCAGCAGTCTGGGGAGCAGCAGCAGTCTGGGGAGCAGCAGCAGCAGTCTGGGGAGCAGCAGCAGCAGCAGCAGTCTGGGGAGCAGCAGCAGCAGCAGTCTGGGGAGCAGCAGCAGCAGCAGTCTGGGGAGCAGCAGCAGCAGCAGTCTGGGGAGCAGCAGCAGCAGCAGTCTGGGGAGCAGCAGCAGTCTGGGGAGCAGCAGTCTGGGGAGCAGCAGCAGCAGTCTGGGGAGCAGCAGCAGCAGCAGCAGCAGCAGCAGCAGCAGCAGCAGCAGTCTGGGGAGCAGCAGCAGCAGCAGTCTGGGGAGCAGCAGTCTGGGGAGCAGCAGCAGTCTGGGGAGCAGCAGCAGCAGCAGCAGCAGCAGCAGCAGCAGCAGTCTGGGGAGCAGCAGCAGCAGCAGTCTGGGGAGCAGCAGCAGCAGTCTGGGGAGCAGCAGCAGCAGCAGCAGTCTGGGGAGCAGCAGCAGCAGCAGCAGTCTGGGGAGCAGCAGCAGCAGCAGTCTGGGGAGCAGCAGCAGTCTGGGGAGCAGCAGCAGCAGCAGCAGCAGCAGCAGCAGCAGCAGCAGTCTGGGGAGCAGCAGCAGCAGCAGCAGTGTGGGGAGCAGCAGCAGTCTGGGGAGCAGCAGCAGTCTGGGGAGCAGCAGCAGCAGCAGTCTGGGGAGCAGCAGCAGCAGCAGCAGCAGTCTGGGGAGCAGCAGCAGCAGCAGCAGCAGCAGCAGCAGCAGCAGCAGCAGTCTGGGGAGCAGCAGCAGCAGCAGTCTGGGGAGCAGCAGCAGCAGCAGCAGCAGCAGCAGCAGCAGCAGCAGCAGCAGCAGTCTGGGGAGCAGCAGCAGCAGCAGTCTGGGGAGCAGCAGCAGCAGTCTGGGGAGCAGCAACAGCAGTCTGGGGAGCAGCAGCAGTCTGGGGAGCAGCAGCAGCAGCAGCAGCAGCAGCAGCAGCAGCAGTCTGGGGAGCAGCAGCAGCAGCAGCAGCAGTCTGGGGAGCAGCAGCAGCAGCAGCAGCAGCAGCAGCAGTCTGGGGAGCAGCAGCAGTCTGGGGAGCAGCAGCAGCAGCAGCAGCAGTCTGGGGAGCAGCAGCAGCAGCAGCAGTCTGGGGAGCAGCAGCAGCAGCCGTCTGGGGAGCAGCAGCAGCAGCAGCAGCAGTCTGGGGAGCAGCAGCAGCAGCAGCAGCAGCAGCAGCAGCAGCAGTCTGGGGAGCAGCAGCAGCAGCAGCAGCAGCAGCAGCAGTCTGGGGAGCAGCAGCAGCAGCAGCAGCAGTCTGGGGAGCAGCAGCAGCAGCAGCAGCAGCAGCAGCAGCAGCAGTCTGGGGAGCAGCAGCAGCAGCAGTCTGGGGAGCAGCAGCAGCAGCAGTCTGGGGAGCAGCAGCAGCAGCAGCAGCAGCAGTCTGGGGAGCAGCAGCAGCAGCAGCAGCAGCAGTCTGGGGAGCAGCAGCAGCAGCAGTCTGGGGAGCAGCAGCAGTCTGGGGAGCAGCAGCAGCAGCAGCAGTCTGGGGAGCAGCAGCAGCAGCAGCAGCAGCAGCAGTCTGGGGAGCAGCAGCAGCAGCAGCAGCAGTCTGGGGAGCAGCAGCAGCAGTCTGGGGAGCAGCAGCAGCAGTCTGGGGAGCAGCAGCAGCAGCAGCAGCAGCAGCAGCAGTCTGGGGAGCAGCAGCAGCAGCAGCAGCAGCAGCAGTCTGGGGAGCAGCAGCAGTCTGGGGAGCAGCAGCAGCAGCAGCAGCAGTCTGGGGAGCAGCAGCAGCAGCAGTCTGGGGAGCAGCAGCAGTCTGGGGAGCAGCAGCAGCAGCAGCAGCAGCAGTCTGGGGAGCAGCAGCAGCAGCAGTCTGGGGAGCAGCAGCAGTCTGGGGAGCAGCAGCAGCAGCAGCAGCAGTCTGGGGAGCAGCAGCAGCAGTCTGGGGAGCAGCAGCAGTCTGGGGAGCAGCAGCAGTCTGGGGAGCAGCAGCAGCAGCAGCAGTCTGGGGAGCAGCAGCAGCAGCAGTCTGGGGAGCAGCAGCAGTCTGGGGAGCAGCAGCAGTCTGGGGAGCAGCAGCAGCAGTCTGGGGAGCAGCAGCAGCAGCAGCAGTCTGGGGAGCAGCAGCAGTCTGGGGAGCAGCAGCAGCAGTCTGGGGAGCAGCAGCAGTCTGGGGAGCAGCAGCAGCAGCAGCAGCAGCAGCAGTCTGGGGAGCAGCAGCAGTCTGGGGAGCAGCAGCAGCAGCAGCAGCAGTCTGGGGAGCAGCAGCAGCAGCAGCAGCAGCAGCAGTCTGGGGAGCAGCAGCAGTCTGGGGAGCAGCAGCAGCAGCAGCAGCAGCAGCAGTCTGGGGAGCAGCAGCAGCAGCAGTCTGGGGAGCAGCAGCAGTCTGGGGAGCAGCAGCAGCAGCAGTCTGGGGAGCAGCAGCAGTCTGGGGAGCAGCAGCAGTCTGGGGAGCAGCAGCAGTCTGGGGAGCAGCAGCAGTCTGGGGAGCAGCAGCAGCAGCAGCAGCAGTCTGGGGAGCAGCAGCAGCAGCAGCAGCAGTCTGGGGAGCAGCAGCAGCAGTCTGGGGAGCAGCAGCAGCAGCAGCAGCAGCAGCAGCAGTCTGGGGAGCAGCAGCAGTCTGGGGAGCAGCAGCAGCAGTCTGGGGAGCAGCAGCAGCAGCAGCAGCAGCAGCAGCAGCAGCAGTCTGGGGAGCAGCAGCAGCAGCAGCAGCAGCAGCAGCAGTCTGGGGAGCAGCAGCAGTCTGGGGAGCAGCAGCAGCAGTCTGGGGAGCAGCAGCAGCAGCAGCAGCAGCAGCAGCAGCAGCAGCAGCAGTCTGGGGAGCAGCAGCAGCAGTCTGGGGAGCAGCAGCAGCAGCAGCAGCAGCAGCAGCAGCAGCAGCAGCAGTCTGGGGAGCAGCAGCAGCAGTCTGGGGAGCAGCAGCAGTCTGGGGAGCAGCAGCAGCAGCAGTCTGGGGAGCAGCAGCAGCAGCAGCAGTCTGGGGAGCAGCAGCAGCAGTCTGGGGAGCAGCAGCAGCAGCAGCAGCAGCAGTCTGGGGAGCAGCAGCAGCAGCAGTCTGGGGAGCAGCAGCAGCAGTCTGGGGAGCAGCAGCAGCAGCAGCAGCAGCAGCAGCAGCAGCAGCAGCAGTCTGGGGAGCAGCAGCAGCAGTCTGGGGAGCAGCAGCAGCAGCAGCAGCAGCAGCAGTCTGGGGAGCAGCAGCAGTCTGGGGAGCAGCAGCAGCAGCAGCAGCAGCAGCAGCAGTCTGGGGAGCAGCAGCAGCAGTCTGGGGAGCAGCAGCAGCAGCAGCAGCAGCAGCAGTCTGGGGAGCAGCAGCAGTCTGGGGAGCAGCAGCAGCAGTAGCAGCAGCAGTCTGGGGAGCAGCAGCAGTCTGGGGAGCAGCAGCAGCAGCAGTCTGGGGAGCAGCAGCAGCAGCAGTCTGGGGAGCAGCAGCAGCAGTCTGGGGAGCAGCAGCAGTCTGGGGAGCAGCAGCAGCAGCAGCAGCAGCAGCAGTCTGGGGAGCAGCAGCAGCAGTCTGGGGAGCAGCAGCAGCAGCAGCAGCAGTCTGGGGAGCAGCAGCAGCAGCAGCAGCAGCAGCAGCAGCAGCAGCAGCAGCAGTCTGGGGAGCAGCAGCAGTCTGGGGAGCAGCAGCAGCAGCAGCAGCAGCAGCAGCAGTCTGGGGAGCAGCAGCAGCAGCAGCAGCAGCAGTCTGGGGAGCAGCAGCAGCAGCAGCAGCAGCAGTCTGGGGAGCAGCAGCAGCAGTCTGGGGAGCAGCAGCAGTCTGGGGAGCAGCAGCAGCAGTCTGGGGAGCAGCAGCAGCAGCAGCAGTCTGGGGAGCAGCAGCAGCAGTCTGGGGAGCAGCAGCAGCAGCAGCAGCAGTCTGGGGAGCAGCAGCAGCAGTCTGGGGAGCAGCAGCAGTCTGGGGAGCAGCAGCAGCAGTCTGGGGAGCAGCAGCAGCAGCAGCAGTCTGGGGAGCAGCAGCAGTCTGGGGAGCAGCAGCAGCAGTCTGGGGAGCAGCAGCAGTCTGGGGAGCAGCAGCAGCAGCAGTCTGGGAGCAGCAGCAGCAGCAGCAGCAGTCTGGGGAGCAGCAGCAGTCTGGGGAGCAGCAGCAGCAGCAGCAGCAGCAGCAGTCTGGGGAGCAGCAGCAGTCTGGGGAGCAGCAGCAGCAGCAGCAGCAGGAGTCTGGGGAGCAGCAGCAGTCTGGGGAGCAGCAGCAGCAGTCTGGGGAGCAGCAGCAGCAGCAGCAGTCTGGGGAGCAGCAGCAGCAGTCTGGGGAGCAGCAGCAGCAGCAGCAGTCTGGGGAGCAGCAGCAGCAGCAGTCTGGGGAGCAGCAGCAGCAGCAGCAGCAGTCTGGGGAGCAGCAGCAGCAGCAGTCTGGGGAGCAGCAGCAGTCTGGGGAGCAGCAGCAGCAGCAGCAGCAGTCTGGGGAGCAGCAGCAGCAGCAGCAGTCTGGGGAGCAGCAGCAGTCTGGGGAGCAGCAGCAGCAGCAGCAGCAGTCTGGGGAGCAGCAGCAGCAGTCTGGGGAGCAGCAGCAGTCTGGGGAGCAGCAGCAGCAGCAGTCTGGGGAGCAGCAGCAGCAGCAGTCTGGGGAGCAGCAGCAGTCTGGGGAGCAGCAGCAGCAGCAGTCTGGGGAGCAGCAGCAGTCTGGGGAGCAGCAGCAGTCTGGGGAGCAGCAGCAGCAGCAGCAGTCTGGGGAGCAGCAGCAGCAGCAGCAGTCTGGGGAGCAGCAGCAGCAGTCTGGGGAGCAGCAGCAGTCTGGGGAGCAGCAGCAGCAGCAGTCTGGGGAGCAGCAGCAGCAGTCTGGAGGCAGCAGCAGCAGCAGTCTGGGGAGCAGCAGCAGCAGCAGCAGTCTGGGGAGCAGCAGCAGTCTGGGGAGCAGCAGCAGCAGTCTGGGGAGCAGCAGCAGTCTGGGGAGCAGCAGCAGTCTGGGGAGCAGCAGCAGCAGCAGCAGCAGCAGTCTGGGGAGCAGCAGCAGCAGCAGCAGTCTGGGGAGCAGCAGCAGCAGTCTGGGGAGCAGCAGCAGTCTGGGGAGCAGCAGCAGCAGTCTGGGGAGCAGCAGCAGCAGCAGCAGTCTGGGGAGCAGCAGCAGCAGTCTGGGGAGCAGCAGCAGCAGCAGCAGTCTGGGGAGCAGCAGTCTGGGGAGCAGCAGCAGCAGTCTGGGGAGCAGCAGCAGCAGCAGCAGCAGCAGCAGCAGTCTGGGGAGCAGCAGCAGCAGCAGTCTGGGGAGCAGCAGCAGCAGTCTGGGGAGCAGCAGCAGTCTGGGGAGCAGCAGCAGCAGCAGCAGCAGTCTGGGGAGCAGCAGCAGCAGCAGTCTGGGCAGCAGCAGCAGCAGCAGTCTGGGGAGCAGCAGCAGCAGTCTGGGGAGCAGCAGCAGCAGCAGCAGCAGCAGCAGCAGTCTGGGGAGCAGCAGCAGTCTGGGTAGCAGCAGCAGCAGCAGCAGCAGCAGCAGCAGCAGCAGTCTGGGGAGCAGCAGCAGCAGCAGCAGCAGCAGTCTGGGGAGCAGCAGCAGCAGCAGCAGCAGTCTGGGGAGCAGCAGCAGCAGCAGCAGCAGCAGCAGCAGCAGCAGCAGTGTGGGGAGCAGCAGCAGCAGCAGTCTGGGGAGCAGCAGCAGCAGCAGTCTGGGGAGCAGCAGCAGCAGTCTGGGGAGCAGCAGCAGCAGCAGCAGCAGCAGTCTGGGGAGCAGCAGCAGTCTGGGGAGCAGCAGCAGTCTGGGGAGCAGCAGCAGCAGCAGCAGCAGCAGCAGCAGTCTGGGGAGCAGCAGCAGCAGCAGCAGCAGCAGCAGCAGCAGCAGCAGCAGTCTGGGGAGCAGCAGCAGCAGCAGCAGCAGCAGCAGTCTGGGGAGCAGCAGCAGTCTGGGGAGCAGCAGCAGCAGCAGCAGCAGTCTGGGGAGCAGCAGCAGCAGCAGCAGCAGCAGTCTGGGGAGCAGCAGCAGCAGCAGCAGCAGCAGTCTGGGGAGCAGCAGCAGCAGCAGTCTGGGGAGCAGCAGCAGCAGCAGTCTGGGGAGCAGCAGCAGTCTGGGGAGCAGCAGCAGCAGCAGTCTGGGGAGCAGCAGCAGTCTGGGGAGCAGCAGCAGTCTGGGGAGCAGCAGCAGCAGCAGCAGCAGCAGTCTGGGGAGCAGCAGCAGCAGCAGCAGTCTGGGGAGCAGCAGCAGCAGTCTGGGGAGCAGCAGCAGTCTGGGGAGCAGCAGCAGCAGCAGTCTGGGGAGCAGCAGCAGCAGTCTGGGGAGCAGCAGCAGCAGCAGTCTGGGGAGCAGCAGCAGCAGCAGCAGTCTGGGGAGCAGCAGTCTGGGGAGCAGCAGCAGCAGTCTGGGGAGCAGCAGCAGCAGCAGCAGCAGCAGCAGCAGTCTGGGGAGCAGCAGCAGCAGCAGTCTGGGGAGCAGCAGCAGCAGTCTGGGGAGCAGCAGCAGTCTGGGGAGCAGCAGCAGCAGCAGCAGCAGTCTGGGGAGCAGCAGCAGCAGCAGTCTGGGCAGCAGCAGCAGCAGCAGTCTGGGGAGCAGCAGCAGCAGTCTGGGGAGCAGCAGCAGCAGCAGCAGCAGCAGCAGCAGTCTGGGGAGCAGCAGCAGTCTGGGTAGCAGCAGCAGCAGCAGCAGCAGCAGCAGCAGCAGCAGTCTGGGGAGCAGCAGCAGCAGCAGCAGCAGTCTGGGGAGCAGCAGCAGCAGCAGCAGCAGTCTGGGGAGCAGCAGCAGCAGCAGTCTGGGGAGCAGCAGCAGCAGCAGCAGCAGCAGCAGCAGCAGCAGTGTGGGGAGCAGCAGCAGCAGCAGTCTGGGGAGCAGCAGCAGTCTGGGGAGCAGCAGCAGCAGCAGTCTGGGGAGCAGCAGCAGTCTGGGGAGCAGCAGCAGCAGCAGTCTGGGGAGCAGCAGCAGTCTGGGGAGCAGCAGCAGCAGCAGCAGCAGCAGTCTGGGGAGCAGCAGCAGCAGTCTGGGGAGCAGCAGCAGCAGCAGTCTGGGGAGCAGCAGCAGCAGCAGTCTGGGGAGCAGCAGCAGCAGCAGTCTGGGGAGCAGCAGCAGCAGCAGTCTGGGGAGCAGCAGCAGCAGCAGTCTGGGGAGCAGCAGCAGCAGTCTGGGGAGCAGCAGCAGCAGCAGCAGCAGCAGTCTGGGGAGCAGCAGCAGTCTGGGGAGCAGCAGCAGCAGCAGCAGCAGCAGTCTGGGGAGCAGCAGCAGCAGCAGCAGCAGCAGCAGTCTGGGGAGCAGCAGCAGCAGCAGTCTGGGGAGCAGCAGCAGCAGCAGTCTGGGGAGCAGCAGCAGCAGTCTGGGGAGCAGCAGCAGCAGCAGCAGCAGCAGTCTGGGGAGCAGCAGCAGTCTGGGGAGCAGCAGCAGCAGCAGCAGTCTGGGGAGCAGCAGCAGCAGCAGCAGCAGCAGCAGTCTGGGGAGCAGCAGCAGCAGCAGCAGCAGCAGTCTGGGGAGCAGCAGCAGTCTGGGGAGCAGCAGCAGCAGCAGCAGCAGCAGTCTGGGGAGCAGCAGCAGCAGCAGCAGTCTGGGGAGCAGCAGCAGTCTGGGGAGCAGCAGCAGCAGCAGTCTGGGGAGCAGCAGCAGCAGCAGCAGTCTGGGGAGCAGCAGCAGCAGTCTGGGGAGCAGCAGCAGCAGCAGCAGTCTGGGGAGCAGCAGCAGCAGCAGCAGCAGCAGCAGCAGCAGTCTGGGGAGCAGCAGCAGTCTGGGGAGCAGCAGCAGTCTGGGGAGCAGCAGCAGCAGCAGCAGCAGCAGTCTGGGGAGCAGCAGCAGCAGTCTGGGGAGCAGCAGCAGCAGCAGCAGCAGCAGTCTGGGGAGCAGCAGCAGCAGCAGTCTGGGGAGCAGCAGCAGCAGCAGCAGCAGTCTGGGGAGCAGCAGCAGCAGCAGCAGTCTGGGGAGCAGCAGCAGCAGCAGCAGCAGCAGCAGTCTGGGGAGCAGCAGCAGTCTGGGGAGCAGCAGCAGCAGCAGCAGCAGCAGCAGCAGTCTGGGGAGCAGCAGCAGCAGTCTGGGGAGCAGCAGCAGCAGCAGCAGTCTGGGGAGCAGCAGCAGCAGCAGCAGTCTGGGGAGCAGCAGCAGCAGCAGCAGCAGCAGCAGCAGCAGTCTGGGGAGCAGCAGCAGTCTGGGGAGCAGCAGCAGCAGCAGTCTGGGGAGCAGCAGCAGCAGCAGCAGCAGCAGCAGTCTGGGGAGCAGCAGCAGCAGCAGCAGCAGCAGCAGCAGCAGCAGTTTGGGGAGCAGCAGCAGCAGCAGCAGCAGCAGCAGTCTGGGGAGCAGCAGCAGCAGCAGCAGCAGTCTGGGGAGCAGCAGCAGCAGCAGCAGCAGCAGCAGTCTGCAGCTACAGAGACATTGTAAAAACCAGGAGGAGAAGAAGCAGCCAGGTCATTTTCCTGTTCCAAACCTCCTCCTCTTAGGTTTGGTTTTATGGTATTTTCATCTCATGCAATCAGGTTCAATTGGTCATCCAAGTATGTTTGATCTAGTTGGCATCCAATCTGTTTATTTCATTGTTATTATTTAAAGTTGGACTGATTGTATTTGACCTTATTCAGATTGACTGATTCTTGTAACATTTAAGTTTACCCTTTATTGTACTGATGAACAATTCTTGCATTCTCCATTCATATAGTTCCTTGTGTGTCATGCCATTACATAAACTAATATATAAATAATTGGGCATTTAGTGTTTGGTGATACTGTGGGTCATTTAATTATTGAATGCAGTCAGATTCATTGTATTGTCTGCAATCTTCACCACTCTAATGCATTCTAGTGTCCCATAAAGGTCTGACATGTTAACCTTCCAGTCTGTGGTGTCTGTTGTTGATGACATGTTGGCTGTCCTTACACAGACTGACCAGGGAAGACTTCTGTAGATTTGGCAACGAGATTTCAGAGAAAGATTGTATTTGCACAACCACCATCTAGAATCGGACAGAATTATAGTTTCAGATGTATACACACACACACACACACACACACACACACACACACACACACACACACACACACACACACACACACACACACACACACACACAAGCCACTGGAATTATCAAAGCAAAATGATCTGTCGTCTGTCATAACTACTAATGGAGATTATTTCCAAACACTGTTAATGATTTAAGAATATAATAATCAAGTGCCTTGTATTATTAATTACCTTATATGCAGCTCCGGAGTCTTAAGGTAACTAGGGTGAATTTTCACCTAACAACTACAAACTGATATATGCAGGGATGTGAATAATGACTTCCAGACCACTTGTGTAGTTACTGTGTATCACACCCTTCAGCACCTGCAGTGAGCTCCAGCAGCAGAGTGCAGTCATGTGGAGCCTGACTGAGGGAGGTTTTTGTACGGCGCTTTATCACTGTGTGAACACCAAGTTACTGCTTATCCAGTGTTGACTCTGACAGTAGTAAACTCCTGCATCCTCAGCCTGGACATTATTGATGGTCAGAGTGAAGTCACTGCCAGTTCCACTGCCACTGAATCTGGATGGAGTCCCAGACTGAAGTGTGTTGGCATATTTGATTATGAGTTTAGGAGCTGCACCAGGTTTCTGTTGGTACCAGAACAAGCGATGGTCTGAATCCTCATCCTCATACACATCACTGCTGGTTTTACAGTTGAGAGTGACTGATCCTCCCTGTTGAACACCTTTCACTGCAGGAGTCTGAGTCACAGTGACCTGTCCATATGACTCTGTTCAGAAAACAGAAAGAATTCAGAGAAATATTTAACCTCACATAGGTATCTCAATTTTTTTTTTTAAAAGAGGATGAATTATAAAAAAGAAGCTTACTCTGAAAGCAGAGGACAAGTGTCCAGAGGAACATGAAGATGAAAGTCATTGTTGAGTTCTCCACTATGAGAATCAGCTCTTACCCATGAAGTGGTGAACTCACAGGGCTATAAATAATCCCCCCAAGACTAGAACTGTGACCACTCATGCAAACTGACACATGTAGCCTATGTAAATGATCTTCCTGAGTGAAACAGACTGCTGTGTTAACACTCAAATCTAATATGTGTCCTTTGATCTCTTAGTGGTTAGAAATGATAAAGCAGCATTATTTCATACAAAGCTACTAGTGTCATGTAAACCAGGGGTGCCATACACAGTGTCCACATTACACTTGATAATGAATTATTGTTGAATTATTGTTTAGTCAGTTAATGTTTTAGGAGATTCACGTCTGACAAGTGTTTCTGTGTTCTTCCAGTCGTGATTATTACACTGCTCTGTCACCATGGACATCTCTCACGTGGATTATGCTTTGGGTTCTGTGATGGACATCAGAATGAATACAGTTCAAATAGAAATGACATCAGGTACAAGCCAACACAGTTATCTTCCATAACCTTTATTAACCATCAGATCAAGATAGAAAGACTGATAGATTCTCTCTCCTCTGTTATACTGGCCCACAGCTTATGGTGACTCAGGTCCCTGGTCTGAGAAACAGTTCTGGGATCTGGGATCTGGGATTCTTTATAAAAACTGATCATAGATTATGATCGTTAGTGAAAAGACAAAACTGGTCACTTCAAGCAGGCAGTGTTCTGACCATCTCTTATATACATCAGGTGGATTTCTCTCCTTCATTAAACACACATGGAGTTCAAAAAGTGGAGGATTTAGACAGGCATCACCTTGACATTCTACAATATGGCAATTCTTTCTTCAGTGGTAGACGGGTTTGAATGCGTTATTCCTGACAGTGGAGTCAGGTGCTCAGATTGAAAAGTAAACTGGCTCCAGGTTTAGATCACAGGTCTAGTCCAGGGGTGATTATTGTATGACTACACTAGTGCAATAAGGGAAGAGTATGGTTCACCTTTACAGGAAGTAATGTGTTCATACCATGTGATAATGATTTTAGCAGAACAATAAAGCCATTTGTATTATTTCTGTCATACTCAAACTGCTCCATTTCATTGATCCTGGAGGTTTCTCTCAGTCCAGTTGTGGATCTGAGGATTGTTTAGTCTTTCTGTCAGTAAGTAGGACCACACTGGCCTATCAGTTATTGCTGTAAGCCCAGATACATCTAACAAAACATCATTAAGGTTTAGACTGTTGGCTTACTGAAGAGTCTTCTTTATTTATTTTTTTGAGCAGAGGGAATGGGAACAGAAGGTGCCAGTTAGAAACTGGGGAGGTTGGACATATTTGCATAACCAAAGTGTGAACCTTTTGCTCTTGAGAGCTTTATATCTCAGAAAGAGGAGAACTGGAACACTGAACACCAGCCTGTTTTAGAAGAGCTGACAAGAATGACTTTTCTCATTAAATTCCTCTGGGCACTCCTGTTCTGTATTGCAGGTAATTTATTTTACAAACTGAAATTGATTATTTGAAATTATTTTACAATTTGTTTTACAACCTGATATGTTATAAAATGTTTTCAATATTTCAGAATGCAGCGGCCAAATCAGTGTGACTCAAACTCCAGCAGTGAAAGCTGTTCTTGTGGGACAAACCATCAAACTGGACTTCAGAAGCAGTAGCCCCATCCACAGCAACGTCCTCGCTTGGTATCTTCAGAAAACTGGAGAAGCTCCCAAACATTTAATATATCAAATAAGCTCACGTTATGGTTCAACTCCAAGTCGATTTGTTGGTGAAGGATCCAGTTATGGGAGTGACTTTAGTCTCACCATCAGTAACGTCCAGGCTGAGGATGCAGGAGTTTACTACTGTCAGACTGGGCACTGGATAAGCAGTAAATATGTGTTCACACAGTGATAAAGCGCCATACAAAAACCTCCCTCAGTCAGGCTCCACATGACTGCACTGCTGCTGCTGCAGTAGGTGCTGAAGCATCACAGGAGCAGAAGGTTACACGGCACAACTCTACATGTTTGAAGGAAACATGTTTCTGCACATTTAATGTAAGCAAACAGGATGACACATCCACTGTTAAATACTGGCGTTAGATTGTAATTAGCCTATAAATGTAAGAGAATATTGAGAATGAAAAGGTGGAAAAGCTAATACAACAGAAATGAGATTATGCCAGGGTCATGTCCAATCCAGTTCTGCTCATCATCTGAGGTCCCCTTGTTCTCATCCATCTCCCCTGGTGCACTCATCCTACTACACACTGTTCAGTCCTCTACCTGACTGTTACACAATCCACTTTACCAGAGGACACTGGGCCTGTCTCCTTCTCCATCTTCCTGCTATTGTCATTATGGAGATTCTGTCTCCTTATCTGGAAGACAGGTTTGGGATATTCCCCAGGATAGGAGTACTGGTATAACTCCAGTATTTCTCACAGTTTAGAGAACAAGCGTAATGCTGTTTTCAGTTCATAAACAGTTAAAGAGTAACTGGAGCTTTAATGTATATTCAGTGTTAATGCTTGCACAGTGAAATGCTCTGGCTGACTGGGGTTTAAGAAAGATGGTTTACTAATGTAGGAGGCAAGCATATATCCATACTGTTCATGAACACCTAACATGTGCATGCCTGTAGGGGGTCATGCCATACATCACTGTTGTGATAATGTTATAACTCAATACTGAATGATAGGAGTTGTGCAGTAAACGTTATTGCTATGTCTCTGTTGTAGTGGTCAGACAGACGTTTAGCCTTGCCATATAGCTCATCATCGCACTACTAACCCTAGGTTGTTCTAATTAAGGAGTCAGATCGCTGCCAAACCCCTGCTTCATTGTGTATGTGTTTAGCTGCTGTACCAAATCATGCCTTTCATCAGTGTTTTGAAGAATGCTTCAGCACACAGAGTGCTGACCATGTTTCTGATAGCTTTCTCTTAGTCCTGTCTACTTTCCCAATACAATAGCCGAAGTATCTTATTCGAGCGTAAAATAAAAAAATATATACGCCTAATGGTGTTTGTGTGTGCATGTTGGCGTGTTTTGCCAGCGCAACATTTTGTATTCGCTAAGGGGGGGGGGGGGGGGACTTTTATGTGTCCAGGCCCAGGGGGCCATGGTTTCATAATCCATGTTTTCCTCGTTTATTATGCCGTTACAGAACACATTTGGGCATTTAGTGTTTGGTGATACTGTATTGTATTGTCTGCAATCTGAACCACTCTAATGCATTCTAGTGTCCCATAAATGTCTGACATGTAAACCTTCCAGTTTGTGGTGTCTGTTGTTGATGACATGTTGGCTGTCCTTACACAGCCTGACCGGGGAAGAATTCTATAGATTTGAGAGAAACTTTGTATTTACACTACCACCATCTTCAATCAGAGAGAATTATGCTGTTTTTTTTGGAAGCACCGTCTTAAATCTGACAGTAACTCAGATTTCAACCAAAATGATCTTACATCCATCCAGAATATGCATTTCCACGACCGCCATCTTAAATCTGACAGGAAGATTTCCACAGCACCATCTTAAATCTGACAGGAATGTAGATTACTGAATGGTAGAGATAGTTGCAGTGTCAGCTCTAACATAACCACAGTCCCATGTACACACACACTCACACACACACACACACACACACACACACACACACACACACACACACAAACATACACAGACACACACACACACACACACACACACATATCCACAGTCACCTGCATTAAGATGCAGTCAAGCTCTCTGTTCCCACAGAACCCAACCCACTGGAATTAACAAAGCAAAACGATCTGTCATCTGTCATAACTACAAACTGCTAAAAGCAAGGGTGTGAATAATAATGACTTCCAGACCACTTGTGTAGTTACTGTGTATCACACCCTTCAGCACCTGCAGTGAGCTCCAGCAGCAGAGTGCAGTCATGTGGAGCTTGACTGAGGGAGGTTTTTGTACGGCGCTTTATCACTGTGTGAACACCCAGTTACCACTGACTTTATGAAGACTCTGACAGTAGTAAACTCCTGCATCCTCAGCCTGGACATTACTGATGGTCAGAGGGAAGTCACTGTGAGTTCCACTGCCACTAAATCTGGATGGAGTCCCAGACTGAAGTGTTTTGGCATGACGGATAATGAGTTTAGGAGCTGCCTCAGGTTTCTGTTGGTACCAGTATAAATCAAGGTTTGATTTCCCTGCATCATACACATTACTGCTGGTTTTACAGTTGAGAGTGACTGATCCTCCCTGTTGAACAGCTTTCACTGCAGGAGTCTGAGTCACAGTGACCTGTCCATATGACTCTGTTCAGAAAACAGAAAGAATTCAGAGAAATATTTAACCTCACATACCTATATGATTTTTTTAAAAAGAGGATGAATTATAAAATTAAGCTTACTCTGAAAGCAGAGGACAAGTGTCCAGAGGAACATGAAGATGAAAGTCATTGTTGAGTTCTCCACTATGAGAATCAGCTCTTACCCATGAAGTGGTGAACTCACAGGGCTATAAATAATCCCCCCAAGACTAGAACTGTGACCACTCATGCAAACTGACACATCTTCTGTATGTAAATTATCTTCCTGAGTGAAACAGACCGTTAGGGTTACAGTTATGATTAGTATGTACACACACATAGATGAATATATCTTTCTATGAAATTGGTAGATTGATTGATAGATTATTGAACAGGTGTTGCACTCTGTATATCGCCCTGAGACAGTGTCTGTTGTTAATGGTGTTATATATACATTAAATAAATAAAAGTGAATTGAAGCCTCTTGGTATTTTGGCAAGTTGGTGTTCTAATAATGTCATTTTCAAATCATATTAAACCAGAGACCACTACTACTGCTCCAGGCTCTCACCAGATCATTATACAGATTACTCAGACTCATGCCAAGACCTCAGTATGGCAGACTAACTGGTGACATCACACACAGTAGTCTGAGTCCAGTGCTCAAGCGTGTCTCTTTCTGAGATCACCAGGATGACGATCAGCAGCACTGCAACACATATGTGAATCAGGATGTCTATCGGCAGGGAAACTACAGATAGCTGATGCAGTGGGGCATCTGTCAGCTTGTCTCCAGATATCCCCAGATGGAAAGTTACAGAATGTATCTCTCTCCTAGTCCAACAGTGCCCTCTAGTGGTGAAAACACACTGCACAAAAGTTAACAAACACAGGACTAATTAAAGGGGAATGGTTGATGGGAGATCTGGAACAGGTGATGATCAATGATTGGAACCAGGTGTGCACATCTGTGAACTAAGAGAATGAAAACAGGAGGGGGAGACAGACAACAACACAAACCAACAACACAAAACAGACCTCAATACATGTAGGCCTATAACATGTGTACATACAAGACATACAGAACACTGTACGTAACACTGAGGACTTCTGATTCCGATTCGGTTTCCTATCTGATTGTGATTCCCATTCTGATGCTAGACACCTCTGGTTCAGATCCGGCTCTGTTTGGGCCCAGATGTGGCTCTCCACCTCCACTCCAAGTCAGTTGTGGGAGGTCTTCTGTGAAAAGCGTGAGCTCTGGGTCAGATTTGACAGATTCTGATCTGACATGAATATGGCAGCTGATTAATTTCAGAGTGATTTGAGATCAGCACTGTTCCATGCTTGAGCCATGAGTTGGTGTGACATCCAGACCACAGTGTTAAACATTTTGTCAAGTTCTTAGGTTTTTGTTCAACTCTTGCCCAACTTGAAATGGTCTGGTACATGAACCCAAAAGGACGCACTGGCCTGCTGGTGGTGCATTATGGGACTTGCAGTCTTTTAGGCAAAGTCAAGTGAGCTGACGTGATGAGGAACTGAAATGAATCTTGAAAATGGCAATATTGGAGAGTTCCATCTTTTGACCTCAATACATTTACTGTTAAAACTAGAGTAGGTCACTGGCAGCTATTGGCCAGTAACATAGTGGAGTTCTTTTCTGGGATTTTATCCCTGTATAGTTTTCATAGTAACAAGAAGACCACTGTGCAGTAAATAAAGCTTGACATTATCTCCAGTCAATTACCAGAGGAAAGTCCTCAGTTAGTCACTGTAGTACTTTTTCAGTACTTTACTGTTTCTGAATCTACATTAGGAATAATCTTACTGAAACAAATCAATCAATGTCTTACTAGCAGCAACTGGCCAGTAAATTATTCTAATGTCATTGAATAGTGATGTACTGTGTGACATATTGAAGAACCAATAAGACTACTTTAATATACTGTACATATTGAAGAACCAATAAGACTACTGTTATATACATGTTAAGCTAAATGTATGGAACTCTGTGCCCTCTTAACGAACCCTCTTGGAGGGGCTCTCGTACGGGATGTAAGAAAAATGAGCTCGCGCACGAGGTGCTCGGAGATGGTTTCGGAGAGAGCGGTTAAAAATCGGAGAGGCGTTCCCTGTTTCCGACTCCGTGAATCGGTGTAGCATAAATTTCGCTTTAGCCCTCCAAGCATTGGTGCCCCCAGTGGTTCTGGTCAGGAAATTATGGTCATGTCATGTTATTGTGGCATCATTGGAGCCCACAGTGGTTCTGTCTCAGTGCGTTCACCTCAGAATCATGGCAGTTGGACGCAGAGGTGACCAATCCCAATTTCTGGTTTGCAATTCAACTTATTTGTAGGTCTGGAGTGTTTTCAACTATCCTGTTGCATCATTTGTCAAATGTTTTGTTATGATCTTATGATCTGTGATGGTACTGTAGTCCTTTGATGCAGGGAATTACTGTAAATCACAATCCCATTATGGGAAAATGACAATGAATCAGTGGGAACTTTTGGAATGGCACCAATATGGGAATTGTGTGTGTGATTAGCTTGGGAGCTGTAATGATTTACATTTTTTTTTTTTTTTCAAATTCAGGAGAAGATAATAATAAGCAGGTCATTCTGTTGCTCAACAGGGAGATCAGCTGATAAAGCAGTTTCCAGCAATTTATGGTATTTAAATGTATTTGATGGGTCTTTTAAAAATGGTTATATATATAATTTGTCTCAAAATAGTATTTATACATTTTAAAACTACGGAAAATACTTTCCCCAATACTGACATACATTATGAAGTCACATAAACAAATCTCCATGGGAGCTTTGGCCGTGAAGAGGGTTAACTCACATATTTGAGGAAAGGAGAGGGGAAAGTCGTCCAAGACTCAGACTCTGATTCTGCATTGGTTAAAAAAAATGATTTAGTTTTCTTTCTTTCTTTAATAACTTTTTCTAAAATACTGATGGCCATTTACGTTCTCGGACGTTTGTGCTGTTTGTGCTGCATTATGATACATCTTATGGTATACACAAGACAAGGTGGAGAACCATGAAGAATACGTCATTTTTCACAGCTTTTGATACCACTTGTGTCTGTCAGATATTTTCAAAGTAACTGTAATTTTATTGATCCTTTATCGTTGGATTATGGTGATTTGACAGTAAAATGTCAGTGTGTTTCACTGTAATGCTGGAAGATAGTTTGAGGCTTGAACTGTTAGCATGATGGACATGTTAGCATGTTAGTTGTTATGCAGCATTAGCCCATTGACTTCAGTTTCATGATGGCGGTGTTGTGTCACTCCCTGGTTACAGATTCCACTTCATGCACTGGGTGAACTTGCTGTCCTGAGGACGGATGATCTCATGTGTTTGATAATCCTCTGCTCTGGGCAGGTTGAGTTCCCAGGCTGGTGGTGCATTTATATTCATATTATGTCACCCCCAGTGTTATGTGCCCAGACTGTGTAGGCTACAGACCAGGACATAGGTATGATTATCCAAGTACTTCATGTAAGGACTTCTTTGAGATCAATGGGTATGTGATTGAGTAACTTTATTATGTTGTCATCTTCAGTTAAGGTTGTATTATGGTAATAAAGTAATACACAGCTGACATTCAAATAATCTGTTAAATATGTATAATTAGTATAATAGACAAATTATGACATACAGCAATTTTCTTTCTTGGCTTGTCCTTCGTTCTCTTCCTTTTTTCTCTCCATTTCTTTCTGTACATCTGTAGCCCGGAGGAACTTATTTGTGTAATATTTGCCACCATTTTCTTCCACCAGCTTTTCAATGGTATTCAGCAGCCTGCCCACCTGAGCTGTGTTGCTTTTATACCCAGTCAGCTCAGAATTCCAGTACTTGTTGTCAATGACATGGCAACGACCTCCACACTTATCTATGAGTTTCTGCAGCTTGTCATCTTGTTTGACAAACTCTTCAATGGTTTCACCTTCATCAAGATAATCACCATTTGTGAAAAGGAATACTGTATATTTGAAGACCTCTTCACTAAAAATCTTTGTGATGAGCTCCACAGTTTCCATCCTGAATCTTTCCACTTGAAGGACGATGACAACAGCATGAGGGCCTGGGGAGCACTCAATAACACCTCTTGCAATCTCACTCTTTGGGTCATATTCATCTGTTCCAAAAAATCCTGGTGTGTCGATCACTTTAATAATCTTCCCGTTTATGTTTGTCTCTTCTGCAACACATGTAGTTGTGGATGCGAATGGACCTGTCATCACCCTAAAAGCGTTCTTTCCTAAAATCGTGTTCCCTGCACTGCTTTTACCAACTCCGCTTCTTCCTACCAGCAAGATCCTCCTTTCATGATGACCTGTAGAGGATAAAGAAGAGATGTTGATGGCATGCATGTGTTACATGATAAATCCACATATAGACAATAGACAATAGACATCATGGATAAGGTAACGCTTATTGATCCCCTGCAGGGAAATTAAAGAATGGAACTTCTGTCCTTTTATCAAAATGTTGGCTACTTTTAGGCACATTGTTACCTGTAAACAAAATTATACATCTCAGTCATTTTGAGATATGGGGCCAAAACATGATGCAACACTGCAAAACTTCATCCTATGACGTAATAATTATTTCATCGGCCATGCCCACAGGGAGCGCCCTCTGCTCCTCACTTGTGATGGACACAAGAGCCACCTCACGGCGGAGGTGATAGTGGTGGCAAAGAGGGAGGGTGCCACATTCCTGTGTTTTCCACCACATTGCTCCCAAATTTTCAGCCCCTGGACGTGGGATTATTTGACCCTTTAAAGGTGGTTGGCAATCTCTGCCACTATAACACCTCTTTTCTGGTGAATCTGGCCCATTTTGCCAAAGTCTTCCGCCACCTGTACCAGGGGCTAAAAGACAGGGGCATTGTGGTGGAGGGCTTCAGGAAGAGTGGCATCTTCCTTCAGGGTCCGGATGCCATCGGTGCCTCCAGGTTCCTTCCACCATAGCAGCCAACTATAACCACGGCCGCTGACACCTGCTCACGTCCCTCAGCCCAGCCCCTCCCCACCGAAGACAGGTTACTTCTGAATTCATTTAAGTTAAAGGCGTATCTTTTCAGCATCAATTATATCATACATTATGGTGGTCTAGCTTCTAAAGACCATTGCTTACAGCTCAGAAGACGCCCAAGGGTCTGCCTGTAAGGGGGGGACAGAGAAGCACCCACCCACTAAGGTGACAGTAGCCTACATACCATCGGATGTCCAAAACAAATCATGTTGGAACTTATGAAACCCATGTAGAACAAAAGAAAAGTGCTAACGGCACAGCATTTCTCTGTGTTACGTGTCTCACTGAGGTGTGGGAGGAGACACCTCCTGGAGAGGAAGAAGAGGGCCTAGTGCCATGGGTATTCGAACGAAACATAGATATATTTATAGCAACACCTTATAGCAAAGATTCATTCTTTTTACTGAACGACATTCAAAGATTCGAGTCGGTAACTTCCCATCACTAGGTGGCATGCCTATTCATATTTTGAAGTGGAACGAGGTGGGAGTGGCCAATATCTGGCCTAATCTCCATAGTAACCTCAGCACAGCATGATCGCATGCCACAAGGCAGTGTCTTCTTCTGCAAGGAAAGGGGGTGTGCTTGAACAAAGGCTATGGCCAGGTATTGCCATATAGATCCTTATATGTTTGGCTTCAACCATCTTGACATGGCTGTAGACAAAGGCCAACAATCAGGGTCTTATAACCTAGCTCCAAGACAAAAGCCAGGATTCATTCCTGATGGCTCTCAACATAGACAAAAAGCCCAGGAGCCAATCCTGATGGCTCTGTCCTGGTGCTATTCAAACTAAGAATGGGGTCTATTTGAGATGTGGTCTGGTAGGTGAAGTTATGGTCTGAAATGTACCTAATTCTCACACCGTAAACATTAATATTAAAATTTAGAAACACGTTTAGTTCCGGTGTTAAAAGAGTCATACAGGTTAAACTAGACAAATGTCTGTTTGAAAACCCTTTCCTTTGGGTAAACTAATACATGACGTTAATCTATAAATATATTTTTCAAAGATTTTTTCAACAGTCCGGCAGCTAGCCGGTGCTAGTATGCTACCTTTGCGTTTTCTCGCAATACTTTTGCACTCACTACTCTTGGTCTATTTGCCACTAACATGCAACACCACTACATGGATGAGCTCATGGAATTGTACTTGAACTTATTTTATGGTTTTACTGCCTAATGACAAGCATGACTTTTTATAAGCGAAACTTACTTAAATGAATACTTAGAATGAGAGGGAGAGTCCTTTTTGTCCCGCAAGGATTCAGTTTCAGATGCTGAACGGCGGACTATACATTATTCCTTACATATTGACCACTGTTAAAAATGTATTACTGTTGGCAACGGGTTTTCTGCTTCTAATTCACATCTTTCATATCATTCCGCAAGTAGTACACAGAAATTTCGAACCAAAAATTCAGTGTAACTTGAAGTCTGCAAGTAAAACGTTGCTAAGAAAAGGTGAACTAAACATTTTTAAATGTAATATTATGGATGCAGCCATGTCTCTGGATGTAGTCATGTCTCTGGATGTAGTCATGTCTCTGAATGTAACCATGGCTCTGGATGTAGTCATGTCTCTGGATGTAACCATGGCTCTGGATGTAGCAATGTCTCTGAATGTAGCCATGTCTCTGGATGTAGCTGCTGCTATGGACAACTACATTGCAAAGCAAAATAGGAAAGCAAAATATGTCTTACCTGGTGATCTGTTGAGCTGCTTCATCATCTCAATTTTCATTTGATTCTGTTCTTGAATTTCCTTTAACTTTCTATTTTCTTCCTGAAGCCCTCTGATCTTCCTCCGGTTCTCCTCATCCTCTTTCTTTCTTCTTTCTGTTTCTTCCTCTCTTGCTTTACTCCATTCTCTTTCTTGCTCTTCCTGAGCATGCTTCATCTCTTCTATCTGTTCTGCATGTTGGTTCTCAATTCTCTCTCTTCCTTTCCTTTCTTGTTCTCTTTGCGCTTCTTCTTTAGAGTCCCTTTCCTTTTCTGCGCTTTCCCTCTCATTTTCAAAGTCTTCTTTCATTTTCTTTTGCAACTTTTCCCTGTCCTTTTGCTCATTTTGTTTTTCTTTTATTCGTTCATCTTCCCACTCCCTCAACACTTTCATTCTGTCCTTGTGATTCTCTTCAGTCAGCTCTTCAGCATCCTTCACTCTAGCCTCTAACTTGCATCTCTCCAGTTCCTCTTTCTCCTTCCTAGACCTCTCTTCTTCATCCCTTCTCCTTCTTTCTGCTTCTTGTCTTCTCTCAAATTCAGATCTCTCTTTTCTTTGCCTCTCAATCCATTCCTGATGTTCTTTTGCTGCTCTCTCTTTCTCTTCTCTCAATAGTTTTTTGTGCTCCATCTCCCACGCTTCTTTCTCTTCTTTATGCTTTCGCTCAACTTCCTCTAAGGTCCTAGTCCATGCCTGTTGCTTGGTCACATCTTTTGCACTTCTCTTTTTATCCTCTGCTTCTCTCTCTTCCCTTTCCCGCCTCTCTCTCTCATCTCTTATTTGACGTTCCTTCATGATGTACTCCTCTTTTTCTCTTAGCAGCGTCTCTCTCTCTTCTCTTTCCCTCTGTATTTCCTTTCTCTTTTCATCCCTCATTGTTCTTATTTCCTCATCAAATTTGGATAGGAGCTGTTCCTCCTTCTCTTTCATTATGTTCTCAAACTTCTCTTTAATTGCAGCTTCTGCCTTTGGGAACATGTCGTTGGTGTAACAACCCCCACCGTTCTTCTCCACCATCCTGTACATTTTTCCCATCAGCTCAGGCACCTGTTTGTGATTCCCTTTATCTCTGTTATTGAACACATGATACCGTCCTTCACAGTCAGAGATAAGTCGCTCAATTGAAGGATCACCCTTTTCGATGTGCTGTTCAATTGAATCAGTACCTAGACTATCTCCTTTTGTAAAAAGGATAATGGTGAACCTTTCAGCACCGGTCCCAAAGGTTTCCTTGATGAGCTTCAACGTCTCCTTTTCCTCTGGTGTCATCCTGCTACCAATTGAAAGAATCAGCAAGAACACATGGGGTCCAGGGGCCAGCAAGCTGAAACACTTCAGAATTTCTGTCAGGATATCTTCGTTTGTGGCACCTGTATCAAACAGCCCTGGTGTGTCTACAACAGCAACAGGTCGGCCATTTACTTGTGCTGTGTCTTTCTGACAACAGGTTGTCTCTAATTTACCCCAAGGTGTAGATTTAAAAGCATCTTTCCCCAGGATGGTGTTTCCTGTTGCACTCTTCCCAACTCCTGTCTTCCCAATCAGCACGATCCTGACACAATCTGGGGTGCTGTCTGGATTCTGAATGACTAAAAAAAAACAATGACTAATGTTAAACAACATTAATACCCTTCATGAAAATATTCTGTAGGTAATCAATAAGAGAGCTGTTATTAACAGAGTGGCCCTGAGCTAGCTCTATGAAAGCTTACTATGCAACACTGGCATGTTATCCATGTTTAGAAAGCTCTACCTAAACCTTTAATACCCCTAGAAACTGTGCTGTATGGGCCACATGCTGGATATCTGTGGTTGTACAACTTCGGTATGTTGAAATAAGTTCCCATAGATCAACACATTCGAAGGTGCTTTTAAGGACTAAGAGAAAAGAGTGTGATATATGTAAAATATATGCTGCTTGATACACTTTTTGTAATAATAACCTTTTTTCACACCTCCCATTCCATAAAGGCTGTGTGCAAATAATTACAAAAGGAAATGTGAAATGCAAAATTATGGATGTAGCTGTAGCCATGTCTCTGGATGAAGTTGCAGCTATGGACCACTGCATTGCAAAACAAATTAGGAAAGCAAAATATGTCTTACCTTGTGAGCTCTGGAGCTGCTTCATCATCTCCTCAATCTCCTTGTTTTTCTTTTGCAACTGCCTCTGGAGCTGGCCTCTGTCCTCTATTTGAGCTTCCACAAACATATCAGTGGTAAAACATAAGTCTGATTTGCTCTCAATCTTTTTGAGCATTTCTGATATCTGCTCATGCCCTCCCTCCTGGCTAAGCACAAAGCAACCTTTAGGAAATTGCTGCTCTAGATTTGTGTTCTCTTGCAGACTATCCTGTTTGTCTTTGGGACATGACACATTTGTGTACAGTATCATAATGTAGTCATTCACACGAGGACCAAAAATGGATTGAATCATCTGTAACTCCTCTTTGTCTTCATCAGTAAAGTGACCCCCAGGCAAAGCGAGCAGGAAAGCATTGATCCCAGGGGCACACTGGGAGATGGAACAGTGGCACTTCCCTAGTACCTCTTCTTGTGAGAGAGGCGTTGTTGTAAGACTTGGCACTTCAACCAGAGTGACTGTGTATCCACATACTTCAGCTTGCCTCTTCAAAAAGCCTGAACTGATATTTTGCTTTGAGTGAGACTGTGATAGTATGATGTTTCCGATGGATGTCCTTTGGATTCCTTTCCTCCCAAACAGTATCAAATTCATCGGTGGCGAAGAAGCTGTGATGGCACAGAAAGGACAGAAAAAGTAGTAAACAAATATTCATCAACCTGGCTGTCCTTTTCTTCTTGGTGCTACACTGGATTTCACATTCAGCTATTTTATTGCATACACTATTAATCAAACCAAAAATGCCAGCCCGCCCTGTGCCACCATACAGACATGGTGGGGATTTGTTTTGATGGTGAACTGCAGTATATTGTAAGCTACTTTTGCCTCTCAACACTCTCACAAAAAGTTTTGCGTTCCTACACAGGAGCTTGCATTTTGCACACAATCCTTTTGCGACCCTTCATCTGTTGGTGTATTTGCCACTAACATGCAACATCATGACATGGATGAGCTCATGGAATTGTACTTTGAACTCTGCATTAAATATGCAGATATAGTTTTACTGCGTAATGATAAGTTATGGCTATGTAATCAGCGAAAGTAAACTTAAACTAATACTAAGAATGAGACGGCTCACTAAAATACAGCATTACAGTGATATGCTGTAGATAGGGAGGGAGTAAAAGTATTGCGAAGGAAGCTAGAAAAAAAGATTCTCACCATGACTCATAGGGGGCTCCGTATTGCTATGGTATGCTATGTGCATACAGTGTGTGTACAGGTGGGGGCACCAATAATGAGACATGAATTTATTGTATCTAACCAGCCTATCACAATACTATACTCAGAGAACACACTTTACTACAGCATGCCACAGGCTAAGGGGTAGGAAAAAGGCTGTAGTCACAAATTAGCACATCACACTAAAGCCAAGGGCTACATTTATTCATTCCATTCCCACACAACGCTAACATTACCCGATCTGTAATCAACTTCCCACACAAAAGAGGGGAAATAAAACAGACCAAATATGCCAGGATGTCAATATTGTCCAAATGAAACTTGAGGCTGGGTGGTGTGCAACATTAATGTGAGTGGAAGAGAGCCTCTAGTGGTCACTGATGTCTCTGCAATGAGAACCTCTATATGCCCTTCAGTTTAAAGATTTCAACAGTTTTTTTTAAGCTTTTGTGTGATATTTTACCATAGACTGACAAAAAAGGTTCCAAATATTCAATTCCAGATGTGTTCCTAAAGCTGAGGGGATGAGGGTGCAGTGCAATCCTCAGCTGTACAGACTGACATCAATAATCTCTTCTACCTTTAGTATCAGTCGGGTCAAACTGGATTTGATTTTGTTTTGTTTAAATATTTATCTTCATTTTATCTCAGGTCCATTTGGCAATGAAGTTAATTATTCTAACTTTCTCTGATCTGAATACTGTACTGTGGCGTGAGCACAGTGTGTGTGTGAGTGTGTGTGTGTGTGTGTGTGTGTGTGTGTGTGTGTGTGTGTGTGTGTGTGTACCATAAAAATGTCCGCTATGCAACCCTCCTCTAGGTCTATGCTGTGTGAGTGTGTGTGTGTATTATTTTATGTGAGTGTGTTCGAAAACGGGAACAAAAACAATTTCAGCTGTTCCGGAGTGAAAACCATATTTTCAATTTTAAATAACCGGTTAATAACGTTATTTTCCGTTCCAAATAACCTTTCTTGAAATATTGTGGAAATAAAATTATTGTTAAAATAAATCTTGAAATAAAGTTTTATTCCGGAAGTGATGGGCTTGGCTACCTGCACTGAAACCACTGTTGACACTAGCGAGTAGCCTTGTCGCTGCCAAATGTGAGTTCCTGCCTGATGTGAGTCCGCATGCGCAAACACAAACGGTTTACGGCAGAAGGCTCAGGAGCAAACTATCCAAGACGCGCATGCTCATACATGGTTTAATATCAACGTATCTGGCTTCTCTTAACGCATAATGTAGGTTTATTTAACGTAGTGTTTTATAATTTTGTCAACGGTTTACAGCATAAGGCTAAACGTCGACATATGGGGTTAGTCTTCACGCATAATGTGGGTATATTAACTGGTATATTTAATTGTATTATAAACGGTTATCAGCATAAGGCTCAACGTCAACATATGGGGCTATGTTGTATTACTGTTACTAGTAATGAATGCACTGCTTAACTATTAATTCAACAAACATGAGGCTTAACATCATAAACCTTGGTGGATTTCAAACGTAAACAAATGCGCTTGTCATTCCACTTCATGCTGTAGCCTACACCACCAGCATTACCTGGCTCGTTGTACTACAATAGTGTCGCAAAGTGACGCATGCGGACTCACATCAGGCAGGGACTCACATTTGGCAGCGACAAGCCTAACAGATCTATATCTTCCTGTTCCTATGCAACTTCACAGTGGTAAGATGCTACATCCAATGTTACACGCCCTTACATTTTCCTAATGATAAATACTGAAAGTGTGTGAAACTTAGGCGTTTATGTTTAAATGGTAGCCTACTGCAGTCTAATTTCATGTTGCCGACTGTCGGAAAGGAGGAACCTTTTGTACGGAAAGTAATAAAGTGTAACTGCAAGGTGCAAGGTGATATAATGTGGGTTATAATAAAGGTGATATAATGTTGTTTCAACATTGACAAACTTTAAGCACACGCAATAATTAGAAGAGAAGCCTAGGAACACTGGAACGGAACAGAAAAATAAAGTTTCTGGTCAGAACGAAACAAAATGAAAAATATTTTGTTTTTAATCCCTGGTTTAGACAGTATTGTCTCATGATCTAATCAAGTAATTCTGCTGTGTTTTTGAAATCAGATAATATCTCTGTAGTATGTATAGCAAACACTGGTGTTGCCGTGAAACTCTCCTGGGGGAACTGAAAACAGCCTTGTCACCTTCTGTGCATGTGAACCCCATGCACTGCCCGAGGAACAATGGGGACACAGGACTGGTGAACCTCTGTGTCCCCAAGCATTGTGCGTGGCCTATACAACAGGGGTGCACAGCTGGTCCGGCAGACCTCTGAACAACTGGTGTTTATTTTAGTTTTTGAATAACCATATAGTTTTTTCGACCTTTCATTTACTCCTCTATGTAAATCTGTTGATCCCTTCCTCAAATTCTGTTGCTGGTGATCTAATTCAGTTATGAGTAGTTTGAAGTTTGAAATGAACAAGGGTTTCACTGTATCACTGTGTCTCCATTAGTCCAGTAGGGAGCACACATGCCTGTACTGAACTGTAGGTCGCTTTGGATAAAAGCACCTGATGAATAAATAGTGTGAATGTTTTTTGCTTTCTCTTGACACTGAGCCAGTGTTTTAAAACGTCCATACATGTGCACTCAACAGGCACAACATGCACCATGCACACCATGTGTGGACCTGAGTGTTACATGGAGGCAGCTAGTATACCTTTACCTTTAGTCTCAGGGTCAAAATTCCCTAAAGACTGGTCGATAGTGTAGGGACCTATCTAGAAGCGTATGTGAAAGTGGAGCTCAAGAACACCAATGGAGAGCTAAATTTAACTTTTTCCCCAAAAACACTTTTCCAACATTCTATCAACAAAGTCAACAGTTTACGTATAATTGTATAATTATTTGCAAAATGATTAGTATAATCAGTATTCCATCCATAATTGCTCATTTTAAGATTGAAAGTTACATTCGGAAAAAAATACTCATTTCATATGAACTGAAACTAGCATGAACACATGAAGATGAACACATGAATTGACTCACCATCTGAAGGGCTGTCAGTGGGTTCCTCCACATCCTCTGGCACTGTAAGCAACAAGAACAAGTCTTTGAGGAAAATAAGTTGATAGAAATGATATACATTACTATTTAGTTGTATGCTAATACTTCTGTATCGTAATACTGTCCTCCTGTGTGTGTGTGTGTGTGTGTGTGTGTGTGTGTGTGTGTGTGTGTGTGTGTGTGTGTGTGTGTGTGTGTGTGTGTGTGTGTGTGTGTGTGTGTGTGAGTGCGTATCTGTGTGTGACCGACTGGTTACATCTCTAGCACAAGCCACCAGGGCCTGTTGGTGTGGAAGAAACAACTTGTATCTACTATTTGGGGCAACCCTTTGATCTAGCTCTTCTGTAGGCAGACCCCCCCCCCCCCCTCACTGTTCCCCTTTTCCCCACCTGTGCCTGTAACACACCTACAGCACACCCCAAGGCTGCCCAATCAACCGACTGCATCTTTTTTGCTGTTTTGACCAGTTGTCATTTTTCTGCAGGTGGATGCTCGGGGTGACAATATTTTAGTTTGAAGTTTGGTAGGAGTGTTGACAGTGGTTTGTAGAATGGGGCAAGGGTTTTCATTTTGCTTTAACACATACCAATGGGTTGTGGAACCGGGGAGGCTGGTGGTTTTGGGGTGGTCTCTTGATTTTTTTCGCGCCTGTATATTGCGTACATCCACCAAATGCTGGCTGTGTACAACCCCTGTTGTTTCCCTTCCCCTTCTGCCACACAACCCTCCCCTTTCCCCCCTTCCTATCTCCACCCGGACAACCTAAAGCAGATGGGTCCCCCCTTATGTGCCGTGGTTCTGCTTTAGGCTTCTTCCTGACTAACAGGGAGTTTTTTCTTGCCCTTGTTGCCATTGTGCTTGCACTAAGGGGGTTCAGGCTCTGGGCTCTGTAAAGCGCCCTAGAGACAATTGCATTGTTATGGCACTATATAAATAAAAATGGAATTGAAATTGAATTATAATGCTCTTTATTTGCTAAATCCAATGCCTATATGCATATATTCTATATCAGTGTTACAGCAGTGAAAACAGACGTTAGGCGTCACTATGCACGTCTTCTCCTTCCAGTGTTTCCAAGCTTATCCCACTTACTGTTTGGGCGGTCTCCATGGTTTGAGTCATCGCTTGCGTCTGAGCATGTCCTTCCTCTTGAAGGTTGGTTTGACTCTGTTAAAAAAACAGAAAAGTTGGTATTTCAGCAATTTTGTATGTACATATTAGACAAATTGCCTACTATGTTAAGATATATTCCCTAAAAGAAAACTTTTCCACCATTTTATCAGGTTATGTTTTGTTACAAGACAAACCCAACACCTCCCTTTTTTCCACACTATAAATGCTTGTACATTTCTGTAATGTTTGAGAAGAAGAAGCAAGAAGACCGACCCGTAAGCAGCAGACGTGCCTAGTGCACGCTCGTGCTGTCTCGAGCTGACCGTGGCTAGTGACTGAATAAACACATTATTTTGCTAAGACGTCTTCTACAAGTCTGTTATTCTGAACAGGCTAACTTGAACCAAGCGTGGGCATCCAACGAATTCGCCTGAGGACAGCACATTCTTTCAGTATTATTATATAATTATTTGAAAAATGATTAGTCCCAGTATACCATCCAAAATGTCTAATTTTTAGATTGAAGGTTACATTCTAAAAATCTCACTCATTTCACATGAACTGAAACTAGCATGAACACATGAAGATGAACACATGAATTGACTCACCTTTTGAACTGCCAGTGGGTTCCTCCACATCCTCTGGCACTGTAAGCAACAAGAACAGGAAAATAAATTGATAGAAACCAAATGCATTACTATTTAGTTGTATGCTCATACTTCTGTGTGTGTGTGTGTGTGTGTGTGTGTGTGTGTGTGTGTGTGTGTGTGTGTGTGTGTATGACAGTGTGTGTGAGTGAGTATCCGTCTGGTTACACCTCTAGCACAAGCCACTACCAGGGCCTATTGGTGTGGAAGAAGCAACTTGTATATACTACTTGGGGCAACCCTATGATCTAGCTCTTCTGTAACCAGATCCCGCCACTCACTGTTCCCCCTTTTCCCACCTCCAAATGTCATCAAAATGGTCTCTATCGTTTGTGCTACGTTTGTGCTGTCAAAAGAAATCTTTGTGCTATTATGGTTTTAAAGATAAATATCGCTTTTTTTACAGCACAAACCAGCACAAACGACAGCCAACTTCACACAGGTGTCTTTTGTGAGTGCACAGACCACCACCAAGTTAAAAGGCATTGCAAATATCAGGCATTCACCAACTGTCCTCCTGTACTTAGAAAGGCACACCATACTGATGCCAATGTCATTATAATGCTCTTTATTTGCTAAATCCAATGCCTATATGCATATATTCTTTATCAGTGTGCCCAAATTACAGCAGTGAAACAGATGTTAGGCGTCACTATGTACGTCTTCTCCTTCCAGTGTTTCCAAGCTTATCCCACTTACTGTTTGGGCGGTCTCCATGGTTTGAGTCATCGCTTGCGTCTGAGCATGTCCTTCCTCTTGAAGGTTGGTTTGACTCTGTTAAAAAAAACAGAAAAGGTGGTATTTCAGCCAATTTTTAAGTACATTTTAGACAAATTGCCTACTATGCCAAGATATATTCCATAAAAGAAAACTTTTCCACCATTTTATCATGTTATGTATTATTATATAATTATTTGAAAAATGATTAGTCCCAGTATACCATCCAAAATGTCTCATTTTTAGATTGAAAGTTACATTCTAAAAATCTCACTCATTTCACATGAATTGACTCACCATCTGAAGGACTGCCAGTGGGTTCCTCTATAGAATCTGTGTCTGACACTGTAAGCAACAAGAAACAAGTCTTTCAGGAAAATTAATCTTCATGAAATGTCAGTTCTTGCACTCCCAGGGTCTTTTGTGAGTGCACAGACCAGGCATTTCAAATAAACTTTCTGTGCAACTGACTGGTTTACAACATGTATGTTAGGACACGCATACCAAAAACATTTTAATTAGTTCTTCATCTGTAACTGATTTTTTTTTTTTTTTTCGTGACTTAACTTACTGTTTGGATGATTACATTTAATGGATTACATGATCAGTGGGATGTGATTCCTCTTTGTCTTGGAGGTGGAAACTGTAAGACAAACACTTTCACTCAAAATGAACTATATTTCATATTTTAGTCATTCATTCACATCCAAACATGCAATGCAAGCAGCAGCTTTTTAAGCATCTGGTACCAAGGTGTCATATTCTGTTACTGTGTAGGTAAATTGACATCATGAACTGGTGAAATAATGGCAGGCAGTGACCAAACAGAAATAACTCTTCCTGAAACCGCACCTCTTCAGGTGTTCCTATTCATGTTTTGTATTGGAAAACAAAGCACCAATGTATTTCGTCTACGCTTGAGTGTGTGTGTGTAAGAGACAGAGCTACACAAAACACGCTGATGAACTGTCCTACGATCTCATGTTTTCAAGTGTCCTGTAAACGCCTGTAGCTAAGAAAACACATCCTGCCCCACACATTGGGAACCACTGAGCTAAGCTAACACACCCCAAAAGTTTAGTTGCCCCACATGTAGGGGAAGTACATTAACCTATGGTCAAAGTGTGGGGAAGGATGTGTAACCTTAGCTCAGTAGTTCCCAAGTGTGGGGCCCCAAGGAGTTACAGCACTGTACCTAACCTATTTGGTGAGTTTATAGCCTACTTTGTACATATATAATAAAAAACAGTAACACAAAAGAAAAAATACAAAAGTACACAGACCGGTTCAAAGGGGATCCGTGTAGTTCTGCGTTCTTTCCTTTTTGTGTGTAAAAAGGGGACATGGCTGTCCTTCAAAAAACAATAAATGATAAAGCACAATACTCAGAGATGTCCACACCCTAACAGTGTTTTTTTTCATGGGCAGTTGAAAGAATCTAACATGTTTTGCAGGTGTGCTCTGTAGCCAGAATGATGTCCGTGTCTCTCTTGCAGTGAATACAAATTGCATGAAAGCTCATGTTAGGTTAACGCTGTTCCCTTGCCTCTTACGACCACTTTAAAAAGGAGGCTTTAAAAATAACGCATTTCTCCATCTTCACAGTTGCCTTTGACTAGTGTTAAAGGAGCCCAAAGCAACATAAGGAAATATTGGAAATATTCTCGATAAGACAATCTTTATGATATTGACATTTACTTCACCATATTAACGCATCATTATTTGATACTTTGGGCGTTAAAAATAGCGCTAAAACTAGCCGCAAGAGCGTAGCCCTTTATGTATTGGTGCCACCAATAAATACAAAAAAATGCCTCTCCCAACCGACGGTGCTGGCAGCGCGATTTTTTTAATCAGTTCTCACCACACAACGACGTCTCATCTTTGCTCCTTGAATGTCGATATGTAATGGTATGGTGTTATTGAAACTTACTACGTGAAAAAAAGACTAGAAATTGAACGTTTATTATTCGAGTCTCAAGCCTCTAATGTTGCCTCGGGCGCCTTTAAGACTAGGCCTACTTGCCTCAACTAAGTGCTACCGTAAGCCCATGGAATGCAAATACTGTTGCGACTGGCGACTCCTCGAATACTGGAATTACATTTGTGCTGTCGTGAAACTATAACAATAACAACACGCAAAATATATTTTAATTCACGTGATTATATTACAATTTTAATAAAGTGGCCTATCTTATATTTTGTGTTGGCAGGAAAGCTTTTTAATGTCATATCGTTATAGGTTTATAAGGAATTATAAACAAGGAACTACGACTGAGAATAGTCTATATTGCCGTACTTTCACAACGACGCCCATTATACGAGCTCAGCATCCTGGGCCTAACATTTGCCCTTACAAGAGCATTTAAGTAGGTGGGAGCGGACCCATGCAATCAATCACTCTGTAAGCAAGCACAAGTGACTTGAGCTGAATGCGAGCAGCTGCTGGCAGCCAGTGGAGCACAATGAGTAGCGGGGTGACGTGTGCCCTCTTCGGTTAGTGAAGAAGCTAATTGTTGCGGCAACAACTGAATGTCGCCGGGCTAAGCGAGTGAGATTCACTTAGGTGACGCGCTATAAACAATCCAATGTCTCCCATTTATTAATAGACAGATAAAAACATCTTCATCGAACAGGACGGCAGATAAAGTGCAGGTGCTGTGCTTCTGTGCAAATTGGCGGTAATAAATAACATGAGTTTCAGTTTCAATTCAGTTTCGTCCACAAAATCCATGAGAAAGCTTCAATAAGCAGTATTTGAGCGGTCAACAAAAACTGTGCTCTCCCTACTCGCCCCCTCACCTTAGGCTACTACCACAGGTGCCCAGGTGCTTATATTTATTCACGAATTCCTATATGCCAATTCCCACGTGACTTGCCCAACAGATACCAAAATAAAAGCACAGACTAATTCAACCATGGCATATGGCCGCTATAATAATCTTAGTAGCCTAATCGTATTATAAGTAGCCTATCGTAACATACAACGTTGGTTCATTGCAGCCTATTGAGTTTGATTATGATATGTTGAATATGGTACGGTGGCATAGGCCTACATTCAATTTAAATTCAATCTATTGTGGCGTGCTGCGGGAGAATGTGAATTTGTGTGAGTTATTTCCACGATGTCCCGTGATGCCTCGTAGCGTATAATCTTTATGCCTGTAAATTCCTAAATTCGAGTGTTTAGTGTTGTCCCTGTTGTGTGAGTGTCTATATGTGTTTTCAGTTGGCGATGTGGAGTCGGTGTAATTTATATGCCCGTAAAGGTTGCCAATCATAATATGTATTTATTTATATTCTGTAGGTGAATCGTTTTAAAGTAAGATCCTAAAATGTATTTTGATGGCACACGGCCATGCAAAGTGCATAATAACAGTGTAGAAGGCTACTGACTAGCCGACCTCGATACAATCATTTCCGGACGCTTAGAATGTTAGAGATCGTATATGGCACAACGTCGCCAAATATATCACCGACATGAGCAACATCGACTTCACACTTTAGTAACCTTAACTGGAAGGTGAAATACAATGTTAAATGTGACGATGACCTCAGTAGCTCACTTCACAAATTACTTAGAAATGATTTCGGAACACTCACCTATTGTTGACGCATTAACAAACTCAAGTGAAACTAAAACTAATTTGTATAGGGGGAGTCTCTCCCAAAAGCGCCGCCTATTAAACATCTTTGACCCTTAGCACTGTGCAGTCGGCCCACCACAAGTATGCTATTTAGTGCCGCCAATGCAGCAGGTTAATGCATTGCTAGCTCCACATAGCATACAATACATTATTCCTACCTCACTGTTCATTATAAATCAGTGGTTCTACTGAAGCTAAGTTTAATACACCAACAACTTTACAAGTCGAAATGATAAGGTACATTTAGAATGGTATAAATATTAACTCCTGCATACATTTTTCTTTTTTGATATTTACCAATATGGTGATTTACCTAAAATGCCACTTTCACTTTCAATTGGTAATGGAATGTTCCAGGCACACCATTTAGTCCGAGCCTGGCAAACTGAGAATCAATGCAGTGCTCAGCTCATACGCTCTACCCGCTGCACCAAAGTCAGATGTTTGGTATGAGAAAAGATATCACTACTTAGACGGCCTAAAGACAGTTTCTTTAATGCTGTTTCAGTCGCGACAGTGTTGAATTTTGACATGATTTTGGTCTTGAATTCTTCATAACGCGTTCATGGTCATATCTCGCCTCAGCGGAGAAAAAAATGAGTCGTTTTCTTTGAGTTTAGACTATGGTGCCGTTAAAAAAATCCTGGTTTTGGTTATCGACCTTTCATGCCTTTTAAAGCAGGACGTGCACGCGCAATTTAGCTGATGATTTTAGCCTGGGACAAATTAACGAGAGGTTAAAATAAATTAGCGCCCGTCACCAGACGGGCTTGGCCTGTTCTCAATTAGCGAGCTAGTTAATCTCCAGTTGCGAGCTAAATTAATTATCTTAGCTTCAGTTGTACGCCGACGGGGCCCTGATCTGCCTCTCAATGCCAATGTCCAAACAGGCAACAGTCAGGCAACAGTCGTGCTTCATTGGCCACGCCCCCTTTTGGGGTGATTTGGGGAAATCGCCTCAGACCTCTCTCATTGACTCATGTTAAATAATTTAAAAAAATCATAAAACAGGGCTCTCAATGCATTCTCTATGGCTTCCGGGAGAGACCGCCCATCCTTGCTTTCGTCATACGTATAAGCGTATAAAAACGTCATAAAGCTTCGACCAAGGCACATTCTTCGGCTTTCTTCCTTGTGTTATGCACCAGGCCCTGTCCATAGTCTCTGAGTTTATGGGCCTCATTTATAAAAAGTTGTGTAGAAACCATCCTACATTTTGTCTAAGAAATTTTCTGAAATTAACGTAAGTGTGATTCACAGAAAACGAACGCACACACAATAAAACACGTGTACGCCAATCCTTCGGTTATAAATCACAAATTATTCAGGAATTTTGCGCAACTGAATATCTGCCCTCAAAACGCCCCTATTTAATCTACTTAGCATATTCTCAATGCAAAAACAGACCGCATCCTCAATGCACAAACTCTCTGTGACATTGGCAAGCAAGAAAGAAACATGTAAACGTAAGAATGTAAGAAGAATTATAGTGAGGCTGAAATCGACGTTCTGCTGATGGAAGAGCAGATGCGGGCCAAAACATAGTTAGAAAGCTAGCTAGCTGGTGCTTCTGGAAATGCAGCGTGTTGAGTAGACGTGTGCGCAGCTCGCTCCCACAACTAAACTTTTCATCTACCTTTTTATGCTAGCCTTTTTAAAGAATATTCACTCTCAAAAAGTATTAGGAATGGTGTTGACCATACAGGCAACCTCATAATGCATAATGTCCAAACCTAAGGGCAAAGTAGATAAAAGCCATCCTGCACTGTCTTCTGCGTCTGCTAGTGCTAGCATCAGCGTGGCAGAGATTAGCTCCTTACTGGATGAACACAGGCTTGCTCTTGCTGCTGACTTCAAGTAATCTTTCGATTTGCTGACTTCCACACTAGACACCCTGCACACTAAGGTCACTGACCATGGGAAACGAATATCCTCTTTGGAAGACAATGCCACCGACACTGATCAACGCATCCAAAGACTGGAGACAGCGTGCTCTGCCATGCAACGTGACAATGAGACTCTTAGGTGGATGACCTTGAGGGTCGTAGCAGACGTCAAAACAGGATAATCGGCCTACCTGAGAACACAGAAGGCAATCATCCGTCCACTTTCTTTTCCCAACTGCTCCTGGATGTCTTTGGTGCAAAGGCGCTTGGCTCTCTCCCTGAGCTGGAGCGAGGGCATAGTTGAAGGGTCTGACATGCACATCCTGTTAGACACTGGTTCAAGCATTTCATTTATCAGTGAGAATGTATGAATGTCACTCCCATCATTGAACAGAAGGCCTCTCAAAAATAATTTAATCTCATCAAAGTTACTGGGATGAGTTTGGATTCACTAGGCCCTGTTAACATTACACTGTGACTGGGCTCACTGAGTTTGCTGCAGGAAGTGCTTGTTACTATGAATGTCAGTCAGGCCATTCTACTTTGTTGGGACTTTCTTCAGCAGAACTTTGCTGCTACATTTAGGTCGAGGTTTGTGTCATCTTCACAATCAAGACTCATCTCATTAAGAAATGAAGAGGGAAAGCCTTATGTGAATTTTAATACTTATTTGTATGTTTAATTATGTGTGTAAATGTGATAATATGGCTGCAGTTATGATGAATATATCAGGATTACATTATTTAACTAAAATGCCCTTTACATGATTGTTTATTAAATTAGCTACCATTTCTTGATCCCCATGATGATTAAATATGTTTGTATCTCTATGAGAGTATCAGTGTGTCCTCATGTTCATGATGATTAAATATGTTTGTATCTCTATGAGAGTAGCAGTGTGTCCTCATGTTCATGATGATTAAATATGTTTGTATCTCTATGAGAGTATCAGTGTGTCCTCATGTTCATGATGATTAAATATGTTTGTATCTCTATGAGAGTAGCAGTGTGTCCTCGTGTTCATGATGATTAAATATGTTTGTATCTCTATGAGAGTAGCAGTGTGTCCTCGTGTTCATGATGATTAAATATGTTTGTATCTCTATGAGAGTAGCAGTGTGTCCTCGTGTTCATGATGATTAAATATGTTTGTATCTCTATGAGAGTAGCAGTGTGTCCTCATGTTCATGATGATTAAATATGTTTGTATCTCTATGAGAGTAGCAGTGTGTCCTCGTGTTCATGATGATTAAATATGTTTGTATCTCTATGAGAGTAGCAGTGTGTCCTCATGTTCATGATGATTAAATATGTTTGTATCTCTATGAGAGTAGCAGTGTGTCCTCATGTTCATGATGATTAAATATGTTTGTATCTCTATGAGAGTAGCAGTGTGTCCTCATGTTCATGATGATTAAATATGTTTGTATCTCTATGAGAGTAGCAGTGTGTCCTCATGTTCATGATGATTAAATATGTTTGTATCTCTATGAGAGTAGCAGTGTGTCCTCATGTTAATGATGATTAAATATGTTTGTATCTCTATGAGAGTAGCAGTGTGTCCTCATGTTCATGATGATTAAATATGTTTGTATCTCTATGAGAGTAGCAGTGTGTCCTCATGTTCATGATGATTAAATATGTTTGTATCTCTATGAGAGTAGCAGTGTGTCCTCATGTTCATGATGATTAAATATGTTTGTATCTCTATGAGAGTAGCAGTGTGTCCTCATGTTCATGATGATTAAATATGTTTGTATCTCTATGAGAGTAGCAGTGTGTCCTCATGTTCATGATGATTAAATATGTTTGTGTCTCTATGAGAGTAGCAGTGTGTCCTCATGTTCATGATGATTAAATATGTTTGTATCTCTATGAGAGTAGCAGTGTGTCCTCATGTTCAGCAAATCTCACTAACATTCTCCACCAGTAGGAGGTGCTACTAGCTTGAAGATGGTATGGTATGCTGTGTATTTGTGTGTGTGTGTGTGTGTGTGCGTGTGTGTGTGTGTGTGTGTGTGTGTGTGTGTGTGTGTGTGTGTGTGTGTGTGTGTGTGTGTGTGTGTGTGTGTGTGTCTGTCTGTCTGTGTGTCTGTTAATACTTTGGGTGGGGGGGTGATGGTCTGGTGGTACCTTCATGTGTGAATGAAGCTAAATATAGTTTAGAGCCTCGTCATGCAATGCCATGTCTCAGAATACCTGAGTTGTCCTGAGTGAAAGTAAAGCAGTGTAACTGAGCACAGCTGTCTCAGTGCAGTTTCTGGCTGTAGGTGTAACCCAGGAAACAGAGCTCTCTGTGGGGGAAACTTCTATTTGCATTGCCAGGCCTGAGTGGGTCTGCTAGTCCCAGAATAGAGCAGCGCTATCGCCAGATGTTCAAGTGAGTGATTGGACTGAAGGCTTGTCAGTGAATACAGGGAGCTTCGTTTTCTGTACTTTATATACATTTCAACGTTATAAGGGATTTAACAATCAACGACAATCAACAATCTGGAAATATATCTTCAACAATAAGACACACAAAAAATACAAAAACAAGTCTCTGATGATTTGAATCAAACTCCTTTATTAATAAATGGTCAAAACACATGAAAGGGTCAAAGTATCAAGCACTTCATATTCCCAAATGTCGTAAAAGAGGTGGAAAGGGAGGGAAAGACAGTGACTCAGTGCTGCACACTAACAGAAATCAGAGAGATTCCCTATCAGAGATGAAGAGTCTTTATCAAATACACTTTCAATCAGACTAATGACAGACATTTGAAAGGGGACCCTAGGAGCAGTCTGATTTCTTCAGAATCTCAGTGACAGTCTGGGAGCCCTGCTTTGCCTCGCAGGTCACTGAGACCCCCTGGGTCCACTCCTGGAGAGGGAGGGTCAGGGTGTTGCTCCAGCTGTACAGGCCGTCCTTCTGTGGGCCCCAGCGACTGGTCTCTCCGCTCCTGCTGCTCCCCTCTACCTTCCAGCTCAGCGTCCAGTCGGACGGGAAGCCTCCGTTAGCCAGGCACATCAACGTGGCTGAACTCCCGCTGGTGTGCAGGGGGGGCAGGACTGTGAGTTTGGGAGTGGTGTCACCTGAGAAATAAAGTGAAAAGGGACAGAAAGGAATAAACAAGGTCGTCTGCTAAAAAACGTCACCAGCACTTTTCTATGATGTGATATGACAGATGCAATATGATGGTACATTACAGACACACTGTCTCTTGATCAAAGAAACGTGTTCTATTTAGGTCAGACTATTCCCTTTTCAACAGCCTGGAAGAACTAAGGATGTGCATGGTGTTGCATTGGAATACTGGCAAAACGATCTTCTTGATTCGAAAGATTGGCTTAAAAATACATCGCATACAAGCATTTATCTGTGTTAATTCCATTATTATCACAATTTTAAAAAGACTTCGCAAAAACAGACATGTATCTGCGCAAACTGCAGTAATACGATGTCAATATTTTGGAGAAATGTGTCAGTGCAACACCAAGACACACAGGTCGTTGTCGGTCTAACGGATTACCCACTTTCTGACGCGCCGCACCTAAATTACCACCAGAGTAACACGAAGTTATAAACCCTGTAGGGCAGTAAATATCTTCCCATCACCAGTTTTCCCAAATACACACGCACAGGTGTATTCTGAGTCAGTATACACAGTTCCGAGTAGAATTTACATGGTCAAAGCACAGAGGTTACATTCAATGGGAAAGATTTCAACACACTAACACGAATTTACAAACACGTTTGACATGAAATATCTTCCTTCCTATTTTCTGAAAATACATGCTAGGGATGTCTGGTATTGAAGGAGTAATTAAAATGAAAAATGAAAAAGTCAATGCACACAACCTACACAGTAAGTTACTATACGACTACGGAGTTACGGTTGAAGCATAAGTTCTGCACTCTTCCGAAAAGTTCGAAAAAGTTTAAAAAGAGATATTGGTAGCCGTCATAAACTGCTCTGGTCATAGCGCAATATATTACACCTTTAGTAACACACATACTGACAGAATAATTCAAATGTATGACCGTTTACTTACTTCCAACGTCAAGTCTACTGCCGCCTCCAAACGTGTACCACAGTGATGCAAACACTATCTATGGCCGTACAAAAACCCCTCCTGTGACGCGCACTATAAGGTACCTTTAGTTTCTGATATCCCAGGCAAAATTGACTCAGCTAAGATATGCCACCAATCTCATTAGTCATAACGGATAAAAATGCACAAAATTACATCAGTAGCCTATTTAATTGAATTACCAAACCATACTCGCAAGTGCATTACAGTAATACTATTAGGCTACTCATCTGCCTCATAAAGCACGGCATTGAAACATTATTAATTGCAAAACCAAATGATACAATAAAGGCCATTCAACCAAAACGTTCAGATGTAGACCAAGATTTTATATAGGACCAAAGATGATATTACTTACTTCCAACATCGAGTCTTGTGCCGCCACCGAAAGTCCACCACAGTGATACAGACTCATAGAGACGCTGTACAAAAACCTCTTCAAGGTACAGCGACTGTGACTGACTTTGCAATGCAGTTCCATAGTCCTAAGTACAATCATTTATTTCATAAAGGCCAACGGGCATTAATAGGCTAAAATTGAAGCCACATAAATAGTAATAATTAAAAAGAAGACATTCTTCACTACAGTATGGCAATTCTCCCTTCAGTGGTAGACGGTTTGAATGCGTTATTCCCGACAGTGGAGTCAGGTACACAGATTTGAAAGTAAACTGGCTCCAGGTTTAGGTCACTGGTCTAGTCCAGGGGTGCTTATTGTATTATAACACTAGTGCAATAAGGGAAGAGTAGGCTTCACCTCTACAGGAAGTAATGTGTTGATACCATGTGATAACGATTTTAGCAGATCAATAAAGCCATTCCTAATATTTCTGTCACACTCAAACAGTATTAGTTAATCCTGGAGATGTGGATCTGAGGATTGCTTACTGTTTCTGTCAGTAAGTAGGACCACACTGGCCTATCATTTATCGCTGTTAGCCAAGATCTAACAAAAAATAATTTAGGTTTAGACTGTTTAGACTGAAGAGTGTTCTTTATTTCTTTTCATGAGCAGAGGGAATGGGGATCAGAAGGTGCCAGTTAGAAACTGGGGAGGTTGGACATATTTGCATAACCAAAGTGTGAACCTTTTGCTCTTGAGAGCTTTATATCTCAGAAAGAGGAGAACTGGAACACTGAACACCAGCCTGTTTGAGAAGAACAATCTGACAAGAATGACTTTTCTCATTAAATTCCTCTGGGCACTCCTGTTCTGTATTCCAGGTAATGTATTTTGCAAACTGAAATGGATTATTTGAAATCATTTACAATTTGTTTTACAAACCCATATTCTATGAAATGTTTGCAATATTTCAGAATGCAGGGGCCAGTACATTGTGACTCAGACTCCAGCAGTGAAAGCTGTTCTTGTGGGACAAACCATCAAACTGGACTGCAGAAGCAGCAGCCCCATCTACAGCGACTGGCTCTACTGGTATCTTCAGAAAACTGGAGAAGCTCCCAAACTTTTAATATATGACATAAACTCACATTATGGTTCAACTCCAAGTCGATTTGTTGGTGGGGGATCAAGTAGGGGGAGTGACTTTAGTCTGACCATCAGTAATGTCCAGGCTGAGGATGCAGGACTCTACTACTGTCAGACTGGACACTATCCCAACAGTAAATATGTGTTCACACAGTGATAAAGCGCCGTACAAAAACCTCCCTCAGTCAGGTTCCACATGACTGCACTGCTGCTGCTGCAGGAGGTGCTGAAGCATCACAGGAGCAGAAGGTTACACGGCACAACTCTACATGTTCGAAGGAAACATGTTTCTGCTCATTTATAATGAAAACAAACAGTATGACATATCCACTGTTATATACTGGCGTAAGATTTTAATTAGCCTATAAATAAAAGAGAATATTGTTAAGTAAAAGGTGGAAAAGCAGAAAGGAGATTATGCCAGGGTCATGTCCAATCCAGTTCTGCTCATCATCTGAGGTCCCCTTGTTCTCATCCATCTCCCCTGGTGCACTCATCCTACTACACACTGTTCAGTCCTCTACCTGACTGTTACACAATCCACTTTACCAGAGGACACTGGGCCTGTCTCCTTCTCCATCTTCCTGCTATTGTCATTATGGAGATTCTGTCTCCTTATCTGGAAGACAGGTTTGGGATATTCCCCAGGATAGGTGTATTGGTATAACTCCAGTATTTCTCTCAGTGTGGAGAACAAGTGTAATGTTGTACCCAGATCAAAAACAGTTAAAGAGTAACTGGAGCTTTAGTGTACATTCAGTGTTAATGCTTGCACAGTGAAATGCTCAGGTTGGGTGTCCCTGTGTGATGGCTGTCTCTTTGACCTCCTGGCCAAACACCAGAGATCCATGTCCACCTTCTGAATTTAATCATCGTCAGAGTGAATGTTGCCTTGCAGCTGCACATGACTGCATTGCTGCAGCTGGGAAGAACTCCAGAGTCCTGTAACAGCCTGTATTTTCTCAGATAATGTTCTGACACAAAAAGTTCTAAAAATGAATGTTGAACTCTCCTCTCCTCTCTGTTCCTTTTCCCTCTACATCTGCAGCAGTAGTGCAGTCATCAGTTACCTGACTGATTATTATTACTGTAAGTTTTTTCAGTCCAGCAATAACCCCCCCTCCCCCCAACCCCTTTCTCACCCCCCTCCCTCATGTCTGTTCTCTGCTCTCCACCTGCAGTGAGCTCCAGCAGCAGAGTGCAGTCATGTGGAGCCTGACTGAGGGAGGTTTTTGTACGGCGCTTTATCACTGTGTGAACACATGTATACTGTTGGGATAGTGGAAACTCTGACAGTAGTAAACTCCTGCATCCTCAGCCTGGACATTACTGATGGTCAGAGTGAAGTCACTGTAATCTCCACTGCCACTGAATCTGGATGGAGTCCCAGACTGAAGTGTTTTGGCATAATAGATCAGGAGTTTAGGAGCTGCTCCAGGTTTCTGTTGGTACCAGGCTGTCCAAGGATTTGATGTCCCTGCCTGATACACATCACTGCTGGTTTTACAGTTGAGAGTGACTGATCCTCCCTGTTGAACAGCTTTCACTGCAGGAGTCTGAGTCACAGTGAACTGTCCATATGACTCTGTTCAGAAAACAGAAATAATTCAGAGAAATATTTAACCTCACATACCTATATCTGTTTGTTTTTTTAAGAGAATGAATTATAAAAAAGTAGCTTACTCTGAAAGCAGAGGACAAGTGTCCAGAGGAACATGAAGATGAAAGTCATTGTTGAGTTCTCCACTATGAGAATCAGCTCTTACCCATGAAGTGGTGAACTCTCAGGGCTATAAATAATCCCCCCAAGACTAGAACTGTGACCCTCATGCAAACTGACACATGTAGCCTATGTAAATGATTTTCCTGAGTGAAACAGACCGTTAGGGTAACAGTAATGATTAGTATGAGCACCAGTGTTGGGCAAGTCACTTCAAAACTGGAATGCATTATTTATTACTTGTTACTGTCATTTTAAAGTAATTCGTTACATTACAATATTACTGTTTTTAAAATGTAAGGCATTACACTACTATTGTATTACTTGTAAGTTACTTGCACCAAAATCACTGGAAGTATGGATTTGGCAATCTTACTGTAATGAAGCTCAAGACGCTCAATTAGTGAATCACACATCCAGTGGAAGGTGATGTGGTATCTGTACTTATGGTAAACAGTAGAACATAATAGCCACAGTGATGGCTCATGGCACAATACAAAGAACAATCATCGCAAGAACAGACAAAAGGTCAGAGTCTGGCAAATTGTGATAGAAATACTGTAACTTTAGGCCTATTCATATTAACAATAATTGGACTGTATTGTAATGTCTAAAAATATGACAGGATACAAAATTAGCATTTCTATGCCTTTATTATTTCCAACTGCACAGCATTAAGCATAGCTTACGCGTCATAAAAAAATCTAAAATTGTTTGCAACTGGATTAGTGTATGGGCTGTACACCTATGGTGGGGAGGCAGTACACATAGCACCTGGGCATCCAAGTCCTTTGTGAAGGTTTTTCGGCTTTGAAGTACATGCTGAAAATTCAAATTCAAGAGTCTAAGATATAAACACTACATATAAAGGGGCCTTACAATGTACAACCCAAATGAAACCAACTATTTTTGTAAGGTATGGCTGTGCTGAACATGAAGATTGAAATATTTGGGTGCATTAGGCTACCTGCCCCATGAGAACATTTACATTGAAAAATGAATGTGTCAAAATATTTTTTTCTATGGGACAGGTAGCACAGGCTGGTGCACCCCAATGTTTCAATGTTCATGTTCAGCACGCCCTTACAAAAATGCTCCACATTATATTTCAAATTTATAAAACGCATACATATATAGGCCCTAGGCTAGATCTAAAAAATATAATAAAATCCATATGGGACAGAAACAGGCAGTGCATCACACATTTTCAATATTAACCTTCAAATTCAAGTTCATCTTATGGTTTATTGTATTAAACATACTTCTTGTAGACTAGGTTTCATCTTAATACATTGACGTGGTTCACAATTACGTTATGTATCTGTTCTGATCTAGAACTATGTAGGTTAAACCAGATACATAGAAGGATTATAGAGAGATAGAAAGATTCTATGGCTCTGGGCTAAACTAGTGTTTAATGATTTGTAGGTAAAGTGCACTTTAACAGAAAGACGCTTTATCCTACATGTACACTGTTTGGTAAAAGAGCTAAGTTAGTAACGTTACCTAGTATTTTCAGCTAACAAGCTAGCGGGTTATTCAGTGAAGAGGTGGGCTTTTAGGCGTATTTTTGATATGAAACAAAATCCCTGTGTTCCGTTAGATATGTAGCGGAACTAGTAACTGCAAGGATACCATATCTGAACGTTTTAGCCTTACCTTGTCATCATTGCTGCTGGCCACAGGGATCGACTAGCCTTAAGGAAAAGGAAGTGCAACATTTTGCGCCGACGTTTCACCTCTGCCGATCTCGCGGTGATTTTGGCGAATTTGGATGAAGGAAAATAAAACACTTCATTCCAGGTTAAAAATGCATTGTAACGCGCGTTACTGACATTTGTACCGAGGTAAATATTACCAATTTTTTTTCTGTAATGCCTTACATTACCGCGTTACCGCAAAAAGCAATGCATTACAGTAATTCGTTACTTTTGTAACGCGTTACTCCCAACACTGATGAGCACACACATAGATTTGCAACAGTGTCTGTTAATAATGGTGTTGTATATACATAAATAAATAAAAGTGATTCGAAGTCCCTTGATATTTTGGCAAGGTGGTGTTTCTTATAATCTCTTATATTTGCATGAGGGTATAAATCAGATGAACCAGAGACCACTACAACTATTTCAGGTTCTTACCGGATCATTACACTACTCAGACTAATGCCAAGACCTCAGTATGGCGGACTTATTGGTGACATCAGTCAGCAACACTGCAACACATGTGAATCAGGATGTCTATCGGCAGGGAAACTACAGATAGCTGATGCAGTGGGGCATCCGTCAGCTTGTCTCCACCCCCAGATGGATAATTACATAATATGTCTCTCTCTCCTTGTCCAACAGTGCTGTCTAGTGGAGAACAGACCACACTGCACAAAAGTTCTGATGTTGCATATACTAATGCCACCTGCAACAAAGGCACTTTAACTGCCTACGTTAGGAGCATAGATGTGATTTTTTTTTTAGGGGGGGGGGGGGGGGGTATTTGTCTATGAAATGGATAGATTGATTGATATATTATTGATTAGGTATTGGGCTCTGAACAGAATGATACAGTGTCCTGTTGTTAATGGTGTTGTATATACCGTACATTATATAATTAAAGGGGAATTGAAGTTTCTTTATATTTTGACCAGGTGGTGTTCTAACCAGTTCTAATTTACTCACCCTCAGTGAACAGAGAGTCCTAAAGAGGGTGATTTTTACTAGGTGTCAGGTTGACTCATTTAGCTCTATATGAAATATGAAATAAAGATCGCACTGATTGCTCTTAGTGTAAAATTGTTAAGACGCAATCACAATTACGTTTTTATTATGACAATTACTTTATTATTATCTAAAACACTGTTGCAACAAGTTGCTGTTAATATTGTTGTTATTGCATTTTCCTTGATTGTTTTTACAGATGACGATACAGTACCTGTGCCTCTGGATAAGAGCAGCTCCTTACTGGCTTTGTGCTGAGAGACTCTGATTGACTCAGGTTCAGATGACCGACAGGCTTCTAATATGGCCTGGCCTTCATTCAATTCAATTCAATTCAATTCAATTTTATTTGTATAGCGCCATAACAGTACAATTGCCTCTAGGTGCTTAACAGAGCCCAGAGCCTAAACCCCCTTAGTGCATGCACAATGGCAACAGGGGCAAGGAAAAACTCCCTGTTAGGCAGGAAGAAAACTTAGGCAGAACCAAGGCACATAAGGGGGGACCCATCTGTTTGAGGTCGAACGGGTGGAAACAGGAAGGTGGGAAGGGGGGGAAGGGGGAGGGTTGTGTGGCAGAAGGGGAAAGGAAGCAACAGGGCTTATACACAGCCAGCATTTGGTCGCTGGACCTGCATCTTCATAAAGACACGAGTGAGAAGGGCTGATTAAGGATATCCTCACGGCTTTGGGCCACAGGTCTCACACATCCACTGAAGAGTAGGTGCAGATTTGTTCCAGAGTCATTTTCATTATGGGTGTGAATATTTACGTCGACAGGAAAACAGCCAGAAAGCACAAACAGACTCTAGGAAATTAAATTTATTTGCAATATTTTTAATAATTTAAAAGTAATTGTTGAGCTCTTTACAGTGTGAATCAGCTCTTACTTATTACGTGCTGAATCCATATGACGAATAATCCCCCAAAGCTAGAACTGTGACTTAATCAAAGTGACACATTGATGTAAGTGATTCAGCTGAGTGAAGCAGACAATGAGTTTAACTGGACCTATTTAAGCTTCATGGCTGTCAGCCATATGTGAATTTGAGTACTATGTTTGTATGTTTAATTATGTGTGTACTGTACATTTATAAATATAGCTTAAGTTATGATGATTATATTAGTATTATATTATTTTCCTAAATTGCCCTTTACCTGATCGTTAATTAAACGAGCTTCGATTTCTTGATCTCCATGATGTCTAAAATATGTTTGTATCTCTATGAGAGTAGCAGTGTGTCCTCATGTTCAGCAGATATCACTAACATTCTCCGCCAGTAGGAGGTGCTACTAGCTTGAAGAGGGTATGGTGCTGTGTATTTGTGTGTCTGTCTGTCTGTGTGTCTGTTAATACAAAAGGATTGTGATGGTCATGTGTGAATGAAGCTAAATATAGTTTAGAGCCACGTCATGCAATGCTATGTCTCAGAATATCTGAGTTGTCCTGAGTGAAAGTAAAGCAGTGTAACTGAGCACGGCTGTGACTTCATAATAGTCTGCAACTGTGGCCATGGCATTGATCCCACATGGTGAGTTCTGACCGGTCGTGCTCTCCAGATCACAGCAGGGAATCTGTCCCTGAGAGGAAGGGCCTCGCTGGAGGTGACAGCCTTGGGCCTTAAGTCATGTTCTGGAGGTGACAGCCTTGGGCCTTAAGTCATGTTCTGGAGGTGACAGCCTTGGGCCATAAGTCATGTTCTGGAGGTGACAGCCTTGGGCCTTAAGTCATGTTCTGGAGGTGACAGCCTTGGGCCATCAGTCATGTTCTGGAGGTGACAGCCTTGGGCCTTAAGGCATGTTCTGGAGGTGACAGCCTTGGGCCATCAGTCATGTTCTGGAGGTGACAGCCTTGGGCCTTAAGGCATGTTCTGGAGGTGACAGCCTTGGGCCATCAGTCATGTTCTGGAGGTGACAGCCTTGGGCCATAAGGCATGTTCTGGAGGTGACAGCCTTGGGCCTTAAGGCATGTTCTGGAGGTGACAGCCTTGGGCCATAAGGCATGTTCTGGAGGTGACAGCCTTGGGCCTTAAGGCATGTTCTGGAGGTGACAGCCTTGGGCCATCAGTCATGTTCTGGAGGTGACAGCCTTGGGCCATAAGGCATGTTCTGGAGGTGACAGCCTTGGGCCTTAAGGCATGTTCTGGAGGTGACAGCCTTGGGCCATAAGTCATGTTCTGGAGGTGACAGCCTTGGGCCATAAGGCATGTTCTGGAGGTGACAGCCTTGGGCCTTAAGGCATGTTCTGGAGGTGACAGCCTTGGGCCATAAGTCATGTTCTGGAGGTGACAGCCTTGGGCCATAAGGCATGTTCTGGTCCCTATGTGTTCACATGGAGTAATACACAGAGCTGTGCAGGAGGCTGGATCAAACTCTGCTGCCAATCACCCACTTAATCAACATCTGCACTTCTATAAGATATTATGAACATAATTCTATAAGGTAATACCAACATAATGGGCTTATACATTTTCATTAATGCATATCAAACAAATGAGAAGTAGAGAAAGATGGATAGCCTGTGGGAGAAGAATGGGGATGTGTGGCGTCTGGTTGCTTTAGGGGGAAACAGTCACAAGAACAGGACAGAGGAAGATGAAGAAAGGAGTGGGGATTGGAGCAGAGGAAGATGAAGAGAGGAGTGAGGATTGGGACAGAGGAAGATGAAGAGAGGAGTGGGGATAGGGACAGAGGAAGATGAAGAGAGGAGTGGGGATTGGGGCAGAGGAAGATGAAGAGAGGAGTGGGGATTGGGGCAGAGGAAGATGAAGAGAGGAGGGAAGATTGGGCAGAGGAAGATGAAGAGAGGAATGGGGATTGGGGCAGAGGGGACAACAGCAGACACTTGGCTTCATGTGACGTCATTATCCCAGAAAGATTCTTAACGAGATATGAAAAAGGGAAGCGAGGGTTTTGGGTGAAGGAGGGAAGAAATGGGCTGCACTCAACATATCACAGGCTGAAGGCACTACACCAAAACACCGCTGTAGATTTGAGATGTTTACTTAAACACATTCATTCATGCAAGTGCTGCCTTTAACTTCTTACAAAAATTCTTAAAGGAGAAAGGAGTGCAAACATACTAAGTAACACTACAGAAGAAGAAAACTATGACTATAATGATCAACAACATTCATATAACACTGAACCCAAGTTCAACTGTGTATTTTTAGTGGTGAGATCAATTTTTACGTTGATGAACACACCCTTGTTTTCAAGTCTTTGTTGGTTGCCGTTTTGAGACTTGGGGTCACCCTAACGTCTGACTAGCGGCATTCCCAAACTGTCTGAGTTGGAACTTTTGTCATACACTTAGTCCAGTCGTCACGACCGGTGAGGCCAGAGGAGTGATTTCGTGCCCAAATACAGACACAATGAAACTGAGGTTGTGAAAAGAGATGTTTAATGAATCTGTCCTTAAAACAGAGGGCCAGGCAAAAGGATCGCCAGTCAAGACAGTTCAGAGTCTCAGTTTCTAATAGTAAACAAACACAATTCAGAGCTGCTGAAGAGCATACAGACCTCAGAGTTCAAAAACCATACAGTGTTCATACAAAAGAGCAGATTTCAAAACCAGACAGTGGTCATATATAAAAGCAGATTTCAAAACCAGACAGTGGTCATATATAAAAGCAGATTTCAAAGCCAGACAGCTGTTATACATAAAAGCAGATTTTTTAAAAACAAGGCAAAACTCTAAGACCAGGCAGATACAGATCAAGATTTCCAACAGAATGTCAAAAAATTCAAAAACACCAAAATACAGTTCAGTTAAACATTCAAACGGATCTGAAATTATTATCAGTTAATGTAAAGTAGCAGATACATGGAGGACTCTTAGTCATTTATAATGGAGGGGGTTGTTACCTCCAGAGGGGAATGACCTGCAGCCTACAGGGATCAGAATACCCATTTTTCTGAGACCTTTATGACTGGCAGACAGTGGTCACACACAAAAGCAGAGTTCATAAACAGACAGTGGTCACACACAAAAGCAGAGTTCAAAAACAGACAGTGGTCACACACAAAAGCAGAGTTCAAAAACAGAGAGTGGTCACACACAAAAGCAAATGCAAAAAAAAAATGCTTCTTGTAGGATAAATGGTCTCCTGAAAGTATAAACAAATATTAATAGTGCAGGAAGTAGCACTGAGAGCTGATGTTTTCTCTAAAAAAGGTAATCTAGTATGGAAATCTGTCTGAATGGCTCCAGTTACATTCAAGCTGTTATGATTTGGACTTGCTGTGTGATTAATTCTGTGGTTGCGTCCTGAAACCCAAAAGATCTTAAAGCAAAACACACTTCTTATTGGATTTTTCTTCCCATTCTTTATTTTTTTTGTCAGTTCATCTCTTTCTGAACCATGTTGACCCTTTGAACCTTCAAATTCCTTGAAGTATTTTTCGAATAATTAATTTACTTCCTCTGCTTTCTTTCGGGCCTCATCCTCATATGTTTTTATCAACATCACAATTTTCTTTTGATTCTGTTCTTCTATTTCCTTTAACATCTTGTTGTGCTTCTCCTCTCTGTCTTCATACTCTTTCCTTTTCCTTTTCCTTTCCTCTTCCTTTTCTCTTTCAAATTCTTCCTGAATCTCTCTGATCTTCCTCCAGTTTTCCTCATCCTCTATCTGCCTTCTTTCTGTTTCTTCTTTTCTTGCTTTAGTCCAGTCCCTTTCTTGCTCTTCCCAATTATGCTTCATCTCTTTTATCTTTTCTGCATGCTGTTTCTCCATTCTGTCTCTTTCTTGTTCTCTTTGTGCTTCTTCTTTAGAGTCCCTTTCTTTTCTTGCTCTTTCCATCTCAGTTTCGAAGTCTTCTTCAATTTTCTTTTGCACCCTTTCCCAATCCTCTCTCTCCTTTCGCTCCTTTTGTTTTTCATTCTTTCGTTCTTCTTCCCACTCCGTCAACTGTTTCAGTCTCTCCTTGTCAATCTCCTCAGTCAGCTTTTCAGCCTCTAACTTCTGTCTCTCAAGTTCCTCTTTCTCCTTCCTAGACCTCTCTACTTCATCCCTCCTTCGTCTTTCTGCTTCTTGTCTTCTCTCAAATTCAAATCTCTCTTCCCTTTGCCTCTCAATCCATTCCTTGTGTTCTTTTGCTGCTCTCTCTTTCTCTTCTCTCAGTTGTTTTTTGTGCTCCATCTCCCATGCTTCTTTCTGTTCCTTATGCTTTTGCTCAACTTCCTCTAAGGTTCTAGTCCATGACTGCCTCTGGGTCTCCTCTTTCTCTCTTCTCCTTTTATCCTCTACTTCTCTCTCTTCTCTCTTCCTCTGTATTTCCCTGGACTTTTCGTCCATCATTGCTCTTCTTTCCTCATCAAATTTAGCCTTGAGCTGTTCCTTTTCCCTCTCAATCTGGGGCTTTCTTATTGCAGCTTCTGCCATTTGGAACATCTCGTTGGTGTAACAACCTACACCATTCTGCTCCACCATCCTGTCTATTTTGTCCATCAGCTCAGTCACCTGTTTGTGATTCCCTTTATCTCTGTTATTGAACACATGATACCGTCCTTCACAGTCAGAGATTAGTTGTTTAATTGCACGATCACCATTTTTGATGTACTGATCAATTGAACAAGATTCTAGATAATCCCCTTTTGTGAAAAGGATAATGGTAAACTTTTCAGCCCCTGCCCCAAAGGTGTCTTTGATGAGTTTCAACATCTCCTTTTCCTCTGGTGTCATCCTGCCAATTGAAAGAAGCAGCAAGAACACATGGGGTCCAGGGACCAGCAAGCTGAAACACTTCACAATTTCTTTCATGACATCTTCATGTGAGGCACCTGTATAAAACAGCCCTGGTGTGTCTACAACAGCAACTGATCGGCCATTTACTTGTGCTGTGTCTTTCTGACAACAGGTCATCTCTGATGCACTCCAAGGTACAGATTTAAAAGCCTCTCTCCCCAGGATGGTGTTTCCTGTTGCACTCTTCCCGACTCCAGTTTTCCCAATCAGCACGATCCTGACACAATCTGGGCTGCTGTGTGGATTCTGAATGACTAAAACATTAAATTAATGAGAGATTATAACACAATTTCCTTTGTCCATAAATAACCTTCATGAAAATGTAATATAAGTCTTTAATGAGAAAAACTGTTATTAACAGACTGGCCTTGAGCTAGCTCTATAACAGCTATGACAGATTTCTATGCAACACTGGCATGTTGTCTCTGGGTAGAACGCTCTACCTAAACCTTTTGTACCCCTAGAAACTGTTCTGAATGGGCCACATCCTGAATATATGTGGTTTTATAACTTATTTACACTACGTGTGGTCTACATAAAAAACATTTCTGATAATCACTGAATCTAGAAGGACTTCAGGAGAGTTCAAACATTCGTTTTTTTCACACATACCATTCCATAAATGCTGTGTGCAAATTATTACATAAAAAAGTAAATATTTTTAAATGCAATATTATGGATGTAGCAATGTCTCTGGATGTATTTACAGCTCTGGACCACTACATTGCAAACCAAAAGAGGAAGGCAAAAATATGTCTTACCTGGTGAGCTGTTGAGTTGCTTCTTCATCTCCTCAATTTTCTTTTGATTCTGTTCTTCAGTTTCCTTTAACTTTTTCTTGTGCTCCTCCTCTCTGTCTTCAACCTCTTTCCTTCTCCTTTTCTTTTCCTCTTCAATTTCTCTTTCACATTCTTCCTTAAGCTCTATAAGCTTCCTCCGGCTCTCCTCATCCTCTCTCTGCCTTCTTTCTGTTTCTTCTTCTCTTGCTTTAGTCCACTCCCTTTCTAGCTTTTCCCAATCATGCTTCATCTCTTCTATCTTTTCTGCATGTTGGTTCTCAATTCTCTCTCTTTCTTTCCTTTCTTGTTCTCTTTGCGCATCTTCTGTAGAGTCCCTTTCCTTTTCTGCTCTTTCTTTCTCTTCTCTCAGTTGTTTTTTGTGCTCCACCTCCCACCTCTGTTTCTGTTCCTTATGCTGTCGCTCAACTTCCTCTAAGGTTCTAGTCCATGACTGTCTCTGGGTCTCCTCTTCATCTCTCCTCTTTATATCCTCTGCTTCTCTCTCTTCCCTTTCCCTCCTCTCTCGCTCATCTCTTCTTTGAAGTTCCTTGATGATGTACTCGTCTTTTTCTCTCAGTAGCTTCTCTCGCTCTTCTCTTTCCCTCTGTATTTCTTTTGTCTTTTCGGCCATCATTGTTCTTATTTCCTCTTCAAATTTGGCCTGGAGCTGTTCCTTCTCCCTCTCAATTTCCAACTCCCTCTCTCTCATCATATTCACAAAGTCCTCTCTGTCTTCATCCTCTTTCTTTCTCCTTTTGTTTTCCTCTTCTTTTTCTCTTTCAAATTCTTCCCGAAGCTCTCCGAGTCTCCTCTGGTTCTCCTCATCCTCTCTCTGCCTTCTTTCTGTTTCTTCTTCTCTTGCTTTAGTCAACTCCCTTTCTTGTTTTTCCAAAGCATGCTTCAGCTCTTCTATCTTTTCTACATATTCGTGCTCAATTCTCTCTCTTTCGTTCCTTTCTTGTTCTCTTTGCGCTTTTTCTTTTCTTGCTCTTTCCTTCTCAGTTTCAAAGTCTTCTTCCATTTTCTTTTGCACCTTTTCCCACTTCTCTCGTTCCTTTTGCTCCTTTAGTTTTTCTTTCATTCGTTCTTCTTCCCACTCCTTCAAGTCTTTAATTCTCTTCTTGTGAATCTCCTCAGTCAGCTTTTCAGCCTCCTTCACTCTAGCCTCTAACTTCTGTTTCTCCAGTTCCTCTTTCTCCATCCTAGACCCCTCTTCTTCATCCCTTCTCCTTCTTTCTCCTTCTTGTCTTCTCTCAAATTCAGATCTCTCTTCTCTTTGCTTCTCAATCCATTCCTTGTGTTCTTTTGCTGCTCTCTCTTTCTCTTCTTTCAGTAGTTTTTTGTGCTCCAACTCCCATTCTTCTTTCTCTTCCTTATGCTTTCGCTCAACTTCCTCTAAGGTTCTAGTCCATGACTGTCTCTGGGTCTCCTCTTTCTCTTGCCTCTTTTTATCCTCTGCTTCTCTCTCTTCCTTTTCCCTCCTATCCCTCTCATCTCTTATTTGCTGCTCTTTTTTTATGTCCTCCTCTTTTTCTCTCAGCAGCGTCTCTCTGTCTTCATCCTCTTTCTTTCTCCGTTTCTTTTCTTCTTTCATTTCTCTTTCAAATTCTTCTTGAAGCTCTCTAAACTTCCTTCCGTTCTCCTCATCCTCTCTCTGCCTTCTTTCAGTTTCTTCTTCTCTTGCTCTACTCCACTCCATTTCTTGCTCTTCCAAAGCACGCTTCATGTCTTTTATCTGTTCTGCATGTTGGTTCTCCATTCTCTCTCTTTCTTTCCTTTCTTGTTCTCTTTGCACTTCTTCTTTAGATTCCTTTTCTTTTCTTGCTCTCTCTTTCTCAGTTTCAAAGTCTTCTTTCATTTTCTTTTGCACCTGTTCCCACTCCTCTCTCTCCTTTCGCTCATTTTGTTTTTCCTTCTTTCGTTCATCTTCCCACTCCCTCAACTCTTTCATTCTCTCCTTGCGAATCTCCTTAGTCAGCTTTTCAGCCTCCTTCACTCTAGCCTCTAACTTCTGTCTCTCCAGTTCCTCTTGTTCCATTCTAGACCTCTCTTCTTCATCCCTTTTCCTTCCCTCTGCTTCTTGTCGTCTCTCAAATTCAGATCTCTCTTCTCTTTGCCTCTCAATCCATTCCTCGTGTTCTTTAGTTGCTCTCTCTTTCTCTTCTCTCAGTTGTTTTTTGTGCTCCATCTCCCACGCTTCTTTCTCTTCCTTATGCTTTCGCTCAACTTCCTCTAAGGTTCTAGTCCATGACTGTCTCTGGGTCTCCTCTTCATCTCTCCTCTTTATATCCTCTGCTTCTCTCTCTTCCCTTTCCCTCCTCTCCCTCTCATCTCTTATTTGACGTTCTTTCTTGATGTCCTCCTCTTTTTCTCTCAGCAGCTTCTCTCTGTCTTTCTTTCTCCTTTTCTTTTCTTCTTCTATTTCTCTTTCAAATTCTTCTTGAAGCTCTCTGATCTTCCTCTGGCTCTTCTCATCCTCTCTCCCCCTTCTTTCTGTTTCTTCTTCTCTTGCTTTAGTCCACTCCATTTCTAGCTTTACCCAAGCATGCTTCATCTCTTCTATCTTTTCTGCAAGTTTGTTCTCCATTCTCTCTTTTTCTTTCCTTTCTTGTTTTCTTCGCGCTTCTTCTTTAGAGTCCCTTTCTTTTATCACTCTTTCCTTCTCGGTTTCAAAGTCTTCTTTCATTTTCTTTTGCACCCTTTCCCACTCCTCTCTCTCCTTTTGATGATTTTGTTTTTCCTTCTTTCGTTCCTCTTCCCACTCCTTCAGCTCTTTAATTCTCTCCATGAGTATCTCCTTAGTCAGCTTTTCAGCCTCCTTCACTCTAGCGTCTAACTTCTGTCTCTCCAGTTCCTCTTTCTTCTTCCTAGACCTCTCTTTTTTATCCCTTCTTCGTCTTTCATCTTCTTGTCTTCTCTCAAATTCAGATCTCTCTTTTCTTTGCCACTCAAGCCATTCCTCGTTTTCTCTTGCTACTCTCTCTATCTCCTCTTTCAGTTGTTTTTTGTGCTCCATCTCCCACACTTCCTTCTGTTCCTTATGCTTTCGCTCAACTTCCTCTAAGGTTCTAGTCCATAATTCATCTTTCTTTCTCCTCATTTTATCCTCTGCTTCTCTCTCTTCCCTTTCCCTCCTCTCTACCTCATCTCTTATTTGAAGTCTCTTGACGTAGTACTCCTCTTTTTCTCTCAGCAGCTTCTCTCTCTCTTCTCTTTCCCTCTGTATCTCTTTTGTCTTTTTATCCATTGCTCTTATTTCCTCATCACATTTGGCCTGGAGCTGTTCCTTCTCCCTCTTAATTTCCTGCTCCCTCTCCTTCATCATGTTCTCAAACTTCTCTTTAATTGCAGCTTCTGAAATTAAATGAATGAGAAATTATGACACCATTTCCGTTGTCCATTAATAACCTTCATGAAAATGTGCAGAAAGTAATTAAAGAGAAAGCTGTTATTAACAGACTGGCCCTAAGATAACTCTATGACAGCTATGACTGATTATCATGCAACACTGGCATGTTGTCCATGGGTAGAAAGCTCTACCTAAACCTGTTATACTCCTAGAAACTGTGCTTCATGGGCCACATGCTGAATATCTGTGGTTGTACAACTTCGGTATGTTGAAATTAGTTCCCATAGATCAACACATTCGAAGGTACTTTCAAGGACTAAGATGAAAGAGTGTGATATATGTAAAAGATATGCTGCTTGATACACATTTTGTAATAATCTTTGTTTTTTTCACACCTCCCATTCCATAAAGGCTGTGTGCAAATAATTACATAAGGAAAATGTTAAATGCAATATTATGGATGTAGCTGTAGCCATGTCTCTGGATGTAGTAATGTCTCTGGATGAAGTTGCAGCTATGGACCACTGCATTGCAAAACAAATTAGGAAAGCAAAATATGTCTTACCTTGTGAGCTCTGGAGCTGCTTCATCAACTCCTCAATGTCCTTGTTTTTCTTTTGCAACTCCCTCTGGAGCCGGCCTCTCTTCTCTATTTGAGCTTCCACAAACATATCAGTGGTGAAACAAGGGTCTGATTTGCTCTTAATCTTCTGGAGCATTTCTGATATCTGCTCATGCCCTCCCTCCTGGCTAAGCACAAAGGAACCTTTAGGGAATCGCTGCTCTAGAATTGTGTTCTCTGGCAGACTATCTTGTACAGGTTTGTCTTTGGGAAATGACACATTTGTGTAGAGTATCATAATGTAGTCATTCACACGAGGACCAAAAATGGTTTGAATCATCTGTAACTCCTCTTTGTCTTCATCAGTAAAATGACCCCCAGGCAGAGCGTGTAGGAAAGCATTGATCCCAGATGCACACTGGGAGATGGAACGGTGGCACTTCTCTAGAGCTTCTTTTAGTGAGAGAGGCATGGTGGTGAGACTTGGCACTTCAACTAGCGTGACTGTGTATCCACATACTGCAGCTTGCCTCCGCAAAAAGTCTGAACTGATATTCTGCTTTGAGTCAGTCTGTGATAGTATAATGTTGCTGATGGATGTCCTATGGATTCCTTTCCTCCCAAACAGCATCAAATTCACCGGTGGCAAAGATGCTGAGATGGCACAGGAAGAAAAGAAAAAGTTATAAACACAAATATTCATCAACCTGGCTGCCAATTTGGCTGTTATTTTCTTCATGGTTACTCTAGATTTCACATTCAGCTATTTTACTGCATATGTCAACATTTTTCATCATGTAATATCTACTCTGATGAAGTAAACTGCAGAATGCTTTGCAAACTGTGTAAATATTTTGTACTTTCTCTATTCACCATATCTGCACCATAGGAGGTATTTGCAAACAATGATTTTTTTCAGTTTTCGTATCAGTATTCAGTGCAATACAGACACGTCAAACTCACAGTGAACTTAATTATTATCATTGTAGAAGATGAATGCAAATAATCAAAGAATATTAACACCTTTTTTCATCTGGTTTCTTTTCCAGGAAAACCCATCAAACAAAGTCACAAAGACGAGCTAAGGTTGCTGCTGCTGACTTCAATCAATTAAACTAAATATCAACGTAAACAAGTGTCTCAATCAAGTCTCTCTTTTATTCCTTTCTCTGCACCCTCTGGTACTCTTGGGAGCAGAATATGAGCTTCCCATTCTTGCTCTTGTAATAAAACCAAAAGACTTTTCATTGGTCCACAACAGCATAAGTAGTTCTGAACAAATTCAAATAAATAAAGATACAAAACACCCCTCAGGACCATGTTCCAAGTCCTTAACATGGGTTTCTGCCCATTCCAAACATGAAGGAAACAGACAACAGACAACTGACTACGATATTATTATTCTCTTATTAATTTCTAGGTTCTTTGTCTGAATGCTGTATCAAAACTACTGTTTCATAATCAGTAGTGCATATGGGCAGACAGATATTAAGCAAGGGAAACTAGAATACTACTTCAGAGAAAAACAGGCCTTGCTCCTCTGACTGCTGTGCTCCACATGTTGATGAAGTGAAGGAAGTTGATAGCACCATTATTTTGAAAGGTATTGAGATACCTTTCAGGTGCTACATACCTGCTCCTGGTGATTTCGATTTGAAGATCTTGCCTTAACATGGAGGTATTGGGAGATGGTAGATGTATGTTCAGATCAATCGATGGATGGACATAAAGACAAAACAATAAAAATAGTTGGGATTTCAGTTAGAATCACACCACACCTGTTTATACAGTAGAGTACACACACATGCCATCATGTACATCATACAAGATTTCTTCTCTTTTCCTTTGAGTTTAGCATGCTTGGACAAACTTGCTGTTAGATTGTGGAAGACAATAATGGAATATTAAGTAAATCAAAACTGTGGAATAATATTATGCAAACATCAGTATTTCAAGCAGGAAAACAGAGTAAAGCAACAAGAAAGAGGGTGACTACATCATATTGGATTATTCATGGCCTCAGAACGGATTACTTACAAACAATTACAACACATATTCAAACATGAGAAAAGGAACTGTTTATCATCCTTACCCATTATATTGATAATCTTTTTCAGAATTTCCACTTGTTTCCACTTCCGCATGTGCTCCTCTTCATGTGTTCTGTTCAATCGGTAACACTCTCCTCCACAGACTTGTATCAGACGACGCAAGGCATTACTGTCATTGTCATCAACACTGCTACCCACCCCATCTTCATCTTCATCTTCATCTTCAGGTAAGAGCTTCACTACAAGGGTACGTTCCAAAGCCTGATCAAGCACAGAGGTCAAGATCGTCTCCACTCTCGTATAGTCAACATCTGTGAGGTCTTGAGGTTGTGCAACTAAAACATATGCCCGAGGACCTGGACCACATAGGGAGACACATTCTTCCATCCTCCCGTGTAAGTCTTCCAGTGTGAGCTGACTACTGATCAGATTTGGGGTGAGGACAACGGTCAGGTGTTTGTCATCCACCCATCCTTCTGCAGCTATACACTGATTTGGAGTTGCTTGACTTCCAAATGCATAGCTACCCAGAACAACATTACCCAGATGGCTTTTCTCTGACCATTCCTTCCCCAAAATCACGATCCCCACTAGAAAAAAAAGACATTGGATTGAAACATTCGAATTTCACTAAGCATAGGCATGGAGCTATTGTTCAGAAGCTGTACGTGTTGTTTTGCAAAAAGGTATGACATTGAAAACTGACTATGTGTGCCGATTCTATATCAGTGTGCCCAAATTTCCCCAGTGAAAACAGACGCTATGCACGTCTTCTCCTTCCAGTGTTTCCAAACTTATCCTACTTACTGTTTGGGCGGCCATCACCGTTTGAGCCATCGCTTGCGTCTGAGCATGTCCTTCCTCTTGAAGGTTGGTTTGACTCTGTTAACAAAACAGAAAAGGTGGTATTTCAGCCATTTTGTATGTTTATTTCAGTCAAATTGCTATATATTCCCTTTTGCAATGTTTCCCTGCCACAAACTTTACTCAAGTTCCTCCTGAACAAACATGGGCATGAATGGAAAGTGAAATTATTTGCCAAGAAAAATGTTTCCTTTTTTTAAAAGGTAGGCAACAGTTTTACGCTCAATTATATAATTATTTTAAAAACTATAAGTCATTCAGTATCGCAACAAAAATTAAAAGATTTTAGATTAAAAGTTACATTCTAAAACTGTCACTCATTTCACATGAATTGACTCACCATCTGAAGGGCTGCCAGTGGGGTCCTCTATAGAGTCTGTGCTTTCACTTGGTCTTGAGGGATTTTTCTCTGAGACTGTAAGCAACAAGAAAGAAGTCTTTCAGGAAAATAAATCTTCAGGACATTTTAGTTCTTGTACTCTGAGGGTCTTTTATGAGGACACAGACCACCACCAAGTTCAAAGGCCGGGCAAATAACAAGCATTCACTAAAGGTTCTCCTATACTACAACCCGAAAATAAGAAAAGGTTGGGAAGGTATGTTATATTAAAATTAAAACTGAAAACAGTGATTTGTGAATTCCCTTTGACCTGTTTTATATTGAAAACAATACAACAGCACATTATTTGATGTTTTACCTTATCAATTGTATTCTCTTCTCATAATAAACATTTCAATAATTTGCTGACGCACTTTTTGGCAAACTGGTTATCCTCAGCCCATCTTTGCTCTAGGAATAGGCCTTTCCTGGATGCTGCTTTTGTACCAAATCATGATTACAATGACCTTTTGACATCAGTAGTTTCAAATCACATAATTATTTAATTATTCTACCTCATTACTAGCCCTAAATTGCCCCCGTCCCAACTTTTTTTTAAATGTGTTGCAGGCCTGAATGGCAGGAATGGAAGTATATTTACAAATCAAATGAAGTTGACCAGACAAAACATGAAATATCTTCTGCTCATAATGTTTGCAATGAAATACAAGTCAAGGTAAATTTATAAATCACTTCTTTCTTTTTTATTTGCATTTTCCATACCGTCCCAACTTTTTTCTGATTTGGGGTTATAAGAAAATACATACAGTACATATCCCTGTTTCCAGGCACCCATACTGATGCCAATGGAATCAAAATGCTTTTTATTTGCTAAATCCAATGTCTAGGTGTGTCAAATCTATATCAGTGTGCCCAAATTACACCAGTGAAAACAAACGCTATGCACGTCTTCTCCTTCCAGTGACTCCAAGCGTATCCTACTTACTGTTTGGGCGGCCATCACCGTTTGAGCCATCGCTTGCGTCTGAGCATGTCCTTCCTCTTGAAGGTTGGTTTGACTCTGTTAACAAAACAGAAAAGGTGGTATTTCAGCCATTTTTTATTTTATTTCAGTCAAATTGCGACCTTTTAAGATATAGTCCCTGTGGGTGCAGCCTAGCTTAGCCCATTAGCTCAGGACCTCAAAGTTCTCTCTTACTCGACACCAAAGTTCAGAAACAAAAGTCTGTAATCCCAAATTCTTCTTTTGTTGTAAGTTTACTTAAAATGATTCAAATAATACAGTATGAAATTCAAGGTAACACTTTTCTAACAAATGAACTGTCTTAGGTGTAGGTGAAAGAATTATGTTGCTCCAAGGTCCAATAGCTTCTGCCTGCTTTGCGCTGTTTCTTGTTCTTACATCAAATCAACATCCAATCAAATTAAGTTATTATCAACGTCACTGGATAACTATCAATATTTTCAGTTCTTCATTACACATGCAACATAACTTCTTCATAGTTCTCATAAACTATTCAATTTTTAAATTATCAACTTACAATTATTACAAAAACTATTATTAACTTAGAAATGGCTTCAACAGTCCCTAAAATAAAATGAAGAAAGCCTTATTGTCAAGCTAGGAAAAAAACTCAAACCTCATAATTTCAAGCCTTAGTTTAATTTTCATCTCTGTGAAAACTATAAGTAATTTGAGTAAAGTGAACCTCTCCAATGCAGTTGAGTAGACTCATCATTTGGTGTTGCCTTTTCACTCAGTTTATTGAAAATTCAAATCATCTGCAAACTGCAGTGAATTATTGAAGAGAAGGTATTAACAGAACTCAACAAAATGCCCCTTTCCTTTTCCCTGTGGTGATAGCGATATTTGATTTTTCTTTTTGATTTTCTTGTTTCAATGCCATTGTCAGCTAATTACAAGTCATGTAGTATGACAAGAACTACATGACACATCATCTGAGAACTACAACTTCCAGAATGAAGAAAACATATCTTTGCTGATTTTTAGTGAATATTGTCTGAGTGAGAATCACTGGACTGCCTGAACTGGAAGTGTTATCAAAGTTATTGTGCACAACACTGGTTGAGCTTCAGTGGGTGCTGTGTGTTCTGCTCACCAAGCTCCGGCTGGCAAACATTAATTCTGAAGTCAGCAGTGTTAGCTAATATCATTTCATTGTAAGAGGTGTTCTACAAACGTGTTAACCACAGTCTCTGGTGTTTTTTAATGAAAGATGTAATCGATATTCCCTTCTAAAACACACACACACTAATGGCTGCCTGCAGAGGGAGGAAACAATCAATAAAACTCGGGTTTCAGAATGTTCCCTGTAGCAAAAATGAATTCGAGTTCCTACTGAACAACCATGGGCATAAATAGAAAACGAAGTTGAATGATTTGCCCAATAACTACTTTTCAGTATACCATCCAAAATCCCTAAATCTAATTTAACATGAATTGACTCACCATCTGAAGGGCTACCAGTGGCTTGCTCCATAGAGTCGGTGCTTTCCCTTGGTCTTGAGGGATTTATCTCTGACACTGCAAGCAACAAGAAATAAGTCTTTCAGGAAAATAAATCTTCAAGAAATGTCAATTCTTGCACTCTGAGGATCTTTTAGGAGTACACAGACCACCAAGTTAAAAGGCTCCTATGCAACTGACTGGGTAACAAATGTCTTTCAAGACATACAACGTGTATGTTAGGACATGCATTACTAGTTAATTAGTACTACATTTATAACTGAAAAATGTTTTCCTGACTTGACTTACTCTTTGGATGATCACATTTATAGAATTACATCATCAGTGGAATTTGATCCCTTGGTCTTGAAGGTGGAAACTGTAAGAAAAACACTCTCACTCAAAATGCACCACATTTCATATTTTAGTCATTCATTACTACTAAAACAAAACATTTGGCAAAAAAAAAAAAAAGGATAATCAGTTGGATCTGTTTCGCAGCGTCAAAGCCAACTACTACGGGTAAGGAAAGAAGGTGAAAGGGACTTATTTTAAATTCAAAATATAAAACCTTTCTACTTTTAATTAACTTAATGACTATGGAGTTTTGAGTGGGCATATACCACTTGGTTTTCCTTTTCCATTCAAATTAATAACTAGAATGGATGCAAAAATAAGGGGACCCGAGGATATCCATCACCTGTGAGGAAAACTTGACATGCTTGATTTAGCCTACTTCTGGATTGGTAATTTTTAATTAATATGTCTTGATAACCAAGACGCTACCCTATCTTTACTCAAGGAATGCCCTCCAACTGCAACACTGCTGTGCTTGTGCCTCGGTGAATGTAGCCCCTCCCAGTAGTGAGGTTGCCCACCTGCACTCACTGCTGCTTACCTTCACCCCTGCTCTTGATGCTGTCTTTGGTCCGACTTGTAATTATTCACACAACACACATTCATCATTAAATTCCACTAAATAATAAAACGAAAATTAGAAAAGTAGGCCACATTTTGAGTTAAATAGCGAGTTTTAAGTACGCTTAAGGTGCGTTTTGAAGTCATGTGAGGGACAGTAAATAAAAGGATATCAAAGACGCGTCTGTTGCGTACTATCGCTACATGACTACCACAACGTGCCATCACTTTATGCGATCAGCATCTCTGTTCGTCTAGGCTACACAGTGACTCCGTATTATTCAAACCAAATCGTGCGAGATCTACATTCTATGGCCTACTTTCTCTGGCCACCTATGAGGATCTTAGGTGCAACAACAACGGGAAGCAAAGTATTGGTGCAAAATGTTGCCATCATCGTGCATTCATTCATTCATATTCTGGCGGTGGCTAGTTTTAAAGTTATATTCTAAAAAATAATGTTGATGGCACACGGTCCTGCAAAGTGGATAATCAGTGTATAGTAGGCTACCGACTAGCCGTCCTTGATACGTTCACCTTCGGACGCAAAGAATGTGAGAGCTCGTGACATGGCACAACGTCCCCAAAAATATCACCGACATAAATTACAGCGACCTTGCACTTTGGTAGCCTAAGCTGGGAAATTAAATTAATCTTAAAATGCGCCAATGGATCATATCCTAAGCAGCTCACTTTGCTAATTATTTAGTAATTCTTTCGGAACTCACTCACCTGTTGCAGGCGCATAAAACAAGCTCAAAGGTGAAACTTAGGTAAGCGTATATGCGTTCCTCGAGAGCACCGCCTTTTAAACATCTTATACCTTTACTTCTACAAAAAACACGAGTTATAGGCCTATTTCGTGTTACTGCTGTTACTTTTGTGGAAACACCAGGAAAGATTTGACTTTACCTTTATGTCTGAAGACCCGAATTTGCGCACTGGTTCACAAAAAACGACATGCCTTAGAGCAGGTAGTAATGGCTTAAGTGGGCAGAGCCAGGCCAAAGTTAATGGGAGATTGTAAGTAAAAAAATGAATACCAAAGATACACCTGTTGTGTAATATCGCTACATTTAATATACCACAACAACATGTCAATACCTAAAGCGAGGAGCTTCTCCGTTCTTCTTTACTTCACAGACATTTAGATTAATGAAATACATCTGGCTATAGGCCTACAGTGAATGCGTATTCAAACCAAAACGTGCGACGTTCTGTGGCCTACTTATCCCAGCTATGAGGATCTTAGGTGCAACAATAACGGGAAGCACATTATTTTTGCATTAGCTCATTTATATTCTGTCGGTGGCTAGTTTTAAAGGAATATCCTAACATTCATGTTGATGGCACACGGTCATGCAAAGTGGATAATCATAGTGTAGTAGGCTATCGACTAGCAGCCCGTGACACATTCACCTTCGGACGCAGATAATGTGAGCGCTCGTAACATGACACAACGTCGCCAAAAATATAATCGACATAATTGACATCGACCTCACACTTTTGTAACCTTAGCTGGAAAGTGAAAATAAACTAAATGCGACAATATTCTAATGTCTTAAGTTGCTCACTTTACCAATTATTTAGTAATTCTTTCAGAACACACTCACCTGTTGCAGGCGCATAAAACAAGCTCAAAGGTGAAATGTAGGTAATATAATCTGAGTAGGAGAAGTTCCGCCAAAGCGCCACCTATCAAACATCTTAGACCGTCACCTCCATGAACACACGAGCTAGAGGCCTATTTCATGTTACTGTTGTGAAAAGGCCTGGAAAGATTTGTCATCATTTTTAATAAGTTTAAAGTAGTATGTCTGTATGTCTTAGGACCCAATTTTGCGCACTGGTGGACAAAAAAATTAACATTTTGCAGTTTATAATCTATTATGAATTAAGTATTAAACTAGTGAAAGCCCATCTAGAACATGTCCATTTGTTTGTTGTAGTGAGATGCCTCCACAAGCATCTATGAGCCCATCTATGTTAGTATATTAAATATTCTCTATGAGCCTCTATATGATATTAAATATTCTCCATGAGCCTCTTTATGTTCATATATTAAATATTCTCTATTAGCATCTATATGTTCATATATTAAATATTCTCTATGAGCCTCTACATGTTCATATATTAAATATTCTCTATTAGTATCTATATGTTCATATATTAAATATTCTCTATGAGCCTATATGTTCATATATTAAATATTCTCTATGAGCCTCTATATGTTCATATATTAAATATTCTCTATGAGCCTCTATATGTTAATATATTAAATATTCTCTATGAGCCTCTATATGTTCATATAAATATTCTTATTTGTGTCTCTGATGTGGAGTGTCATGTTTCTTCAAGTCCAGAGACAAAGCTGCGGGTGAGCACAAAATGGTGTCTGATTTAAACTAAATGCGACGATATCTTAATGTCCCATATAGCACACTTTACTTTTATTTAGGAATTATGTCAGAACACACTCACCTGTTGCCGGCACATAAAACAAGCTCAAAGGTGAAATGTAGGCAATACAATCTGCGTAAGCGAAGTTCCGCCTTTTAAACATCTTAGACCTTCACCTCCATGTACACATGAGCTAAAGGCCTATTTCATGTAACCGTCGTTCTGTTGTTAAAAGACCTGGAAATATTTGACTGCATCTGTAGTTAGTTTACAGTAGTATGTCTGAATGTCTTACTCTTAGGACCCGATTTTGGGGGCTGGAGCCCATCTATTTCCATATATTAAATATTCTCTATGAGCCTCTATATGTTCATATCTATTCTAAAATATTTGTATTTGTGTTGGAGTGTTTGTTCCTGCAAGTCCAGAGACAGCTGCAGGTGAGCACAAAATGATGTCTAATTAGAGGCCAATAAACGGACTTGAACTCTCAGATCATACAATTAGAAAAAAACGATGCCGCATTGAAGTCAGGTTCTTATTTTTCATCGACACACAGCTCCTCAGTTTGAACACAGGGACTCAATAGGTGGTTGACTGTGTGGTTGGATGCCTCACACACATTAAAGACTGCCCTACCACTGCTATTTAAGTAGGCTAATGCAAGTCTGATATTGAGGAATGGACACAAGCATACCTCACTGATTTCAAAACAATGAATGTAAGAGCTCTCCCTACTGTTGAAAGACTGACACTGATTGATTGAGAACGTTTGACCTGGTCAGATATTGAACCAGTCATCATTCAGTGCTCTCATGGCAGCCACCTGCCTCTGACACAGTCTCTCTTAATCATGACTCTAAAATGGGTCATTATGGCATTCCAAGAATACTGACATGTGTTACAGGGATTTGTTGACATGCATAGAGCTCCCCATGAGCAACTGGAACCCACTGATGTCTCAACACCAAGTTCATGTTTTCCACAACACTTCACACAGTTGGCTCAGAAGTGACACTTGATAAGAGAAGTGTTGTAGGTAAATGTGCGTCTTCTGTCATCATAGGGATCGTCGTTTTTAGGTCTACTACACAAAGATCTAAGGATGCCCACAGAATGAAGAACTATGATATGAAACCAACAATGTTTTTAATAACTTGGCCACGTTTGACGACTCATACAAGCAATTCCGGTCATTGGTAACTCTCAAGCTAAGAAATACACAACATAGAATATATACAGACAATACACACAGATAATACACAATACAGACATATAATACACAATACACACTACAAACAATACACAATAGACACTACGAATAAACAATACATAATACACAATACACAATACACAATGCACAATATACAATATACAATATACAATACACAATACACACTACACATATACACACTACACAGATGCAAACGCACAGACACACATGCTATGTACAGACTATGTGAACTTAGTGTAGTGTACAGTGAATGTGTGTGTGTGCATGGCAGTGCAGATATGAGAGCTAGGGGGATGTGTTAACATGCTGTCTCTCTATGTAAGTACTCCAATAAACTGATGAAATAAACTGATGAAATAAACTGATGAAATAAACTGATTGAGTAAACTGATTTCACACTCATGTTCACCGTTCCTGAATTACCTTGGGCTACCATAGCCTGAACAATGTGTTTCATCAAGATGTTAACAGGTTTATTTATTTGGAAAATAACTAATTCTGCTGACAGAAAGATGCAAACACACACACACACACACACACACACACACACACACAAACACCCAGTGTACAGCCACACATAGGCTGAATCCCATTACACCCCTTAGCCCTACGCCTTTCCCCTTCCCCTCCGTTTTGTGCATTCACGTGTAGGGGTAGGGCTATCCCAATTCACGTTAAGACAGAAAGGTAGGGGTGGGGGAAGGGCTTTCCACCCCTCCAAACGGAGATTTTCCGAGGGCACACTTCAAACGGAGGGGTGAGACCGATTTCCCCCAATGCATTGCGAACCCGTGATCATTCACACCCCAATCCTGTAAACATCGCGCGAGTCCCTTTAAAAATGTCGTAAACAGCAGGAAAAGCATCACACAAATGTAAGTATTTTCTTTGTAATTCATGGTTTTAAAACTTGTTTGATGAAATGTTGCATTGTGTAAACAACAGCTGCATGCGCCATGTTTGTTTATGTCTGATGAGTGACAGCTGTAGCTCTCCGGTTATGTAACAGCTGACGCAGCGTACTGATGACGTACGTAATTGTTGAAGGGATATCCCAATTCGTAGGGCTAGCGTTTCAAGCCCTACGCCTACACCTACGTTATTGCTCCATTTGAAAAGGCGAGGGCCAAGGGGTAGGGGTAGGGGTAGGGGTGGAGATTAGAAATGGGATTGGGCCATAGTGTATGTGCCGTCAAGCTGTGAAGCTGTGATTCAATATCACGACCAGTAGGGGGAGGTGGTCACCTGCAGAAGAAGGTGTGTGTGTCAGTGAACAATGTTGATGTGTTGGTGACAGTCTAGCGGTAGCATGAATTACTGCAACTAAAATGCAGTTCAGAGCTACGCCATGCACTGCCATGTCTCAGAATACCCAAGTATGCGCGCAACTACAAATTAATTAGTTGGTGATGGTCTGGTGGTACCTTAATGTGTGAATGAAGCTAAATAAAGTTGTCCTGAGTGAAAGTAAAGCAGTGTAACTGAGCACAGCTGTCTCAGTGCAGTTTCTGGCTGTAGGTGTAACCCAGGAAACAGAGCTCTCTGTGGGGGAAACTTCTATTTGCATTGCCAGGCCTGAGTGGGTCTGCTAGTCCCAGAATAGAGCAGCGCTATCGCCAGATGTTCAAGTGTTCTCAAGGGATTTACATTACGGGACATTACAAACAGTCTCTTTGAGCTCAAGAGTGATTATAGAGATAAAGAGCTTGATAGGACTTTTAACACATACAAATGTATTTTAAATTATCTTTCTATGGTACAGAATGCAGGTTATTGGATAAATACTTCTCAACACTCAACTCAACAGCCTCATAACTGTGACACTCATTTTTGCTTTAAGACCAAATGATCTCCTCAAGGCATCATAATGAGCCCTCTATGGTTGTAATGGCAAAGGGAAGTCAAAATACATCTATCATCGCTCAATTTGTTTGTGTGTGTGTGTGTGTGTGTGTGTGTGTGTGTCTGTCTGTCTGTCTTTTAATACAAATAAAAAATTGTGGTGATGGTCTTGTTGTACCTTCATAGGTGAATGAAGCTAAATATAGTTTAGAGCCACATCATGGATGCCATGTCTCATTATTTAATTTGATGATGCTATTGTATTTACTAAAATAAGACCATTCTTGAAGGTGGAGTCATTTCCAATGTAAGTTATACAGTTGTAATGTTACTAACATATCATTTTAGGAGTTATTTGACAGAAGGGTTGTCAGCAGTGGTGTAGTCCAGGGTATACGCAGGTATACAGAGTATACCCACTTATTGTTTAGCATTGCCTATACCCACTTCTCAAAACAGGGCGTTTATCCTGTGCTGTATGGGCTGCTTAAAAAGAGTATACTAACTTCTCCAGGGACCACTTCACCACTGGTTGTCAGCAAGTATAAGAACTTTCAGTGAAATTCTCTGTACTTAAAGGATAAACTGTACATTTCAACATTATTAGTACGGTGGCTTTATCCTTCATTGGGTGCAACAGTGCAAATAAACCTTGAACTCATGACAAAACAAATACAAAATCAAGTCTGATGATTTTCATGAAACTCCTTTATTAATAAATGGTCAAAACACATGAAAGGGTCAAAGTAACAAGCACTTCAGATTACCAAAGGCTGTAAAAGAGGTGGAAAGGGAGGGAAAGACAGTAACTCGGTGCTGCACACTAACAGAAATCAGAGAGAGTCCCTATCAGAGATGAAGAGTCTTTATCAAATACACTTTCAATCAGGCTAATAACAGACATTTGAAAGGGGACCCTAGGAGCAGTCTGATTTCTTCAGAATCTCAGTGACAGTCTGGGAGCCCTGCTTTGCCTCGCAGGTCACTGAGACCCCCTGGGTCCACTTCTGGAGAGGGAGGGTCAGGGTGTTGCTCCAGCTGTACAGGCCGTCCTTCTGTGGGCCCCAGCGACTGGTCTCCCCGCTCCTGCTGCTCCCCTCTACCTTCCAGCTCAGCGTCCAGTCGGATGGGAAGCCTCCGTTAGCCAGGCACATCAACGTGGCTGAACTCCCGCTTGTGTGCAGGGGGGGCAGGACTGTGAGTTTGGGAGTGATGTCACCTGAGAAATAAAGTGAAAGGGACAGAAAGGAATAAACAAGGTCGTCTGCTAAAAAACGTCACCAGCACTTTTCTATGATGTGATATGACAGATGCAATATGATGGTACATTACAGATACACTGGCTCTTGGTCAAAGGAACATGTTCTACTTAGGTTAGGCTTTTCCCTTTTTAAACAGTCTGGAAGAACTAAGGATCTGCATGTTGATGCATTAGAATACTGGCAACACGATTCGAAAGATTAGCCTACAAATACTGTAGAAATAAAGAGAAGAGGTACAGAAAGGAATTAACGAGGTCGTCTGCTGAAAAATATCACCACCACTTTTAATGTGATATAAGAGCTGCAATATGATACTGGCTCTTGGTCAAAGACCGTGGTCTATTCAACGATTACGCTTTTAAACAGTCTGGAAGAACTCAGGACGTGCAAAGCGATGCATACTGGCAAAACGATCTTATAGATTCAAAGTATTGGCTTAAAAATACATCGCATACACAAGCATTTATCTGTGTTAATTCCATAACTTTCACACTTTTAAAAAGACCTCGCAAAGACAGACATATATCTTCGCAAAATGCCGTAACTACTACCCTACCGGGTTTATAATTTCGAGTCACTCTCGTGGTAGGTGCTGCGCGCTGCGCCAGTAAGTGGATAACATCCGTTATAACTAATGTGATTGGTGGCATATCTTAATTTGGTCAATGTTACCTGGGATATCAGTAATTAAAGGTATCTTATAGTGCGCGTCAGAGGAGGGGTTTTTGTACGGCCACAGATAGCGTTTGTATCAATGTGGTACACGTTTGGAGGTGGCAACAAATCTTCCCATCACTAGTTTCCCAACTAAACACGCACAGGTGTATTCTGAGTCAGTATGACACAGTTCCGAGTCAAACTTACAGGTATGGTCAAAGCACAGAGGCTACATTCAAATCGAACATTACAGATTCCAATGCTATCACCACTAACACGCTGCAACAAGTTTCAAATCTGTTGTGCATTATACATCTTCCTTCATATTTCCTCAAAACACATACAAGGGATGTCTAATATTTAAAAGGATTATCAGAAACGGAGTCAATGTCCACAATGTAAAAGAAAAAAACAAGCATAGGACTCAACAGTTACGGTCGAAGCACAAGTTCTGCACTACGAAAAGTGCGAAAATGTTTGAACATAGAGATATCGGTAGCCGTCATAAACTGCTCTGCTCATACCGCAACGTTTAGAAACACACACACATACACAAACTGACAGAATAATCCAAATGTATGACCGTTTACTTACTTCCAACGTCAAGTCTACTGCCACCTCCAAACGTGTACCACATTGATACAAACGCTATCTGTGGCCGTACAAAAACCCCTCCTCTGACGCGCACTATAAGATACCTTTAATTACTGATATCCCAGGTAACATTGACCAAATTAAGATATGCCACCAATCACATTAGTTATAACGGATGGGGGGGGGGGGGGTAATTATGTCAATAGACTATTTTGTTTCATTACCAAACCAGACTCTGGCTCTGACTCTTATCTGCCTAATAAAGCACACCTTTGAAACATATTAATTTCAAAACCAAATGATACAATGAAGGCAAATTAACCAAAGCGTTCAGATGTAGACCAACATATTATATAGGATCAAAGATGATATTACTTACTTCCAACATCGAGTCTTGTGCCGCCACCGAAAGTCCACCACAGTGATACAGACTCATAGAGACGCTGTAAAAAAAACCTCTTCACGTTACAGCGAGTCTGACTGACATTGTAGTGCAGTTACTGTTACATTTAGGGGAATGTTTGTTTTCAGGACTGACATTTGTATTTCTTCCATCGTCTTAAGTATGTAATTCATTTTTTAATATTTCATAAATGCCAACCAGCATTAATAGGCTTAGTTTGCCCAAACGACAAACAGTGTCATATATTGCAATCTTAAAAAAGAGGACTTTCTACGGTATGGCAATTCTTCCCTCAGTGGTAGACAGGTTTGAATGTGTTATTCCCGACAATGGAGTCAGGTGCACAGATTTGAAAGTAAACTGGCTCCAGCCTCCAGGTTTAAATCACTGGTCTAGTCCAGGGGTGCTTATTGTATGATTACATTAGTGCAATAAGGGAAGAGTATAGTTCATCTCTACAGGAAGTAATGTGTTAATACCATGTGAAAATGATTTTAGCAGAACAATAAAGCCATTTGTAATATTTCTGTCAAACTCAAACTGCTCCATGTAATTCATTCTGGAGGTTTCTCTCAGTTCAGATGTGGATCTGAGGATTGTTTAGTCTTTCTGTCAGTAAGTAGGACCACACTGGCCTATTAGTTATTGCTGTAAGCACAGATACATCTAGCAAAACATCATTTAGGGTTAGACTGTTGGTTCTCTTTATTTATTTTTATGAGCAAAGAGAATGGGGATCAGAAGGTGACAGTTAGAAACTGGGGAGGTTGGACATTTGCATAACCAAAGTGTGAACCTTTTGCTCTTGAGAGCTTTATATCTCAGAAAGAGGAGAACTGGAACACTGAACACCAGCCTGTTTTAGAAGAACAATCTGACAAGAATGACTTTTCTCATTAAATTCCTCTGGGCACTCCTGTTCTGTATTCCAGGTAATTTATTTTACAAACTGAAATAGATAATTTGAAATAAATTTACATTTGTTTTTTATAAACCGATATGCTATGAAATGTTTGCAATGTTTCAGAATGCTGGGGCCAGATCAGTGTGACTCAGACTCCAGCAGTGAAAGCTGTTCTTGTGGGACAAACCATCAAACTGGACTGCAGAAGCAGCAGCCCCATCTACAGCAATGTCCTCTCCTGGTATCTTCAGAAAACTGGAGAAGCTCCCAAACTTTTAATAAAGGGAATAAACTCACATTATGGTTCAACTCCAAGTCGATTTGTTGGTGAAGGATCCAATGGGGGGAGTGACTTTAGTCTGACCATCAGTAATGTCCAGGCTGAGGATGCAGGAGTTTACTACTGTGAGACTGGACATATTATCAGCAGTAGCTGGGTGTTCACACAGTGATAAAGCGTCGTACAAAAACCTCCCTCAGTCAGGCTCCACATGACTGCACTCTGCTGCTGCAGGAGGTGCTGAAGCATCACAGGAGCAGAAGGTTACACGGCACAACTCTACACGTTTGAAGGAAACATGTTTCTGCACATTTATAATGGAAACAAACTGTATGACATATCACTGTTAAATACTGGTGTTACATTTTAATTAGCATATAAATGAAAGAGATTGTGAAGTAAAAGGTGGAAAAGCAAATACAGCAGAAAGGAGATTATGCCAGGGTCATGTCCAATCCAGTTCTGCTCATCATCTGAGGTCCCCTTGTTCTCATCCATCTCCCCTGGTGCACTCATCCTACTACACACTGTTCAGTCCTCTACCTGACTGTTACACAATCCACTTTACCAGAGGACACTGGGCCTGTCTCCTTCTCCATCTTCCTGCTATGGCCATTATGGAGATTCTGTCTCCTTATCTGGAAGACAGGCTTGGGATATTTCCCAGGATAGGTGTACTGGTATAACTCCAGTATTTTTCTCTCAGTTTGGAGAACAAGTGTAATGTTGTACCTAGATCAAAAACAGTTAAAGAGTAACTGGAGCTTTAGTGTATATTCAGTGTTAATGCTTGCACAGTGAAATGCTCAGGTTGGGTGTCTCTGTGTGACGGCTGTCTCTTTGACCTCCTGGCCAAACACCAGAGATCCATGTCCACCTTCTGGATTAAATCATCGTCATGACTACACATGACTACATTACTGCTGCTGGGAAGAACTCCAGAGTCCTGTAGCAGCTTAACCGTGGCATGGCAGTCATGGCTTAAATTAACTGATCCAATACGTTTTCTCATAATCAGTCATCTCAAACTCAAACACCTCAACACTCAGTGCCAGACCAGTAGGGACACTGTTGGCCTCTTTCGGGCCAGCCCAAGGCTTTCCCTCTGGCATAAACTCCAGTGATTAGCCCCGGTATTCTGCTTCTGTTACTCCAGGGCCGAACTGAGGCCTTCTGGGCCATGACCCCAGTCCAGCGTCAGAGATGAAAACACAGAAAGTCTGAATGTTTTCAACAACAAGGAGGTTTTACTCCATGCGATGGGCAAGGGCTATCATATGAATGACCATACCTCCCCCACATTACCTCTGCTGCTCATAGTTCTGTTGTTAGATGGTTCTGTTCATCTCCTCTTATGCATCTGACTGCACTGCATTTCATAGATTCCCTTCAAGTGGACCTCAGTAGGACCAGATAGTGAGTGCATGTGATGGGCAGCGGTTCTCATGTGAATGACAGAGGTGTATCCACAGGCAGAATGCTATCATTCAGTTAGTACTTCTCATGTCATTTTCTGACACATAATATTCTAAAATGAATGTTGAACTCTCCTCTCCTCTCCTCTCTGTTCCTTTTTCCTCTGTTGTTTTCTCCTCTACATCTGCAGCAGTAGTGCAGTCATCAGTTTCCTGACTGATTGTTATTACTGTAAGTATTTTTAGTCCTGCAATCACCCCCCCCCCCCCCCTCCCCCCCACCCCTTTCTCAACCCCTCCCTCACGTCTGTTCTCTGCTCTCCACCTGCAGTGAGCTCCAGCAGCAGAGTGCAGTCATGTGAAGCCTGACTGAGGGAGGTTTTTGTACGGCGCTTTATCACTGTGTGAACACCCAGCTACTGCTTATAACGTGGAAACTCTGACAGTAGTAAACTCCTGCATCCTCAGCCTGGATATTACTGATGGTCAGAGTGAAGTCACTGCCAGTTCCACGGCCACTGAACCTGGATGGAGTCCCAGACTGAAGTGTTGTGGCCCCGTAGATCAGGAGTTTAGGAGCTGCTCCAGGTTTCTGTTGGTACCAGGCTAAGTAATGATTTGATGAATACACAAACACATCACTGCTGGTTTTACAGTTGAGAGTGACTGATCCTCCCTGTTGAACAGCTTTCACTGCAGGAGTCTGAGTCACAGTGACCTGTCCATATGAGACTGGAGAGAAGACATGGAGAATAGTAAGATATATTTAACCTCCCACATATGTTCATGTATCTTTACTTTACACACAAGATCTGGGTTAAAATCCAATAAAACTTACTCTGAAAGCTGAGAACAAGTGTCCAGAGGAACATGAAGATGAAAGTCATTGTTGAGTTCTCCACTATGAGAATCAGCTCTTACCCATGAAGAGGTGAACTCACAGGGCTATAAATAATCCCCCCAAGACTAGAACTGTGACCACTCATGCAAACTGACACATCTACTGTATGTAAATGATCTTCCTGAGTGAAACAGACCGTTAGGGTTACAGTTATGATTACTATGTACACACACATAGATGTAGATGTAATATGATATATATTTCTATGAAATTGGTATATTGATTGATATATTATTGAACAGGTGTTGGGCTCTGTAAAGCACTTTGAGACAGTGTCTGTTATTAATGGTGTTATATACACATTAAATTCATACAAGTGAATTGAAGTCTCTTGATATTTTGGCAAAGTTGTGTTCTTATAATCTCATGTACAAATCAGATGAACCAGAGACCACTACTACTGCTCCAGGTTCTCACCGGATCGTTACACAGATTACTCAGACTCATGCCAAGACCTCAGTATGGCAGACTAACTTGTGACATCAGACACAGTAGTCTGAGTCCAGTGCTCAAGCTTGTCTCTTTGCGAGATCACCAGGATGGCAATCAGCAACACCGCAACGCATATGTGAATCAGGATGTCTATCGGCAGGGAAACTACAGATAGCTGATGCAGTGGGGCATCCGTCAGCTTGTCTTCAGATATCCCCAGATGGCAAGTTACAGAATCTGTCTCTCTCTCCTAGTCCAACAGTGCCTTCTAGTGGTGTGAAAAACACACTGCAAAACAATTCTGAACAAATGCACTTTCACTGCATACATTAGGGGCATAGTTGAAGGGTCAGACATGCACATCCTGTTGGAAACTGGTTCAAGCTTTTCATTTATCAGTGAGAATTTATGAATGTCACTCCCATCATTGAACAGAAGGCCTCTCAAAAATGATTTAATCTCATCAAAGTGACTGGGCTGAGTTTAAACACACTAGGTCCTGTTAACATTACACGGTGACTGGGCTGAGTTTGGACTCCCTAGGCCCTGTTAACATTACACTGTGACTGGGCTGAGTTTGGACACACTAGGCCCTGTTAACATTACACTGTGAGTGGGCTCACTGAGTTTGCTGCAGGAAGTGCTGGTTACTAGGAATGTCAGTCAGGCCATTCTACTTGGTTGGGACTTTCTTCAGCAGAACTATGCTGCTAGATTTAGGTTGAGGTGTGTGTCATCTCCACAATCAAGACTCGTCTCATTAAGAAATGAAGAGGGAAAGCCATATGTGGATTTGAATACTTCTTTGTATGTTTAATTATGTGTGTAAATGTGTAAATATGGCTTCAGTTATGATGATTATATCAGATTTACATTATTTAACTAAAATGCCCTTTACATGATCGTTAATTAAATAAGCTACCATTTCTTGATCCCCATGATGATTAAATATGTTTGTATCTCTATGAGAGTATCAGTGAGTCCTCATGTTCAGCAAATCTCAATAACATTCTCCACCAGTAGGAGGTGCTCCTAGCTTGCAGATGGTATGGTGCTGTGTATTTGTGTGTGTGTGTGTGTGTGTGTGTGTGTGTGTGTGTGTGTGTGTGTGTGTGTGTGTGTATTTGTGGGTGTGTGTGTCTGTCTGTGTGCCTGTTAATACATTTTGGGTGGGGGGGGGGGGGGGGGGTTGGTGATGGTCTGGTGGTACCTTCATGTATAGAATATAGTTCCTCGTCATGCAATGCCATGTCTCAGAATACCTGAGTTGTCCTGAGTGAAAGTAAAGCAGTGTAACTGAGCACAGCTGTCTCAGTGCAGTTTCTGGCTGTAGGTGTAACCCAGGAAACAGAGCTCTCTGTGGGGGAAACTTCTATTTGCATTGCCAGGCCTGAGTGGGTCTGCTAGTCCCAGAATAGAGCAGCGCTATCGCCAGATGTTCAAGTGAGTGATTGGACTTAAGGCTTGTCAGTGAATACAGGGAGCTTTGTTTTCTCTACTTTATATACATTTCAACGTTATAAGGGATTTAACAATCAACGACAATCAACAATCTGGAAATATATCTTCAACAATAAGACACATAAAAAATACAAAAACAAGTCTCTGATGAATTTAATCAAACTCCTTTATTAATAAATGTCAAAACACATGAAGGGGTCATATCAAGCACTTCAGATTCCCAAATGCTGTAAAAGAGGTGGAAAGGGAGGGAAAGACAGTGACTCAGTGCTGCACACTAACAGAAATAAGAGAGAGTCCCTATCAGAGATGAAGAGTCTTTATCAAATACACTTTCAATCAGGCTAATGACAGACATTTGAAAGGGGACCCTAGGAGCAGTCTGATTTCTTCAGAATCTCAGTGACAGTCTGGGAGCCCTGCTTTGCCTCGCAGGTCACTGAGACCCCCTGGGTCCACTCCTGGAGAGGGACGGTCAGGGTGTTGCTCCAGCTGTACAGGCCGTCCTTCTGTGGGCCCCAGCGACTGGTCTTTCCGCTCCTGCTGCTCCCCGCTACCTTCCAGCTCAGCGTCCAGTCGGACGGGAAGCCTCCGTTAGCCAGGCACATCAACGTGGCTGAACTCCCGCTGGTGTGCAGGGGGGGCAGGACTGTGAGTTTGGGACTGGTGTCACCTGAGAAATAAAGCAAAGAGGTACAGAAATTAATAAAGAGGTCGTCTGTTGTTCATATCATAGCCTATTACAGATGCAATATGAATCATATTGGGTCTCAGTGACCTGCGAGGCAAAGCAGGGCTCCCAGACTGTCACTGAGATTCTGAAGAAATCAGACTATATATTTGATAGTACATTATGTACAGTGCATGATAACAACAATGAGTTTGCGACTGGTGTCACCAGTGAAATAACGAGAAGAAAGCAGTAAACGAGGTCATCTGCTGAAACATGCTACCACTACTTTTAATGTTGTATAACAGAGGCAATATGAGGGTACATTACAGATACATTGTAACTAGCGATTACCTTTTAAAACAGTCTGGAAGAACTAAGGATTTGAATGTTGATGCAATCAGCTACTGACAAGCTCCTTGATTAGAGAGAGTAGCCTAAAAAGACTTCGCATATACAGCCATACATCTGCGCAAATGCCATATTACCCTAAAAACCCGTCGCAAAGACAGACGCAAATGCTATGGTGTGAATATTGTGGAGAAATGTCTCAGTGCAACATCATGACACATTTCAGAGTTTTAGGTCGGTGTCGGTCTAACGGATTACCCACTTTCTGTCGCGCAGCCCCATACCACCAGAGTAACAAGAAGTTATAAACCCTGTGGCGGTAAATATCTTCCCACCACCAGTCTCCCAAATACACACGCACAGGTGTATTCTGAGTCAGTAAACACAGTTCAAAGTAAAACATACAGTAATGGTCAAACACAGAGACTTCATTCAATCGAAAATTGCCTTCATACCTTTAACGTCAATACCACCAGCAGTAACACGAAGTTACAAACCTGTTTGGCCTGAACAATCTTTCTTTCCATTTTCTAAGAACTCATGCAAGGGATGTTTCATATATAAATGGACTTGCAGAATAAAACATTGTGATACACAATTTTCACTATTTGAAGGAAAAATGTAAGTGTACAACTACACAGTTACGATCAGAGCACAAGTTCTGCACTGTTCCAAAAAATGCGAAAAAGCTCAAACACAGAGATATCGGTAGCCGTCATAAACTGCTCTGCTCATAGCGCAACGTATTAGAACTTGACTAACACACACACACATACTGAAAGAATAATCCAAATGTATGACCGTTTACTTACTTCCAACGTCAAGTCTACTGCCACCTCCAAACGTGTACCACAGTGATACAAACACTATGTGTGGCCGTACAAAAACCCCTCATCTGATGCGCACTAGTAAGACACCTTTGATTTCCAATATCCCAGGCAAAATTGACTCAGTTAGGATATGTCACCAATCACATTAATCATTACGGATAAAAATGCACAAAATTATATCAGTAGCCTATTTCGTTTCATTACCAAACCATACTCGCAAGTGTATGCCTTATCTGCCTAATAAAGCACACCATTGAAACATACATCAATTTCAAACCCAAATGACACAATGGAGGCAAATTGACGAAAGCGTTAAGATGTAGACCAATATATTATTTAGGACCAAGGATGATATTACTTACTTCCAACATCGAGTCTTGTGCCGCCACCGAAAGTCCACCACAGTGATACAGTCTCATAGAGACGCTGTACAAAAACCTCTTCACGGTACATCGACTCTGACTGACAGCAATACAGTTACTGTTACATTTAGCAGATCACGAATTCTGTCATGGTTAATTTCAGTTCTGAATTTTAATTTCTTCCATCGTCCTTAGTACAAGAATGTATTTCATTTTTTTTATATTTCATAAATGCCAACCAGCATTTATAGGCTAAGTTTGCCAAAGCGACATTAAATCTCATAAATTGTAATCATTAAAAAAGAAGACATTCTATAGTATGGCAATTCTCCCTTCAGTGGTAGACAGGTTTAAATTCCATATTCCCAACAGTGGAGTCAGGTGCACAGATTGAAAAGTAAACTGGCTCCAGGTTTAGAACACAGGTCTAGTCCAGGGGTGCTTATTGTATGATTACACTAGTGCAATAAGGGAAGAGTATGGTTCACCTCTAGAGGAAGTAATGTGTTGATACCATGTGATAATGATTTTAGCAGAACAATAAAGCCATTTGTATTATTTCTGTCATATTCAAACTGCTCCATTTCATTGATCCTGGAGGTTGCTCTCAGTTCAGATGTGGATCTGAGGATTGTTCAGTCTTTCTGTCAGTAAGTAGAACCACACTGGCATATCAGTTATTGCTGTTAGCCCAAATAAATCTAACAAAACATAATTTAGGTTGAGACTGTTGGCCTACTGAAGAGTCTTCTTTATTTCTTTTCATGAGCAGAGGGAATGGGGATAAGAATGGGGATCAGAAGGTGCCAGTTAGAAACTGGGGAGGTTGGACATATTTGCATAACCAAAGTGTGAACCTTTTGCTCTTGAGAGCTTTATATCTCAGAAAGAGGAGAACTGGAACACTGAACACCAGCCTGTTTTAGAAGAACAATCTGACAAGAATGACTTTTCTCATTAAATTCCTCTGGGCACTGCTGTTCTGTATTCCAGGTAATGTATTTAGCAAATACAAACTGAAATTGATCATTTGAAATTATTTTGCATTTGTTTTTTATAAACCAATATGCTATGCAATGTTTGCAATGTTTCAGAATGCAAGGGCCAGTACATTGTGGCTCAGACTCCAGCAGTGAAAGCTGTTCTTGTGGGACAAACCATCAAACTGGACTGCAGAAGCAGCAGCCCCATCTACAGCAACTACCTCTCCTGGTATCTTCAGAAAACTGGAGAAGCTCCCAAACTTTTAATATATTACATAAGCTCACGTTTTGGTTCAACTCCAAGTCGATTTGTTGGTGGAGGATCCAGTTCTGGGAGTGACTTCACTCTGACCATCAGTGATGTCCAGGCTGAGGATGCAGGACTCTACTACTGTCAGAGTTTCCACTATCCCAACAGTATACATGTGTTCACACAGTGATAAAGCGCTGTACAAAAACCTCCCTCAGTCAGGCTCCACATGACTGCACTGCTGCTGCTGCAGGAGGTGCTGAAGCGTCACAGGAGCAGAAGGTTACACGGCACAAGTCTACATGTTTGAAGGAAACATGTTTATGCACATTTATAATGGAAACAAACTGTATGACATATCACTGTTAAATACTGGCGTTACATTTTAATCAGCCTATAAAAGAAAGAGAATATTGTGAAGTAAAAGGTGAAATAGCAAATAGAGCAGAAAGGAGATTATGCCAGGGTCATGTCCAATCCAGTTCTGCTCATCATCTGAGGTCCCCTTGTTCTCATCCATCTCCCCTGGTGCACTCATCCTACTACACACTCTCCAGTCCTCTACCTGACTGTTACACAATACACTTTACCAGAGGACACTGGGCCTGTCTCCTTCTCCATCTTTCTGCTATGGTCATTATATAGAGATGTAGAGTCTCCTTATCTGGAAGACAGGTTTGGGATATTCCCCAGGATAGGTGTACTGGTATAACTCCAGTATTTCTCTCAGTTTGGAGAGCAAGTGTAATGTTGTACCCAGATCATAAACTGTTAAAGAGTAACTGGAGCTTTAGTGTATATTCAGTGTTTATGCTTGCACAGTGAAATGCTCAGGTTGGGTGTCCCTGTGTGATGGCTGTCTCTTTGACCCCCTGGCCAAACACCAGAGATCTATGTCCACCTTCTGGATTTAATCATCATCAGAGTGAATGTTGCCTTGCAGCTGCACATAACTGCATTGCTGCAGCTGGGAAGAACTCCAGAGTCCTGTAACAGCGTAACCGTGGCATGGCAGTCATTGCTTAAATAATCTGATCCAATATGTTTTCCCAGGTAATCAGTCATCTCAAACTCAAACACCTCAACACTCAGTGCCAGACCAGTAGGGACACTGTTGGCCTCTTTCGGGCCAGCCCAAGGCTTTCCCTCTGGCATAAACTCCAGTGATTAGCCCCGGTATTCTGCTTCTGTTACTCCAGGGCTGAACTGAGGCCTTCTGGGACATGACCCCAGTCCAGCGTCAGAGATGAAAACACAGAAAGTCTGAAGGTTTTCCACAAACAAGGAGTTTTTACCCCATGCGATGGGCAGGGGCTCTCATGTGAATGACCATACCTCCCCCAATTTACCTGTGCTGCTTACCTGTGCTGGTTCTGTTAATCTCCTTTTACGACTCTGAATAGACTGCACTGCATTACATAGATTCCCTTCAAGTGGACCTCAGTAGGACCAGATAGTGAGTGCATGTGATGGGCAGGGGTTCTCATGTGAATGACAGAGGTGTTACTACATACAGGATGCTATCGTTCAGTTAGTACTTCTCATGTCATTTTCTCATGGCATAACTGCAAACTGATATAAGCAGGGATGTGAATAATGACTTCAAGACCACGTGTGTAGTTACTGTGTATCACACCCTTCAGCACCTGCAGTGAGCTCCAGCTGCAGAGTGCAGTCATGTGGAGCCTGACTGAGGGAGGTTTTTGTACGGCGCTTTATCACTGTGTGAACACATTTTTACTGCTGATATAGTGGAAACAGAACAAGAGATGGTCTGAAACCTCATCCTCATACACATCACTGCTGGTTTTACAGTTGAGAATGACCGATCCTCCCTGTTGAACAGCTTTCACTGCAGGAGTCTGAGTCACAGTGACCTGTCCATATGAGACTGCAGAGAAGACATGGAGAATAGTAAGAAACGTATATTTAACCTCCCACATATGTTCATGTATCTTTACTTAACACACAAGATCTGGGTTAAAATAAATAAAACTTACTCTGAAAGCAGAGGACAAGTGTCCAGAGGAACATGAAGATGAAAGTCATTGTTGAGCTCTCCACTATGAGAATCAGATCTTACCCATGAAGTGGTGAACTCACAGGGCTATAAATAATCTCCCCAAGACTAGAACTGTGACCACTCATGCAAACTGACACATGTAGCCTATGTAAATGATCTTCCTGAGTGAAACAGACTGCCGTGTTAACACTCAGAACTAATATGTGTCCTTTGATCTCTTAGTGGTTAGAACTGATGAAGCAGTATTATTTCATTCAAAGCTACTAGTGTCATGTAAATCAGGGGTGCCATACACAGTGCCATTACACTTGATACTACATTCATTATTGTTGAATTATTATTTAGTCAGTTTATTGTTGGAATTAAAGAGATTCACATCTGACAAAAGTGTTTCTGTGTTCTTCCAGTCATGATTATTACAGTAGTGTCATCATCATATTACACACTACTGCTCTGTCACCATGGACAGCTCTCACGTGGATTATGCTTTGGGTTCTGTGATGGACATCAGAATAAATACAGTTCAAATAGAAAAATGACATCAGGTACAAGCCAACACAGTTAAGTTATCTTCCCAGAACCTTTTCAAATCATCAGATCAAGAAAGAAAGATTGTTAGACTCTCTATCCTCTTTTTATACTGGCCCACAGCTTATGGTAACTCAGATCCCTGGGCTAAGAAACTGTTCTGAGATCTGTAAGGAGAAGACTGATCGTAGATTATGGTATTTAGTGAAAAGACAAATGTGTGTCCAGACACTTCAAGCAGGCAGTGTTCTGACCCTCTCTTATATACATCAGGTGGATATCTCTCTTTCATTAAACACAGGTCATGTAGGGTTGGTGCTTTTGGGGAGAAGAGATGTGAACTGGAAGTGTGCTGTTTGCTCTGCTGCGTTCGCCTCAGCATCTCCAGAGGACCAATCAAAGGACTGTTTGGGAGAGAATGATCTTAGGCTTTGGGGCAGAATGTGGCCTTAAGGTGTCGGCTGGTGGCAAATGCATAGCTCCCTTCAACTCACGCAATCATGTTTATTTGGTCGTTCAAGTATGTTTGATGAAATTGGTATCTAATAAGTTTAAGTTTGCCGTTTATTGTACTGATAAACTGTTCTTACATGTTCCATTCATATACTTCCTCGTGTGTCATGCCATTACATAAACTAACACCATTGGGCATTTAGTGTTTGGTGATACTGTGATACACACATTATTATTATATTATTATTACAAACTGATTTAAGCAATGGTGTGAATAATGACTTCCAGACCACTTGTTAGTTACTGTGTATCACACCCTTCAGCACCTGCAGTGAGCTCCAGCAGCAGAGTGCAGTCATGTGGAGCCTGACTGAGGGAGGTTTTTGTACGCCGCTTTATCACTGTGTGAACACATATTTACTGCTTATCTCGTGTAAACTCTGACAGTAGTTGTAAGAGCCAAAATGCTGGTCTGTATGTACGTTGTAATGTCTTGTATGTAACACCGGGTGGCGCATGTCCATGACTTGCGTCAGGTATATAGGTAGCACGTAAAATGATGGTGGCAGGTGTTTGACCCGGAAGGGCAAAGGGTTTTTGACCGCTTGTACGCGGCACTCTTGTATTGCAATGTGTGAACTGCGATGGAAAACTGTTTTTACTGGAATAAATGGACCTCCTTTGGATTACAACGGCAACATTTGTCCATAGGCGTTTGTTTACCACAGGGCAAATCAAGTGAGTTTAGCAGGCATAACATCCAGCGCGTCGGACAGGCCTTCCCCGGGCTCAGGCACCTCAGTAGTTCAGTATTAGACTGAACTGCTTTAACATTAGTCAAAAACCCCGCATCAGTTCGGACTTTCGTTTACGTCGGAATGCAGACATGGAATTAGGAACAGTCAAAGGACCGTCGCATTCCTTGTGGATTATCGATTGAATATGTGGGCCTTCTGGTGACAAGGAGCTACTTGTTTGATGCCGAAATCGGACCACGGAGTACAAGGAACCACCCGATGACTACAAGGCGCCCAACAAAATAGGTATTTGTAGCGCTACAATCAATGGCCATTTAAATTGTGTGCAAACATACCCGGGTATAAAAGAAACACATGTGTTAAACGACGACAGTGGACAGTTGACTGTGGAGACGAACTTTGTGTGACTGATCTTTGCGAACTTTGTTTGACTGTGAACTTTGCGAACTTTGCATTACCACCTTAACAGCGTGGATTGATCATGGAGAATCCTCCCGCGAGTGAACAGGCTGCTTTGCAAGCCGCCAGTAAAGACAGCAGTGTTGTTAGCGCTGGTGATAAGCATTCTAAACGTTCAGAATTGTTTGTTAGTAAATTAATCACATTGCAAGCAGACAGAAAGTCTCAATTGGACAATGCCAGCATCATCAGAAAATCGATACAAGGTTTAAAAAATGACAAACCACAGTTACGAAATGCTTTGAAAGAACTGATCGAGACATGCAATTTTGCAAAACGTATTCATGAATCTGTGTTGAGTGTATTGCCTGTTCATGAGAAGGAAAAACATGAAACTTGGTTTAAAGCAAAGATGATCTCTAACAATGATGTTATTTCTGAAACAAAGGGTTTTATTGCTACGTGGTCTGAAAATGATAATGTTGCTTTGTCAATTGTGTTACCTGAAATGTCTGATGCTGGTTTAAATGTGAATGGTCATGGTAAAGCAAATATGGGTTTCGAAGCCAGGCATGAAAATGACGAGGGTGGGGATGGTGTCAATCCAAATGACAGTGTGTCCAATATTAGTAGCCAACAGTCACATAAAAGTGGTAGCAGTGGAAGATCTAGCACTTCCTCAGCTAGGATCATGGCTGAGGCCGACAGAGCTGCTCTTGTGGCTAGAGCTGCAGTTTTGAAAGAAATACACGCCCTAGAGGAGCAGGAACAGCAATTAAGGCGGAGAAGGGAGCAGCTTAATGTAGATGCAGAGTTGGCTGCATCTGCTGCTAAGTTGTCTGTGCTACAGGCCGCCGATCAGAAAAGTTGTTCAGCAGCACCCTCAAAATGCATGAATTCCTGTGTGGTAAAGGAAAAAGGGAAAATGCAATCAAGAAGTGTCTTAAATCCTAAAACAAAGGAATTTCAACCTCAATTACCAATGCCGATTATCTCTGCCAAAGGACTGTTACCACCTAACAACCCGCTGTCACCGGAGGTAGTTAAAAGGCAAACTGAGCGGTGGTGTATGGATGCCTCTATAAGTCAGTACAATCCAAGGGGCCTAGAGCAAGGAACATTTGAACCAGCTGACTATCGGCAGCAGTGGACAACCGTGCAACAACAGGAACAGCAAAGGCTTTCCATGTGCCAGCCTGCCAATGAAACTCACCCCCCAGATCTACTGGCCATCATGCAGAGACAAAATGACATCACCGCTGCCTTGGTTCGCCAACATCAGACATCATCACTGCCATCAAGAGAGATTTCTGTGTTCGATGGGGACCCTCTTCAGTTCAGACCATTTACCAGAGCCTTTGAACAAGGGGTGGAAAGCAAAGCTGGAAGTGCAGACTGTCTTTATTATCTAGAGCAGTTCACCAGAGGACAGCCACAAGAGCTAGTGCGTAGCTGTCAGCATATGGCGCCTGACCATGGCTACAAAGTGGCAAAGGGTCTGCTGCAGGAGCATTTTGGAAATCCGTATAAGGTAGCCACAGCTTATATGAAAAAGGCATTGGCCTGGCAAGTTGTTAAGGCAGAGGACTTGAAAGCACTGCAAGATTATTCCTTGTTTTTACGTGGCTGCTGCAATGTAATGGGGGAGCTTCATTACTTGCAGGAACTGGACATGCCTGTTAATATGAGGGCCATTATCTCCAAGCTGCCATTTAAGATGAGAGAGCAATGGAGAACTACAGCTCATGACGTCATGGAAAGGTCGCATGACCGAGCCCACATCAACGACTTGGTTAAGTTTATCGAACGCCGTGTCAAAATCCTATCGGACCCTCTGTTTGGCGACATACAGGATGCACCTACTGCCTCTGCACCAAGACCACCATTAAGGTTTTATTCCCAACCCAGGAGCCATGTAAGGGGTAACATCGTTGCTGCTGCTGTTACTGAAGATTTGTCTTATGACGTAGAGGAGCAGCCATTGAGCACAGAACACACTGAGGAAGTTAAGTGCCTTTTTTGTGACCGGCACCACCCTGTGGAGGAGTGTATGCAGTTCAAAGGAAAAATGCACAAGGAGAAGATCCTCTTCCTGAGGCAAAAGGGAGTTTGTTTTGCATGTCTACGTGTCGGCCACATGAGCAGGGACTGTGAGAGTCGCTTGGCATGTAAAATCTGTGGACAATCTCATCCTACTGTGCTGCACATTATAAAACAAGTGACGCAGGAACAGTTATTTGCTTCACCAGGCCAGCAACAGTCCTCTCCTCAAACATGTGGACACGCAGGGGCCGGTAAGGACCAGAGTGTGCTGTCCATCCTTCCTGTCAAGGTGAAGTCTGCCAAGGGTGGCCATGTCATTACAACTTACGCCTTTCTAGATCCTGGAAGTTCAGCCACATTCTGCTCTGAACATCTGATGCGGAAGCTGAACATCACAGGTAAAGGAACAAACTTCATGTTGCGCACAATGGGGCAAGAAAGGGTTGTCTCAGCATACTCTGTGTCAGGTCTGGAGGTGTCCAATCCGGACAGTGATGACTACTATACCCTCCCCGAGGTATTCACACAGAAAGAAATGCCAGTCACTGTGGGTAATATGATAAGGCCAGAGGATCTGGCCAAGTGGCCTCATCTATCAAAGGTGCGCATCCCAAGCGTGAAAGCAGAGGTTGACCTGTTAATTGGAACTAATGCACCCAAGGTATTAGAACCCTGGGAGGTCATCAATAGCGACCAGAATGGCCCGTACGCCATCAGGACAGTGCTGGGATGGGTGGTTAATGGCCCACTGAGTGGAAACAGTGATGCATCATCATCATCCTCAGCCACAGTGAACCACATCTCTCTGCAAAGGCTCGACGACCTGCTTGTCAGTCAATACAACCATGACTTCAGTGAGAAGGCTGCAGAGGAAAGGGAAATGTCTCGGGACGACATCAGATTTATGGAAATCATGGAGGATTCAGCAGTGCTGCAAGAGGGAAGGTACTGTTTGAAGTTGCCCTTCAAGAAAAAAGACGTTTCTCTGCCTAATAACTTGGCTGTCGTGAAGCAAAAGGAGAAGGAGTCGACAGACGCGAAACACAAAGATCGCAAAGACAGAATATCAGTGGACTCAAATCAGGACAAGAAAAATAAGCAAAAACTTGTGGACAAGAGAGAAGTCAGTGAGGAGAAGGGCAAGAGTAAACACAAGGATAAGCAAGATCACCTGAAAGACCGAAAACCGCCCAAAGGGAGTGGTGAGACTGAGAAATCATTGCTGGATAAGCTTGAGGAGGAGGCCATGAATGATTACAAAGATGACACCAATGACAAACACAGCGAGATCTCATCTGACAGTTTCACAGATAAAGGCCACGAGCCAGTGCTTAGCAGTTTGTATGACTCTTCCACCATCAGCTCTCTTGACATCACCGAGGAAAGAGTAGACTCCCTGTCCACTACCAATCCTCAGGACAAATTCAGAGAAAAAGAGAGGCGTAGACACTCGTCCTCCTCCTCATCCAAAAAAGGCCATGATGAGGAGAAGGACAAAATCAAAAAGGAAAGAGCAGACACGAGAGACAAATCTGAGGAAATAAGACAATGCTATGGTCGCAGAGAAAGCTTACCCTATGAGAAAGAACCTATGCTACTAGAAGACTTTTCTGATAAGCAGGGCCTGGTACGTTCTGTAAAGTTGCAGACAAAGTCTAATGTCATTGATAGACCTAATACCAAACTTTGTTTAGTGTGTGGGTATGAATGTGAAGGTATTTATTAGATTTTCTCATGGTATTTTGCAACATTGTGGCTCTTTGTTTTAATGTGTTTGAATTGTTGTGTCTGTTGGCCATCATCAATTAGGGGCCGGTGTGTAAGAGCCAAAATGCTGGTCTGTATGTACGTTGTAATGTCTTGTATGTAACACCGGGTGGCGCATGTCCATGACTTGCGTCAGGTATATAGGTAGCACGTAAAATGATGGTGGCAGGTGTTTGACCCGGAAGGGCAAAGGGTTTTTGACCGCTTGTACGCGGCACTCTTGTATTGCAATGTGTGAACTGCGATGGAAAACTGTTTTTACTGGAATAAATGGACCTCCTTTGGATTACAACGGCAACATTTGTCCATAGGCGTTTGTTTACCACAGGGCAAATCAAGTGAGTTTAGCAGGCATAACATCCAGCGCGTCGGACAGGCCTTCCCCGGGCTCAGGCACCTCAGTAGTTCAGTATTAGACTGAACTGCTTTAACAGTAGTAAACTCCTGCATCCTCAGCCTGGACATTACTGATGGTCAGAGTGAAGTCATTGTGAGTTCCACTGCCACTGAATCTGGATGGAGTCCCAGACTGAAGTGTTTTGGCATTATAGATCAGGAGTTTAGGAGCTGCTCCAGGTTTCTGTTGGTACCAGGCTAATCGATTTGCTCTATAAACATTACTGCTGGTTTTACAGTTGAGAGTGACTGATCCTCCCTGTTGAACAGCTTCCACTGCAGGAGTCTGAGTCACAGTGACCTGTCCATATGAGACTGCAGAGAAGACATGAAGAATAGTAAGATATAGTTAACCGCCACATATGTTCATGTAGCTTTACTTTACACACAAGATCTGGGTTAAAATAAAATAAAACTTACTCTGAAAGCAGAGGACAAGTGTCCAGAGGAACATGAAGATGAAAGTCATTGTTGAGTTCTCCACTATGAGAATCAGCTCTTACCCATGAAGTGGTGAACTCACAGGGCTATAAATAATCCCCCTAAGACCAGAACTGTGACCACTCATGCAAACTGACACATGGGCTGTATGTAAATGATCTTCCTGAGTGAAACAGACTGCTGTGTTAACACTCCGATATGATATGTGTCCTTTGAACTCTTAGCGGTTAAAAAGGATGAAGCAGCACTATTTCATACAACGCTACTGTCATGTAAAACAGTTTCCACTTTATGCCTTTCAGTATATTAATAATAGTTTTTTTAGTTCAATTTTAAATTCAAAACTGTTCCTCTGTTATTTCAATTATAATTATAATATTAGTAAACTCCTGCATCCATTACTGATAGTCAGGGTGAAGTCATGGTGTAGCCTGACGATGTCATACTCATAATTCTAGTCAGAATATGAGTCTGAGACCGAACCATTGGGCTGTGATTATGGGGCGTGTTTCAACGAACCAGGAAAGAAAATTCCTCTTCGCTGAATTGGATACCTAGAACCAATCAGAGCAACGTAGTATTCTGATAGATTAAACTTTTACCTGATCCCGTAGGAAGGACTGCAAAAACATCTTTTCAATCGACAAATGCCTTGATCGTGTTCCTCTTTCAAAATGAATGCGCTGTCAATATCTGTTGAGATATGCATGCTCACGTTACTTAATTAGCACTCAAGGCTAGAAGCTACCATTTGTTTCAATGTTTTTTTTGTCTACTCGTTAGCATAACCTATCAATAATGGTCTAGAGTGCTTCAGTTAAGACCTACAATCCTCGGTAACACTCGTTTTGCGTATACACAACTAACCGAGTCACACGCACACGCACACGCACACGCACACGCACGCACATACACACACACACTGGAATTATCAAAGCAAAATGATCTCTAATCTATCATCGGTCATAACTGCAAACTACTATAAGCAAGGATGTGAATAATGACTTCCAGACCACTTGTGTAGTTACTGTGTATCACACCCTTCAGCACCTGCAGTGAGCTCCAGCAGCAGAGTGCAGTCATGTGGAGCCTGACTGAGGGAGGTTTTTGTGCGGCGCTTTATCACTGTGTGAACACATATTTACTGCTTATCCAGTGTACACTCTGACAGTAGTAAACTCCTGCATCCTCAGCCTGGACATTACTGATGGCCAGACTGAAGTCACTCTGAGTTCCACTGCCACTGAATCTGGATGGAGTCCCAGACTGAAGTGTTGTGGCACCATAGATCAGGAGTTTAGGAGCTGCTCCAGGTTTCTGTTGGTACCAGGCTAAAGCATTTGTATTATACACATCACTGCTGGTTTTACAGTTGAGAGTGACTGATCCTCCCTGTTGAACAGCTTTCACTGCAGGAGTCTGAGTCACAGTGACCTGTCCATGTGACCCTGTTCAGAAAGCAGAAAGAATTAAATATTTAACCTCACATACGTATTCCTATTTCTTTTTAAAGCAAATGATTTATAAAAAAGAGGCTTACTCTGAAAGCAGAGGACAAGTGTCCAGAGGACCATGAAGATGAAAGTCATTGTTGAGTTCTCCACTATGAGAATCAGCTCTTACCCATGAAGTGGTGAACTCACAGGGCTATAAATAATCCCCCCAAGACTAGAACTGTGACCACTCATGCAAACTGACACATGTAGCCTATGTAAATGATCTTCCTGAGTGAAACAGACTGCTGTGTTAACATTCAGATATGATATGTGTCCTATGATCTCTTAGCAGTTAGAAATGATAAAGCAGTATTATTTCATACAAAGCTACAAGTGTCATGTTAACCAGGGGTGCCATACACAGTGTCCACATTACACTTGATAATACATTCATTATTGTTGAATTATTTTTAGTCGGTTTAATGTTGGAATTTAAGAGATTCACATCTGACAAAAGTGTTTCTGTGTTCTTCCAGTCATGATTATTACAGGAGTGTCATCATATTACACACCACTGCTCTGTCACCATGGACAGCTCTCACGTGGATTATGCTTTGGGTTCTGTGACGGACATCAGAAATAAAAAAAGTTCAAAAAGAAATTACCTCAGGTACAAGCCAACACAGTTATCTTGCCATAACCTTTTCAAACCATCAGATCAAGATAGAAAGATTGATATATTCTCTCTCCTCTGTTATACTGGCCCACAGCTTATGGTAACTCAGGTCCCTGATCTGAGAAACAGTTCTGAGATCTGTTAGGAGAAGACTATTATTTATAAAACTGATCATAGATTATGATACTTAATGAAAAAACAAATCTGATCATAGATTATGATAATTAGTGAAAAGACAAATGTGTGTCCAGGCACTCCAAGCAGGCAGTGTTCTGACCATCTCTCATATACATCAGGTGGATTTCTCTCCCTCATTAAACACACATGGAGTTTAAAAAGAGGAGGATTTAGACAGGCTTTATGCAGGGGTCCTTCAATGTCCTCTAAATACCCTGCATCCTATTCCTGATATTCATCAGAGGTCCTAGTCTTATACACCTGTTCATCTCCCCCTAGTGGATTAGATCACTAACTGCATGCATGCCCTGATCATGTGAGAAATGTGAGGTGTGAGAGATATATAACATTCATGAACGAATGCAAATAGACACACACACACACACGCAAGCACACACACACACACACACACACACACACACACACAGGGATTATCAAAGCAAAATGATCTCTCATCTATCATCAGGGCTGTAGTGGAGGGTAAACGCAAGTAAACGCAGTTTACGCACCTCTGGAATTTTGGAAATAGCGTTTACGCACCTATAAATAGCGTTTATCCACCTCTTAGAGGCGTTTACGCAGCTCAAAGTTTTCTGCGCCTTGTATTCTTCCGTTGGAATAATCCGAAATAAACTTGTGTCATTTTAAAACACCTAATAATACGTTTCATATGGTTGAACATATAAACGCTGTTTTCTAAATCATTTTCTACTACTGTATTATGGTATACACACACACACACACACACACTCACAGACATACGCATGCTCACACACACAAACACACACACACACACACAGGGATTATCAAAGCAAAATGATCTCTCATCGACTATCATCTGTCATAACTGCAAACTGATATAAGCAAGGGTGTGAATAATGACTTCCAGACCACTTGTGTAGTTATTGTGTATCACACCCTTCAGCACCTGCAGTGAGCTCCAGCAGCAGAGTGCAGTCATGTGGAGCCTGACTGAGGGAGGTTTTTGTACGGCGCTTTATCACTGTGTGAACACATAGTTACTGCCTATAACGTGAAAACTCTGACAGTAGTAAACTCCTGCATCCTCAGCCTGGACATTACTGATGGTCAGTGTGAAGTCACTGCTAGTTCCACTGCCACTGAATCTGGATGGAGTCCCAGACTGAAGTGTTTTGGCGTAATAGATCAGGAGTTTAGGAGCTGCTCCAGGTTTCTGTTGGTACCAGGCTAAGTAATGATTTGATGAAGACACATACACATCACTGCTGGTTTTACAGTTGAGAGTGACTGATCCTCCCTGTTGAACAGCTTTCACTGCAGGAGTCTGAGTCACAGTGACCTGTCCATATGACTCTGTTAAACAAAACAAAAGGAATTCAGAGAAATATTTAACCTCACATACCGATACCTATTTTTTTTTTAAAGATAATGTATTATAAAAAAAAGGCTTACTCTGAAAGCAGAGGACAAGTGTCCAGAGGAACATGAAGATGAAAGTCATTGTTGAGTTCTCCACTATGAGAATCAGCTCTTACCCATGAAGTCGTGAACTCACAGGGTTATAAATAATCCCCCCAAGACTAGAACTGTGACCACTCATGCAAACTGACAGATGTAGCCTATGTAAATGATCTTCCTGAGTGAAACAGACTGCTGTGTTAACACTCAGATGTGTCCTTTGATCTCTTAGTGGTTAGAAATGATAAAGCAGTATTATTTCATACAGAGCTACTAGTGTCATGTAAACCAGGGGTGCCATACACAGTGTCCACATTACACTTGATACTACATAAATTATTGTTGAATTATTATTTAGTCAGTTTATTGTTGGAATTAAAGAGATTCACATCTGACCAAAGTGTTTCTGTGTTCTTCCAGTCATGATTATTACAGGAGTGTCATCATCATATTACACACCACTGCTCTGTCACCATGGACAGCTCTCACGTGGATTATGCTTTGGGTTCTGTGACGGACATCAGAATAAATACAGTTCAAATAGAAATGACATCAGGTACAAGCCAACACAGTTATCTTCCCGTAACCTTTTCAAACCATCGGATCAAGATAGAAAGATTGATAGATTCTCTCCTCTGTTATACTGGCCCACAGCTTATGGTAACTCAGGTTCCTGGTCTGAGAAAACGTAAAAAGTAACGAAAAGTAAACTGGCTCCAGGTTTAGATCACAGGTCTAGTCCAGGGGTGCTTATTGGATGACTGCAGCAGTGCAATAAGGGAAGAGTATAGTTCACCTCTACAGGAAGTAATGTGTTGATACCATGTGATAATGATTTTAGCAGAACAATAATGCCATTTGTATTATTTCTGTCGTACTCAAACTGCTCTGTTTCATTGATCCTGGAGGTTGCTCTCAGTTCAGCTGTGGATCTGATGATTGTTTAGTCTTTCTGTCAGTAAGTAGGACCACACTGGCCTATTAGTTATTGCTGTTAGCCCAGATAAATCTAACAAAACATCATTTAGGTTGAGACTGTTGGCCTACTGAAGAGTCTTCTTTATATCTTTTCATGAGCAGAGGGAATGGGGATCAGAAGGTGCCAGTTAGAAACTGGGGAGGTTGGACATATTTGCATAACCAAAGTGTGAACCTCTTGCTCTTGAGAGCTTTATATCTCAGAAAGAGGAGAACTGGAACACTGAACACCAGCCTGTTTGAGAAGAACAATCTGACAAGAATGACTTACCCCATTAAACTCCTCTGGGCACTCCTGTTCTGCATTCCAGGTAATGTATTTAGCAAAATTAAATGGATTATTTGAAATCATTTTACAATTTGTTTTACTTACCGTGATGCTATAAAATGTTTTAAATGTTTCAGAATGCAGGGGCCAGTACAGTGTGACTCAGACTCCAGCAGTGAAAGCTGTTCTTGTGGGACAAACCATCAAACTGGACTGCAGAAGCAGCATGAAGCTCGACCAAAACTGTCACAACTGTCTCTACTGGTATCTTCAGAAAACTGGAGAAGCTCCCAAACTTTTAGTTACTGCCATAAACTCACGTTATGGTTCAACTCCAAGTCGATTCGCTGGTGAAGGATCCAATTATGGGAGTGACTTTAGTCTGACCATCAGTAATGTCCAGGCTGAGGATGTAGGAGTTTACTACTGTCAGAGTGTACACTATATCAGCAGTGGCCCAGTGTTCACACAGTGATAAAGCGCCGTACAAAAACCTCCCTCAGTCAGGCTCCACATGACTGCACTGCTGCTGCTGCAGGAGGTGCTGAAGCATCACAGGAGCAGAAGGTTACACGCCGCAACTCTACATGTTTGAAGGAAACATGTTTATGCACATTTATAATGGAAACAAAAGAGAATATTGTGAAGAAAAAGGTGGAAAGGAAAATGCAGCAGAAAGGAGATTATGCCAGGGTCATGTCCAATCCAGTTCTGCTCATCATCTGAGGTCCCCTTGTTCTCATCCATCTCCCCTGGTGCACTCATCCTACTACACACTGTTCAGTCCTCTACCTGACTGTTACACAATCCACTTTACCAGAGGACACTCATAGAGACGCTGTACAAAAACCTCTTCACGGTACAGCGACTCTGACTGACAGCAATACAGTTACTGTTACATTTAGGGGAACAGTTTACCAGATCAAGAATTCTGTCATGGTTCATTTCGGGTCTAAAATTGAAATGTCTTATTTTTTCACATTTCATAAATGCCAACCAGCCTTAATAAGCCAAGTTTGCCCAAACTAAATTCAATCTCATACATTGTTAAAAAGAAGACATTCTACAGTACAGTATGGCAATTCGCCCTTCAGTGGTTTGAAGACAGACATGCTTGAGTGCGTTATTCCCAACAGTGGAGTCTGGTGCACAGATTGAAAAGTAAACTGGCTCCAAAAAAAGGTCTAGTTCAGGGGGTGCTTATTGTATGACTACAGCAGTGCAATAAGGGAAGAGTATGACCTCCACTGGGCCTGTCTCCTTCTCCATCTTCCTGCTATGGTCATTATGGAGATTCTGTCTCCTTATCTGGAAGACAGGTTTGGGATATTCCCCAGGATAAGTGTACTGGTATAACTCCAGTATTTCTCTCAGTTTAGGGAACAAGTGTAATGTTGTACCCAGATCAAAAACAGTTAAAGAGTATCTGGAGCTTTAGTGTATATTCAGTGTTAATGCTTGCACAGTGAAATGTTCAGGTTGGGTGTCCCTGTGTGATGGCTGTCTCTTTGACCTCCTGGCCAAACACCAGAGATCTATGTCCACCTTCTGGATTTAATCATCATCAGAGTGAATTCTGCCTTGCACCTGCACATGACTGCATTGCTGCAGCTGGGAAGAACTCCAGAGTCCTGTAACAGCGTAACCGTGGCATGGCCGTCATGGCTTAAATGAACTGATCCAATACGTTTTCTCAGGTAATCAGTCATCTCAAACTCAAACACCTCAACACTCCAGACCAGTAGAGACACTGTTGGCCTCTTTCAGCCAGACCAAGGCTTTTCCTCTGGCATAAACTCCAGTGATTAGCCCCTGGTATTCTGCTTCTGTTAGTCCAGGGCCGAACTGAGGCCTTCTGGGCCATGACCCCAGTCCAGCATCAGAGATGAAAACACAGAAAGTCTGAAGGTTTTCCACAAACAAGGAGGTTTTACCCCATGCGATGGGCAGGGGCTCTCATGTGAATGACCATACCTCCCCCACATTACCTATGCTGCTCATAGCTCTGTTGTTAGATGGTTCTGTTAGTCTCCTCTTATGACTCTGAATAGACTGCACTGCATTACATAGATTCCCTTCAAGTGGACCTCAGTAGGACCAGATAGTGAGTGCATGTGATGGGCAGGGGTTCTCATGTGAATGACAGAGGTATATCCACAGGCAGGATGCTATCATTCAGTTGGTACTTCTCATGTCATTTTCTCATGGCATAACTACAAACTGATTTAAGCAAGGGTGTGAATAATGACTTCCAGACCACTTGTGTAGTTACTGTGTATCACACCCTTCAGCACCTGCAGTGAGCTCCAGCAGCAGACATGTGGAGCCTGACTGAGGGAGGTTTTTGTACGGCGCTTTATCACTGTGTGACCACCCAGCTACTGCTTATAAGGTGGAAACTCTGACAGTAGTAAACTCCTGCATCCTCAGCCTGGACATTACTGATGGTCAGAGTGAAGTCACTGTGAGTTCCACTGCCACTGAATCTGGATGGAGTCCCAGACTGAAGTGTTTTGGCATAATAGATCAGGGGCCGTATTCACAAAGCCTTTTATCTTACCACTAGGAGTGCTCCTAACTCGCGCTAAAACCTTTTACGTAGGAGTAATTTCTTAAAAGTGATTCACAACGGCTCTGAGACCTACTCATACTAAGGATAATACCAACTCCTAAGCTTAAGATAAAAACTCCGTTGCTATGGATGACGTCGCTTCTCACGCACGAGTTTAGAAGGGGTGAGGACGGTGATTGGTTGTTGACAGGCTCTCTCATTAAAAACTCATTCGTGACGTCTCTCTAACAATCCCACTATATCGACTGAAAATAAGAGAATAACCTAGGCTTCAAATTAAGTCATATTAAATAGTTATGGACAGTGCAGTTAGCAGAATGCACACGCATGATGACAAGTTTGTGCATGCAACGGGAATGACACTTTGCACGTTAAGAGAAATATAAAGCGATCAATATAAAATATGGCAATTGCATGTAATCAAGGCAGTAATAATTAAAGCACCCAGCAAACTGTAAGGCTATTATATTTCCAGCCCTTGACCACTTCAAATATCAGCACATGCGGCCCTTTAAGCCCTCCAATCTTAATTGATCAAAGCGAAACGAACGTGAAACGTATAGCCTAAGCGAAAGCCTACTGGTTCCAGGACCAATAGCCACTGTCACCCCAGTGGCATCCAACTGGTAAGTTCTCAAAAACCTGCTGCAGACCGCTCTTGAAATGCACAAGTCATCGGTACATCCAACTGTTGGATGATGTGGGGTCTACAGTGCGTTGATAGTTTGATGAATTAAATGGCTGAATGATGTTTTACGCGAAGCCAAATAGGCTATCTTTATGTTTCCAAACATTTCACTTCGGGACACATCGTTGTTTAAAGGCGTCATTGCATCCCGCGCTAATTCTACGACAATATCAATACCTTCACGGTTTAAGCAATGTCTTTTATCAATTCCAAGTCGGCTGCAGCCATCTTACGATTTTTTGTGAATAGGTCTTAGTGACTTAGGAGTCCTCATGAGGAGTTTTAAGCTGTCCTAGACTTAGGTGCTACTTTTAGGGATAAAATATTTTGTGAATTGCTCTTAGTAAAAAAAATTAGGAGTCCTACATTTAAGACTGACACGCCCATTATTTTTAGGAGTTTCTCCTAAATTCGCCACTTATGAGCTACTTTTAGCCCTAAGATTCTTTGTGAATACGGCCCCAGGAGTTTAGGAGCTGCTCCAGGTTTCTGTTGGTACCAGTATAAATCAAGGTTTGATTGCCCTGCATAATACACATCACTGCTGGTTTTACAGTTGAGAGTGACCGATAATTTTATTTTTTATTTTTTTAAAGATGATGAATTATAAAAAAAAGAAGCTTACTCTGAAAGCAGAGGACAAGTGTCCAGAGGAACATGAAGATGAAAGTCATTGTTGAGTTCTCCACTATGAGAATCAGCTCTTACCCATGAAGTGGTGAACTCACAGGGCTATAAATAATTCCCCCCAAGACTAGAACTGTGACCACTCATGCAAACTGACACATGTAGCCTATGTAAATGATCTTCCTGAGTGAAACAGACTGCTGTGTTAACACTCCGATCTAATATGTGTCCTTCGATCTCTTAGTGGTTATAAATGATGAAGCAGTATTATTTCATTCAAAGCTACTAGTGTCATGTAAACCAGGGTTGTCAAACACAGTGTCCACATTACACTTGATAATACACTAATTATTGTTGAATTATTGTTTAGTCAGTTTAATGTTGGAATTTAAGAGATTCACATCTCACAAAAGTGTTTCTGTGTTCGTCCAGTCATGATTATTACAGTAGTGTCATCATATTACACACCACTTCTATGTCACCATGGACAGCTCTCACGTGGATTATGCTTTGGGTTCTGTGACGGACATCAGAATAAATACAGTTCAAATAGAAATGACATCAGGTACGAGCCAACACAGTTATCTTCCATAACCTTTTCAAACCATCAGATCAAGATAGAAAGATTGATAGATTCTCTCTCCTCTGTTATACTGGCCCACAGCTCATGGTGACTCAGGTCCCTGGTCTGAGAAACAGTTCTGAGATCTGTAAGGAGGTCATTCTTTATAAAACTGATGATAGATTATGATACTTAGTGTAATGATAAAACTGATCATAGAGGATGATAATTAGTGAAAAGACAAACGTGTGTCCAGACACTTCAAGCAGGCAGTGTTCTGACCCTCTCTTATACACATCAGGTGGATTTCTCTCTTTCATTAAACACACATGGAGTTAAGAGAGGAGGATTTAGAAAGGCATCACCTTCACATTCTACAATATGGCAATTCTTTCTTCAGTGGTAGACAGGTTTGAATGCATTATTCCCAACAGTGAAATCAGGTGCACAGATTGGAGAGTAAACTGGCTCCAGGTTTAGATCACAGGTCTAGTCCAGGGGTGCTTATTGTATGATTACACTAGTGCAATAAGGGAAGAGTATGGTTCACCTTTAGAGGAAGTAATGTGTTACCATGTGATAATGATTTTAGCAGAACAATAAAGCCATTTGTATTATTTCTGTTATACTCAAACTGCTCCATTTAGTTGATCCTGGAGGTTTCTCTCAGTTCAGTTGTGGATCTGAGGATTGTTTAGTCTTTCTGTCAGTAAGTAGGACCACACTGGCCTATTAGTAGGGCTGGGGGTAAACGATTATTTTCAAAACGATTAATCTGGCGATTATTTTATCGAATAGTCGACTAATCTAACGACTAATTGGACGATTAGTCTAACGATTATTTTTCTGTTGCTCGATTAAACCCATAATGTATCTCAAATAAATACCCCAAAAAATCTTAATAATATACTTTAATGAGCACCGTTTTGCACAGCAAAAGTCCAACAATGCATTTCATGTTTATCTAGAGTTCACAGTAAAAATGTTTGGTACTCAAATGAGCCCTTTCACATTTGGATGTGGTGCTCATTAATTTAAATGTTTTCAGTGCTTATAAAAACATTCATTCATTGATGAGCACTGCGCACCACCTTATGTGCAGCCCTGTCCTGGACGTTGCTTGGCTGCATTAGTTGACATTGGCGATCTAACGTGGTAGTGAATCATGATACATACTATAAGCTGGCCAACGTTAGTCTAATGTTATGTGTTTGACTCGTAAATGACCACAGCATGAGTTAGCTCTATGTGCCGTTTGTTGGTGCTTGGTTGGCGTGTTCTGCAGCCGTAAGTTAACGTTTACTAAACTGACACAGCTGTCTAGCCGCTGCCGCACGAACAAACTGCACGGAGAGCTAAGAAGATAGTTAGCTAGCACCACCGAAGTGCGCAGAGCTCAAGCTACACAACACACTGAACAAACGTTAAATACGAGACGTTTGAGAATGGAGATAGAAACGCACCCCATAGTAGCTAGCTAACGTAACTACTAGCAACCAAGCACGAACAAACTGCACGGAGAGCTAAGAAGATAGTTAGCTAGCACCACCGAAGTGCGCAGAGCTCAAGCTACACAACACACTGAACAAACGTTAAATACGAGACGTTTGAGAATGGAGATAGAAACGCACCCCATTGTCTCTCGTGAAGGGGACAATAAGTAACGTTGGTTACATTAATTTAACGTTTGTTCAGTGTGTTGTGTAGCTTGAGCTCTGCGCACTTCGGTGGTGCTAGCAAACTATAGCTCTCCGTGCAGTTTGTTCGTGCTTGGGTGCTAGTAGTTAACGTTAGCTAGCTACTAGTGTGTCAGTTAAGTTAACTTACGGCTGCAGAACACGGCAACTAAGCATGAACAAACGGCACAGAGAGCTAAGTCATGGTGTTGGTCAGCTTATAGTATGTATCATGATTCACTACGTTAGATCGCCAATATCAACTAATGGCGCCAAGCAATTCCCTGGGTTTCTGCTCTCTCAGTCCTTGCGCAATGTTTGTTTCTGTTTGGGTCAACCACGTGTATGTGCCGAAGCGTCGACGTAAAAATATGGCGTCGACGTAATTTTGAAATCGACGCGTCGACGTCATCGACGCGTCGCTACAGCACTACCTATTAGTTATTGCTGTTAGCCCAGATACATCTAACAAAACATCATTTAGGTTTAGACTGTTGGCCTACTGAAGAGTCTTCTTTATTTCTTTTCATGAGCAGAGGGAATGGGTATCAGAAGGTGCCAGTTAGAAACTGGGGAGGTTGGACATATTTGCATAACCAAAGTGTGAACCTCTTGCTCTTGAGAGCTTTATATCTCAGAAAGAGGAGAACTGGAACACTGAACACCAGCCTGTTTTAGAAGAACAATCTGACAAGAATGACTTTTCTCATTAAATTCCTCTGGGCACTCCTGTTCTGCATTCCAGGTAATTTATGTTGCTAACTGAAATTGATTCTTTGAAATAATTGTACAATGTGTTTTACAAACCAGTATGCTATGAAATGTTTGCAAATTTTCAGAATGCAGGGGCCAGATCAGTGTGACTCAGACTCCAGCAGTGAAAGCTGTTCTTGTGGGACAAACCATCAAACTGGACTGCAGAAGCAGCAGCCCCATCTACAGCACCTACCTCCACTGGTATCTTCAGAAAACCGGAGAAGCTCCCACGCTTTTAATATATTACATAAACACACGTTTTGGTTCAACTCCAAGTCGATTTGTTGGTGGAGGATCCAGTGGGGGGAGTGACTTTACTCTGACCATCAGTGATGTCCAGGCTGAGGATGCAGGAGTTTACTACTGTCAGACTGGACACTATCTCAACAGTAAATGGGTGTTCACACAGTGATAAAGCGCCGTACAAAAACCTCCCTCAGTCAGGCTCCACATGACTGCACTGCTGCTGCTGCAGGAGGTGCTGAAGCATCACAGGAGCAGAAGGTTACACGGCACAACTCTACATGTTCGAAGGAAATATGTTTCTGCACATTTATAATGTAAACAAATAGTATGACAAATCCACTGTTAAATACTGGTGTACGTTTTTAATTAGCTTATAAATAAAATAGAATATTGTGAAGTTAAAGGTGGAAAAGCAAATACAGCAGAAAGGAGATTATGCCATGTCTAATCCAGTCCTGTCTAATCCAGTTCTGCTCATCATCTGAGGTCCCCTTGTTCTCATCCATCTCCCCTGGTGCACTCATCCTACTACACACTGTTCAGTCCTCTACCTGACTGTTACACAATCCACTTTACCAGAGGACACTGGGCCTGTCTCCTTCTCCATCTTCCTGCTATGGTCATTATGGATATTCTGTCTCCTTATCTGGAAGACCGGTTTGGGATATTCTCCAGGATAGGTGTATTGGTATAACTCCTAACTTGGAGTTTGGAGAGCAAGTGTAATGTTGTACGCAGATCAAAAACAGTTAAAGAGTAACTGGAGCTTTAGTGTATATTCAGTGTTAATGCTTGCACAGTGAAATACTCAGGTTGGGTGTCCCTGTGTGATGGCTGTCTCTTTGACCTCCTGGCCAAACACCAGAGATCCATGTCCACCTTCTGGATTTAATCATCGTCAGAGTGAATTTTGCCTTGCAGCTGCACATGACTGCATTGCTGCAGCTGGGAAGAACTCCAGAGTCCTGTAACAGCGTAACCGTGGCATGGCAGTCATGGCATAAATTAACTGATCCAATACTTTTATTCATTCATCTCAAACTCAAACACCTCAACACTCAGTGCCAGACCAGTAGGGACACTGTTGGCCTCTTTCGGGCCAGCCCAAGGCTTTCCCTCTGTCATAAACTCCAGTGATTAGTCCCAGTATTCTGCTTCTGTTACTCCAGGGCCGAACTGAGGCCTTCTGGGCCATGGCGCCAGTCCAGCGTCAGAGATGAAAACACAGAAAGTCTGAAGGTTTTCCACAAACAAGGAGGTTTTACCCCATGAGATGGGCAGGGGTTCTCATGTCAATGACAGAGGTGTATCAACCGGCAGGATGCTATCATTCAGTTAGTACTTCTCATGTCATTTTCTCATGGCATAACTACAAACTGATATAGGCAAGTATGTGAATAATGACTTCCAGACCACTTGTGTAGTTACTGTGTATCACACCCTTCAGCACCTGCAGTGAGCTCCAGCAGCAGAGTGCAGTCATGTGGAGCCTGACTGAGGGAGGTTTTTGTACGGCGCTTTATCACTGTGTGAACACAGCTTTACTGCTTATCTCGTGTATACTCTGACAGTAGTAAACTCCTGCATCCTCAGCCTGGACATTACTGATGGTCAGAGTGAAGTCACTGCCAGTTCCACTGCCACTGAATCTGGATGGAGTCCCAGACTCGAGTGTTTTAGCGTATTTGATTATGAGTTTAGGAGCTGCTCCAGGTTTCTGTTGATACCAGAACAAGAGATGGTCTGAGTCCTCATCCTCATACACATCACTGCTGGTTTTACAGTTGAGAGTGACTGATCCTCCCTGTTGAACAGCTTTCACTGCAGGAGTCTGAGTCACAGTGACCTGTCCATATGAGACTGCAGAGAAGACATGGAGAATAGTAAGAAACGTATATTTAACCTCCCACATATGTTCATGTATCTTTACTTTACACACAAGATCTGGTTTCAAATAAAACAAAACTTACTCTGAAAGCAGAGGACAAGTGTCCAGAGGAACATGAAGATGAAAGTCATTGTTGAGTTCTCCACTATGAGAATCAGCTCTTACCCATGAAGTGGTGAACTCACAGGGCTATAAATAATCCCCCCAAGACTAGAACTGTGACCACTCATGCAAACTGACACATGTAGCCTATGTAAATGATCTTCCTGAGTGAAACAGACCGTTAGGGTTACAGTAATGATTAGTATGTACACACACATAGATAATATAGGAAAATATCTTTCTATGAAATTGGTAGATTGATTGATAGATTATTGAACAGGTCTTGGGCTCTGGAAAGAGCTCTGAGACAGTGTCTGTTATTAAATAAAAGAGAATTGAAGCCTTTTGATATTTTGGCAAGGTGGAGTTCTCATAATCTCATGTACAAATCAGATGAACCAGAGACCACTACAACTATTTCAGTTTCTCACCGGATCGTTATACAGATTACTCAGACTCATGCCAAGACCTCAGTATGGCAGACTAACTGGTGACATCACACACAGTAGTCAGAGTCCAGTGCTCAAGCGTGTCTCTTTCTGAGATCACCAGGATGGCGATCAGCAACACTGCAACACATATGTGAATCAGGATGTCTATCGGCAGGGAAACTACAGAGAGCTGATGCAGTGGGGCATCCGTCAGCTTGTCTCCAGATATCCCCAGATGGCAAGTCACAGAATCTGTTTCTCTCCTAGTCCAACAGTGCCCTCTAGTGGTGGGAAAAATACACTGCACAAAAATCTGATCTGATGTTGCATATACTGTAATGTTAGCCTGGGTGCCATCCGTTTTGTACGCGCTCCACTGATTGCTGTACCTGGGGTGCACCTCACGGCTGTAGGCCACAGGTCTCACTCATCCACAGAAGTGAAGGTGCAGATTTGTTCCAGAGTCATTTTCATTATGGGTGTGAATATTTATGTCTTCAGGAAAACAGCCAGAAAGTACAAACAGACTCTAGGAAATGTAATTTATTTGCAATATTTTTTAATAACATCATTCCTCAGATAAAAATGCAATGTTACAGGAATATACATCATAGATGAAGTTTAAAACTTGCTTTCAAGGACCATACAGCCTAAATAGAGTTTTTTCCTTTTTTATTTACTGGTAGCGTGCGTTATAAGCAAGACAGACTCTGCCACCAAGGACAGACTTACGAGTACAGATCCAGACTGTACAGGATGTATTTACAAATTCAACTTTTTCTTTAGATTTTTTTTTTAAATTTCACTTTTTTTTTGAAAATAGGAGTAGAAAAGTGATTGAATACTTTTGATTCCTTTATTGTATTTCTTTCCCTTTTTAAAATCTTAATGAAAGAATGAAAACAAACTTAAAACCCCCTAAACTTCCCGAGACCGAGTGTTTGGAAAAAAGTCCAGCGCACATCATGCAGAGACGCCTATGAGAAGAGTGTGTGAGACTGGGTGTAGGGTGAAGGGGTCAAAGTTCAGATGTCACGGGGCTGCAGTGACCTCTCATGGGACTGGGTCAGTGACTGAGCTTGTCATCATCATTGATCTCAGAGGGGGTTCGTCTCCAAAGCTACAGCCTAGGTCAACATCAGTGTGCATGTCAGACGTGGTGCTGAAATCTTGCCCTACACTGCCCCTGTCTTTGGACAGATAGTAGGACACAAATCAAGTCATGTTTCTCCTTAAGAACAGAGAAGGACTAACTTAAATATGTTAGATTCTCCCTTCATCTCTCTATGTACATTATAAACTCATGTGCGGGGTGCTGTAAAATGTGTGTGTGAAGTATGTAGTGTGTGGAAGTTGTCTCAATATGGCATTGCAGTGACAGTAAGATAGGGCTCAGAAGGAAACAAGGATCGCTCCAAACAATCTGAGCAAGGGTCCTCTATGTTCCCTACAACACAGAACAGCAAGCGCCAGCCAACAGAACCGTCTTACCTACCGCTGGACCCAGAGACCAACTCCCTCAGAACCGCTGGACCCACAGACCAACTCCCTCAGAACCACCGGTCCCAGAAACCAACTACCTCAGAACCACCGGTCCCAGAAACCAACTACCTCAGAACCGCCTCCCCTACCGCTGGACCCAGAGACCAACTACCTCAGAACCGCCTCCCCTACCGCTGGACCCAGAGACCAACTACCTCAATACCACTGGACCGAGAGAAACCAACTACCTCAGAACCGCCGGTCGCCAGAGACCATCTACCTCAGAACTGTGTCAGGCCCACTTCAGACCCCGATGCGGAACAGAACCACAGTCAACTAAATGTAATGTACACAACCTTACCCATGACCCCCAGGGGGTCGTAGGGCTTCCAGAGACAGAAAGTCCAGACAGGAAGTCCAGACAGGAAGTCCAGAGACAGGAAGTCCAGACAGGAAGTCCAGAAAGACATCAAAATGGCAGCCAAGCAGCCTGGAGCCCATGGGACTTTCTTCCATCCTCAAACCAAAGCACATCAGCCAATCAGGAGAGAGCAGGAACAAGCCTTCAGCCAATCAGGAGAGAGCAGGAACAAGCCTTCCATAAAAGAACAACAGCATCATCATCTCCATCGGAGCACAACTAATCCAGACGACATCAATGGATCATCCACTGAGAAATCAGCCCTCAGACACAAAAGGGAAATAAATACTATTCTTGTCAGTTTTCTTTTTGGCTGCTTAAGGTGATCAGTAGGACTACTGAGATACCAATGATGGGGCACTTTCAGGGAGGGGGGGGTGGGGAGGGAACGATGGGACCCTTTCAGGGAGGGGGTCGGTGGGGGTGGAGTGGGGTTGGGTGATAATCACTGTAAATCTCTTTCGATATGGTACACTATGGCAAGGGGAATCATGTGGTTTCTGCACAAATAATGCATTCTGAAAATGTTCATTATTGCATTACTAGAAATACCTCGACTTAATAATAATAATAACAATAATAATAATAATAATAATAATAATAATAATATGGGAATGATTGTAATAGTTATAAATCTTGAATCATTGTAAATTAACAGTCATTAACGGAAGGCGGTATTCTCAATGCTACACTTTAGCATGTATAGGTGAGTGTGTGTGTGTGTGTGTGTATGTGTGTGTCGGGGGGGGGGGGGGGGGGGGGGGGGTCAATCAAGGCTCAAAGGTCAAAGGGTAAAGCCATAGACCACCCTGCCGGGCAAATCTCTTCCTGCTAAAACTGCATTGCACATAGACATCCACAGAGGATCATGAACCCAGGCTAGTAGCTAAAATAGGTTAAGAGAAGATAGAACTGATAAGGCTAGACAAGGCTAACTTAAATTATGGGCTGGGCTATGCTAAGCTAGGCTAAAATAGAATAGGCTAGGCTAACCTTAGCTAAACTAGGCTAAAATAGAACAGGCTAGGCTAACCAAAGCTAAGCTAGGCTAAAATAGAATAGGCTAGGCTAACCAAAGCTAAGCTAGGCTAAAATGGAATATGCTAGGCTAACCCAAACTAAGCTAGGCTGGGCTGGGTGTGAATTATCAGAAGATGAAGATGATTGAAAAGGGGGTAAACACAGCATGCCGTAATAGTGTCCACATAAAGTAGCTAATGTGTCCTTTCAACGCCATTCCAACCATTCTGGGGTTTTCAAGGCAGAGTTACATCAAAGTCAGATCACTCAAAATCAGTTCAATTTTGGTCTACTACTTCAATCTCAGAAATATGGTGTTCTAACTTTATAGCAAATATATATTTATATATATATATATATTTTTGTATGTAGATATATGCATGTGTAACATTAGGATTATAAAATATAGGTAAGTTATTTATATAGTTCCATCTTTACCCTCCTATAATGTTTCTATGTGTAATTCTCCGCCACTTTCATCGAATAGGGAGGCGGAAATAAATTCAACATTTCAAATGCTGTCCTCTCTCTAACCCCTTACTCTGAGCCATTTCCAAGACACACACACACACACACACACACACACACACATACACTCTGAGCCATCTCCAAGTTAATACAGATGGGTCACCATCTTCCAGGACTGACTGAGATCTCGTTACCATGACAACTTCCAAATACATGATCCTCATTCTCCCCTTTGTCAACTAGGCATTTTATTCATCTATAGAAAAGATATGGACTCATAAATCATACATAAGACATGGCTGACACACACATACACACACACACACACACACTCACACACACTTCCTACACACAGGAAAACTGTTCCACCTAAAAACATCTTAAAAACTGTTTGTCTCGGGAAAAGTTCATAGCTCCCCAACCCCTCCCCATGTCTCCCCGTGTGTGTGTGTGTGTGTGTGTGGTGTGTGTGTGTGTGTACGTCTCCCACTGTCTCCCCTTGGCTCAAGACACCTGACCAGCATGCTACCGTCAGCGGATGAGGTGTGTGTGTGTGTGTGAGTGTGTGTGTGTGTGTGTGTGTGTGTGTGTGTGTGTGTGTGTGTGTGGTGTGTGTGTGTGTGTGTACGCCTCCCCATGTCTCCCCACGTCTCCCCTTGGCTCAGACGCCTGACCATCATGCTACTGTCAGCGGATGAGGTGTGTGTGTGTGTGTGTGTGTGTGTGCTACCGTCAGCGGATGAGGTTTTTTCATGTCTTCATGTTTCTTCACAAGCCCTATAGACAGATAACACTTCAACTTCTATCTGTACACATTATACACACTCTACTGAAGCACTGACCTTACCCTGACATTCAGTATACACTCTAGATGTATATAGGGCTATATATATATATATATATACAGTACTGTGCAAAAGTTTTAGGCAGGTGTGAAAAAATGCTGTAAACTAAGAATGCTTTCAAAAATGGAAGTGTTAACAGTTTATTTTCATCAATTCTTCATAAATTAACAAAATGCAGTGAAGGAACAGAAGAAAATTCTAAATTAAATCAAAATTTGGTGTGTCACCCTTTGCCTTCAAAATAGCATCAATTTTCCAGATACACTTGCGCACAGTTTTTGAAGGAACTCGGCTGGTAAATTGTTCCAAACATCTTGGAGAACTAACCACAGATCTTCTTGATCTTCTTCACAGAAGCATTCTTAGTTCATAGCATTTTTTCACACCTGCCTAAAACTTTTTCACAGTACTGTATATATATATTTATGTATATGGTATAAAAATATGCAGTCATAAGCACGTCATCCTTTGGGTCTCTGACTTGAACCTCCCAGAGACTAAAAACCCCACACTTCCCCAAAATACATTCTTCCTGCGCTCAATCTCAAACCACCACATGTGTGTGTGTCCAGATGGTCACTGTGAACAAACACGTGTGAGTAAGGTGTTTCTTTTTTAAAGTAGGTCCAGACAAATGCCTGCATAAAACACGGGAGAGGAGGGGACATCCGTTCAGCGAGAGACAGACCTACACTGCAGGAATCAACACAGCCTGACAGGCCATTAGAAAACGACAACAGTTGATTGAGTGTGTGTGAGGGTGTGTGTGTGTGTGTGTGTGTGTGTGTGTGTGTGTGAATCTGAGAGAACTGTTTGTCTATTTTTCACTCATAAATAAATAAGAAGTGTGTATGCTCAGTATAACCCAGCTATAAGAGGAACGGAAGCGAAAGGGAAAAAATATAATTGGTCAAAATGCGCTGAAAAAAACAACAACAACAACAAAAGCAACAACCCTGATTGGTCAAGATTTTAAAGGAAAAGATCTGATTGGTCAGAATGTTTTCGAACGTCTCAAAGAAGAAGAAGTGTGCTGAATGTGCACAAGATATGCAAAATCACCACCAGCACCCCCCCCCCCACCGCCACACAGCTGCAATACTTAAATATCTCAAGTTACTATTTACAACTTCAATTTAAAAAAATAAAACAACTATCCTCAACCAGTCTGATTCCTCCCGCGCCTGGAGAAGCAAACTAAAGAAGGGAAGAAAAGAGTGAAAGGAAGAAAGAGAGAAATGAACCAAACTGAAACACAGAAACTTGGCTCACTGACGTGATCAAAATGAATCCCATGCAAGAAGGTACAGCTATAAAACCCAACAGAAGAGGGCGCTAGTGGTATTTACCAAGAGCAAATATATGGCGACTAAAAAGGCCTGGCACAATGATATATACTTAACATACTGAGTGCACCTGAATTCAAGTAGAACAATTACAATACTAATACTTTTGAATATATTATCTCTGATATTTTTTCTCTTTTAACGATATTTGAACAGCTATAATTCTCCATGATTCTGTTACAGTCATAGTTGTTATTGCATTGTTTTTGCATATCTTGTGGTATGCAGGTATGCATCTACTCACTCACAAAGGAAACCTCCTGCTGAACCACACACACACACACACACACACACACACACACACACACACACAAACACACACACACACACATACTCTCACACACACACACACACAC
>NC_137912.1:2032671-2035171 GCF_963457725.1 Sprattus sprattus | reverse complement strand
CAAATACGATGATCAGTTGTTTACATTGCTGTAACTAATGTAACTAGAGTTAATTACATTGCTGTGACTACAGTTACTAAAGTAACTAGAGTTGTTTACATTGCTGTAACTACAGTAACTACAGTCGTTTACAATGCTGTGACTACAGTAACTACAGTAACTAAAGTTGTTTACATTGCTGTGACTACAGTAACTAGAGTTGTTTACATTGCTGTGACTACAGTAACTAAAGTTGTTTACATTGCTGTGACTACAGTAACTAGAGTTGTTTACATTGCTGTAACTACAGTAACTAGAGTTGTTTACATTGCTGTGACTACAGTAACTACAGTAACTACAGTAACTAAAGTTGTTTACATTGCTGTGACTACAGTAACTAGAGTTGTTTACATTGCTGTAACTACAGTAACTAAAGTTGTTTACATTGCTGTAACTACAGTAACTAGAGTTGTTTACATTGCTGTGACTACAGTAACTAGAGTTGTTTACATTGCTGTAACTACAGTAACTGAAGTTGTTTACATTGCTGTAACTACAGTAACTAAAGTTGTTTACATTGCTGTGACTACAGTAACTAAAGTAACTGAAGTTGTTTACATTGCTGTAACTACAGTAACTGGAGTTGTTTACATTGCTGTGACTACAGTAACTACAGTAACTAAAGTTGTTTACATTGCTGTAACTACAGTAACTGAAGTTGTTTACATTGCTGTAACTACAGTAACTAAAGTTGTTTACATTGCTGTGACTACAGTAACTAAAGTAACTGAAGTTGTTTACATTGCTGTAACTACAGTAACTGGAGTTGTTTACATTGCTGTGACTACAGTAACTACAGTAACTAAAGTTGTTTACATTGCTGTGACTACAGTAACTAGAGTTGTTTACATTGCTGTGACTACAGTAACTAGAGTTGTTTACATTGCTGTGACTACAGTAACTACAGTAACTAGAGTTAATTACATTGCTGTAACTACAGTAACTAGAGTTGTTTACATTGCTGTGACTACAGTAACTACAGTAACTAAAGTTGTTTACATTGCTGTGACTACAGTAACTAGAGTTGTTTACATTGCTGTGACTACAGTAACTACAGTAACTAAAGTTGTTTACATTGCTGTGACTACAGTAACTAAAGTAACTAAAGTTGTTTACATTGCTGTGACTACAGTAACTAGAGTTAATTACATTGCTGTGACTACAGTAACTACAGTAACTAAAGTCGTTTACATTGCTGTGACTACAGTAACTAAAGTTGTTTACATTGCTGTGACTACAGTAACTAGAGTTGTTTACATTGCTGTGACTACAGTAACTAAAGTTGTTTACATTGCTGTGACTACAGTAACTAGAGTAACTGAAGTTGTTTACATTGCTGTGACTACAGTAACTAGAGTAACTGAAGTTGTTTACATTGCTGTGACTACAGTAACTAGAGTAACTGAAGTTGTTTACATTGCTGTGACTACAGTAACTACAGTAACTAAAGTTGTTTACATTGCTGTAACTACAGTAACTAGAGTTGTTTACATTGCTGTGACTACAGTAACTAGAGTTGTTTACATTGCTGTGACTACAGTAACTAGAGTTGTTTACATTGCTGTGACTAAAGTAACTATAGTTGTTTACTTTGCTGTGACTACAGTAACTACAGTAACTACAGCCCAATGGATGCCTAGCCGGGCTGTAGTAATGCCAGAACATGCCTCCCCTGTGTGTGTGCTATACAGTGCGGCACATGCTCGGACTAGGGTGAGTCCATTGGAAGTCAGAGATGAGAAAAATCCAGGATGGAGGGAGGAGAGAGGAGTGCAGTGGTCTAATCGCTAGGGGCAACCAGAGGATGGAGTGGAGGAGAGGGAGCAGGCAGGCAGGACTCAGAGGGCTACTTACGTTAGCCTCAGTGATCCCTATGTCAACAACGCTACCCACAACTATCAGGGCGTCAAATGTGTTCCATGCATCAACAAAATAATGCTGCGTTGGGTGGGGACAAAAGAAACAGGAAACAGAAAAGAAACAGGAAACAGTAAAAAAAAGAGAACAATAATAATAATATAAAGGGTTCCGTGTGAACATGTGTGTGGCGTCAGGTATCCACTGGAGAGAAAGCAAGAAAAACGTGTGAGGGACACCAGAGCAAACGAATGGAACGGGTTGGTTCGGAAGATGACCACGGGCAGGGGGCGGCGGCCTGTCATGCTTGTCCAATGACTGAGGAGAGGAGAGGAGAGGAGAGACCCCGCCCCCCCCCTCCCCTCCCCCCGAGGAGCAGTCTGGAGACCGAGCTGTTTGGTTAGTTTTGGTTAGTCACACAGTAAAGAGAGCCTTGCAGAGAACTCGCTCTCTCTTTAAACCCTCTCTTCTTCTCTCTGTTTGAGCTTTCTCTCTCTCTTTAAACCCTGTCTTCTCTCTGTTTTGAGCTTTCTCTCTCTCTTTCAAAAGCTTTAAAGTTCTATACTTCCTGTGGCAGAACACTGGAATACCCTAACAGTGGTCG
>NC_137912.1:1995171-2007671 GCF_963457725.1 Sprattus sprattus | reverse complement strand
GCTACAATAGCAGTCACCCTAGCGTAAGGTGACCAGATTTCTGAGACGAAATCCGGGGACAATTTCAGTTTAGATACGTTAACACCTCCAAAACATGTAATGTTTTTGTCTTTGTAAGCGAAAAACGGGGACACTGACTGGAAAAACACATTTCATTTGTGTCTTTTAAGAGACACAAGAACATACGTTTTTTTTTTTTTTAGTTTTTAGGTCATGTAGGCTTTGGCTACCCTTATTCTAGGCTACGTGAAAATCTGGTGAGACTGTTTTTGCTTCCTCATCTTGAACGCAACCCACTGCCATAACATCAGCTGTTTTACTAAACTTGACAAAGACATCTTTAGTGTAATGTTATAGTGATAAAATAGACATCTGACAGCCTGGCACAGGGCTATTTGAAAACGTAGCCTATACAATATAAAACGAAAACGTTCGTGTTCAACGAGGCTGTATCTAAAGATTCTACAGTGCTGCATATTCCACCAATCAAAAGAGCTTGCTGCCCTGGCTGCTGGCTGGCATGTTTGAGCCTGTGGCGTGTAGGCTACGCAACTAAACGTTTGTTCATTGTTTTCTTTCTTTCTAATTTGTATCCCGGGTCTGTCTGTGAAAACCGGGGACATTTCCGGGGACAGCTCCAGCCGGGGACAGGCCACCCAAAACGGGGACTGTCCCCGGAAACCGGGGACGTCTGGTCACCTTACCCTAGCGCTAGCTACCTACAATAGCAGTCATCCTAAAGCTAGCTACAATAGCAGTCACCCTAGCGCTAGCTACCTACAATAGCAGTCATCCTAAAGCTAGCTACAATAGCAGTCATCCTAAAGCTAGCTACAATAGCAGTCACCCTAGCGCTAGCTACCTACAATAGCAGTCATCCTAAAGCTAGCTACAATAGCAGTCATCCTAAAGCTAGCTACAATAGCAGTCATCCTAAAGCTAGCTACAGTAGCTACCGCTTCCTTTCTAACTCAACCACAGGGGCGCTGAACCAAGCTGAACCGGCTACAGAGGAGTGAGAAGTACACGTGGTGGACAGGACTGTCACACACAGGGGCGGAGTGGCCATCGGGAGCACCGGGATTTTTCCCGGTCGGCCTGTCGGCCAATAATCTATCAAGAACCAGCCTGCAGACCGGCCTTCGCAGCCGTCGTGTCAAATTCATGAGCGGCCCATCGAGATTGCATGTACGTCAAATCATGGTCCCGTGAAAATCTCTAAATTCTCCGAGAGTAATGTGGTTGAGCAGTCCAACCTGTATTTATAGCACTATTTGTCTCTGTATATCACACCTATGGTGTGTGTCAAACTCACTCCCATTAATCCAACCTTCAGATTTTTGTTTAGCCTCCTATATTGATGTAATTCTCTTTTATTCAGACGCTCCATTACTTTCATGACCACAAATATAAATTGGCCAGCGATTTAATCCGTTTTTTTTGTTGAATGTAGAATGGTCGGAGCAAATTGCCTCATGGGAAATGCGTATCGTTCTGCCTTTATGAAGTGAACCTAGGGAGATAAATTAGCGGCGATCAGGGAGAGAGAGCAGGTGAAGCGGACCTGATGGAGGGACACCTGATGGAGGGGCAAAAAGGCCAGACTGAAAAAGAGGCGGATGCTGGAGGAAAGTGCATCAAAATGTACAAGAATTACGGATTTATTCAACCAGCCGTCAACTAAATGCGAGTGAGTTGACAGGACACATTGTTGCGAATTAGCATAACATTTGAGCCAATACGGGACTCGATTTGTTCCGTATTTCCATAAATGTACATATACAAATACACTGTCACTGTCACTGTCATGTCTGTCACCCACACATCAACACTAAATCTAACAATAATGATCAAAAGCCGCCCGTTTGTTTGTGTAGTTGATATGGGAGGTGGAGGGGATGCGGGTTGGGCTAGTTTTGGGCACGTTGTGGGCCGGTGGTGGGCCGGTGCAGTCAGAATTGTCCCGGTGGATTTTTGTGTCCCACTCCGCCCCTGGTCACACACATAAACACACACACACAGAAGCAGTGAGATGCACACACACACTCAACACTGACCACAGGGGTGCCACGTTGTTACCTGCCTGACACTTAACACTAGGGGACTGGGACCCGCAGGGCACTAGCTGCTTTCATCGTGTGTGTGTGTGTGTGTGTGTGTGTGTGTGTGTGCGTTTGTGTGTGTGTGTGTGTGTGTCTGTGTCTGTGTCTGTGTGTGTGTGTGTGTGTGTGTGTGTGTGTGTGTGTGTGTGTGTGTGTGTGTGTGTGTGTGTGTGTGTGTGTGTGTGTGTGTGTCTGTGTGTGTTTCTGAGTGAGTGTTGTGCATAGAACCTCAAGTATGAAGTTAATCCTCTCATACAGATGAGAGACAGAAGAAGAGAAAAGGGGGAAGATGAGAAAAGAGGAGAGAGGAAGAAGAGAAAAGGGGGAATAAGAGAAAAGAGTAGAGAGGAAGAAGAGAAAAGGGGGAATAAGAGAAAAGAGTAGAGAGGAAGAAGAGAAAAGGGGGAAGATGAGAAAAGAGGAGAGAGGAAGAAGAGAAAAGGGGGAATAAGAGAAAAGAGGAGAGAGGAAGAAGAGAAAAGGGGGAAGATGAGAAAAGAGGAGAGAGGAAGAAGAGAAAAGGGGGAGAAGAAAGATTAGTGAAGGAGGACAGCAATCATTACAGTTTCAAGCGGAGAACATAAAGAGACATAAGAGAGACATAAGAGACATAAGAGAGATTGAAAGAGTGATAGATTGACCGCGAGAAAGAGACAGAGAGGGAGAAATAAAAAAGCCAGAGAAAGAGAGAGGGAGAGAGCGGAGGGAGAGAAAGAGAGGTTTAACACTCCTTTATTAAATGAATATTCCAATCTTTCCATGACTGCAAACCTATGAGATCCACATGTATCACCTCCTCAGATTAAAAATAGGAAGACAGCCCATGTTCCAGACACACAGACACACACACACACACACACACACATGTTCAGACCCCTACTCCATATCTTACACTACTCTCCCATCCTCTCTACAGAGAGATGAAGAGGGAGAGAGAGAGGGAGACAGAGAAGAGAGGAAAAGAAGGAGAGAGAAGGAGAGAGAGAGAAAGGCAGAGAAAGGGATGAAAAAGAAGGCAAGAGAGAGGGAGAGAGGGAGAGGTGAGAAGAGTGGCAGCGGGAGAGAGGGAGACTTACGCCAGTCGTGTGCAGCAGGTCTCTCCCTCCATGTCTCCTGCTGGGGCGGTATCTGTGTTGACAGACTCACTCTCACCTGCCGGCATACTCACTGCACGAGAGAGAGAGAGAGAGAGAGAGAGAGGGAGAGAGGGAGAGAGAGAGAGAGAGAGAGAGAGAGAGACAGACAGACAGAGAGAGAGGGAGAAAGAGAGGGAGAGAGAGGGGGAAGAAACCAGGGGATGAATGGCCAGAGTGGGAAGCATGCCCCTGACACACACAAGCTATGAGTTTGATCTCTTCTCCACTCCTGTCCTGTGTATGCTGTGGGAGAGACAGAGAGAGAGAGAGAAGGAGAGAGAGCTGGACACAGAGGGAGGTAGAGAACAACGGAGAGGGAGAGGGAGGCAGTGTGAGAAAGAGAGAAAGAACAACAGAGAGGGAGGCAGTGTGAGAAAGAGAGAAAGAACAAGGGAGAGGGAGAGGGAGAAACACTAGACCACAGAGGGAGGGAGAGAACAAGGGAGAGGGAGAGGGAGAAGGAGAGGGAGAAACACTAGACCACAGCAATAGAGTTGAAGCAGTACATCTCTGTTAGAGGTACCAGTCCCAGAGGTAACAACAACAGGGCCCAGAGTAAATGTTATTTTAGACACTTTGGTGTGCTGAGTGTTTTTAACACACACGCCTCAACTCACACACCTCAACACACACACGCCTCAACACACACACTTCAACACACACGCTTCTAAAGCGGTGGAACTAAGGATGTTTATTTTTAACACCGCCAGGAACAGAGACTCCCGAGGGAAAAACAGGCATCCCAAAAATCACCAGTGGCTGGCTGGCTGACTGGCTGACTGGCTGACTGGCTGACAGACACACACACACACACACACACACACACACACACACACACACACACGCACGCACACACACACGCACACACACACACACACACCATATGTCCCTAGAAGGTTCTACGGTTCTTTGCCTCAGATTAAGCTCAGTGTGATCTGCCTGTGCGTGTGTGTGTGTGTGTGTGTTTGAGTGTGTGTGTGTGTGTGTGTGTGTGTGTGTGTGTGTGTGTGTGTGTGTGTGTGTGTGTTAGTGTGTGTGTTTGTTGGTGTGTGTGGACACCACAGAGCTCCAGGCAGTGGAGCTGGGACCTGTAAAAAAGCTGCAGTCATCTGATGACGAACACACACACACACACACACACACACACACACACACACACACACACACACACACACACACACATACCTGTGAGCATGATGAAGAAAAAAAGGAAAAAGCCAAAGCATGAGGCTGGATTCACATATTTTCTTAATGGATAAAGGCATAAACATAACAAACAGCAAAAAATAAAATCACTAAATCAGAGCAACACAACTTTTAAAATGATTGAAGTTACTTTGATAAACAAATCCTTCAACATCCAGGCAGCCAATCACATCCCAGTCCTGCTCAGCCAATCAGAGCACTGCTTCCGCATAGGCAACCATGCAACCTAAAGCATGCTGGGATACGTCCTCATCTCAGCTGTCACATTCAGAATTCAGCTGCTGTCCTGAGCTGCAGTCTCTGAGCACATGCCCTACGACGCCTTCCATCCTTACACAAGCCATGCCATGCTCCAGATAGATCCCCTCTCTCTGAACCTCTCTAGATAGATACCTCTCTCTAGATAGATACCCCTCTCTCTGCCACTCTCTAGATAGATACCCCTCTCTAGATAGATACCCCTCTCTCTGCCCGTCTCTAGATAGATACCCCTCTCTAGATAGATACCCCTCTCTCTGCCCGTCTCTAGATAGATACCCCTCTCTAGATAGATACCCCTCTCTCTGCCCGTCTCTAGCTAGATACGCCCTCTCTAGATAGATACCCCTCTCTCTGCCCCACTCTAGATAGATACCCCTCTCTCTGCCACTCTCTAGATAGATACCCCTCTCTCTGCCCCACTCTAGATAGATACCCCTCTCTCTGCCACTCTCTAGATAGATACCCCTCTCTAGATAGATACCCCTCTCTCTGCCACTCTCTAGATCAGTGGTTCTCAACCGGGGGTACGCGTACCCCTGGGGGTACCTGAAGGTAGTCCAGGGGGTACGTGAGATTTTTAAAAGATATATTCCAAATTAGCCTCCATTCAAAAATCCTTTAAAAATAGTTATTATACGGCTATTCAGAATGTTCAGTTGATTTGTATGGGCCAAAGCTAGCCTATGTGGGTTAAATGTCTGCTTTCGCAGGTTTGTAGTTCCTTGATTTTCACTGCTGCGAAAAGTTTATATCCGCTGCCATCGGCAACGGCTTTTGTGCTTCTAATTCACATCTTTCATATCAGTCCGCAAGTATTCCGGTAATTGAACGTAACGGAAAGTCATTGAAACTTGAAGTCAGAATGCGGGTTGCTACGCAAGAACTATTTTTTTCTTAGGGAAATCACGGAGGAATGTCTTCTATCGTTTTGGCAAGTAACTGTAGCCTATAATAAGCGCGATTTGTTCGCGAAAACATGGAAGCTGAACACACACAACTGCTGCTGCACACAGATATGCGATGGCTCTCTCGAGGGAGAATACTTTACCGGCTGTTGAAATTACGATCTGATTACACACCTTTCTGATTGAGCACAAATCTCCCCATGCATGCCACACAGACTGGCTTGCAAATATGTGCTATCTGGCAGATATATTTAGCAAATTGAACGAACTGAATATGTCTGCAGGGAAAGGACACCAGCATTTTAAACCTGTATGACAAGGTGGGAGGTTTCCTGAAGAAAGCAGAGCTGTGGAGAAGAGCCAGGGGGATTTAACAGGGGAATTTCACCTGCTTTCCTCAGGTGGATGATTTTCTCTCTAGTGAGGATGTGGACGCTCCTGTCAAGTTGGTCATCGTGGGACATTTGACCAATTTGATTCGAAATTTAAATGTTCGAATGTCTTACTTTCCTGACATGGAGGAGAAATCTACACAGCTGGATTTGGTGAGATACCCATTTCTCTTGTCCAAAGCATACGGAAGCAAGCTACCTGTCACTAATCAGGAAAGACTCCTGGAGATTGTAATCTGACTGGCCTCCAGATGAAGTTTGCCAAATCAACACTTACACAGTTTTGGATGTGTGAGAAGCAGGAGCACCCTGACCTGGGAGAGAAAGCTTTGGAGCAGCTACTACCCTTTTACTCCTTACATTTATGTGAGGCCTCCTTCTCTGCAATGACTGTGATCACAACAAAGCAGAGAAACAGACTGTGTCTGGAGAAGAGCTTGATTCCAGCAGTTGCCTTCCTGCCACCAAGACTGACAAAGATTTTCAGTGAAGCACAAGCACAAGGTTCTTACTAAAATGTAATTGCAAACGCACTCAGTTCAATGCAACAATGTTCCATGTTCAATATTCAGTGTTGACAGTTTAATAAGCGCTGTGAATTACATATTCTTTTCGATCAAAAATGCTATGCGCTGGTTAGGGGGTACTTGGCTGAAAAAATATTTCACAGGGGGTACATCACTGAAAAAAGGTTGAGAACCACTGCTCTAGATAGATACCACTCTCTAGATAGATACCCCCCTCTCTAGATAGATACCCCCCTCTCTGAACCTCTCTAGCTCTAGCTCTAGTGTTAAAACAGCACTGGTAACATAATCATACTTAAGGATTCACATTCTTAGTATTAGAAAACAACATTGGTAACATGTTCATTCATAAGGATTCACACTCTCAGTGTCAAAACAGCACTGGTAATATATATTTATACTTAAGGATTCACAATGTCAGTGTCAAAAACAGCACTGGTAATATATATTTGTACTTAAGGATTCACAATGTCAGTGTCAAAAACAGCACTAGTAATATATTCATAGACACACACACACTAACACAAACACAAACACACACCCAAGGCTACTGTCACTGAGAGCGCCACATCTGAGATCTGCAGAAGAGAACCGGTGAAGCCTTTGTTCCTCAAGTATGTCTGCAGAGAACACGGTGTAACTGCCTGTGGGTGCTAATGCTGCTAACATCAAACCCCAAGGCTATCATTCACTCCACAATGCTAACATAAAACCCCAAGGCTATCATTCACTCCACAATGCTAACATCAAACCCCAAGGCTATCATTCACTACACAATGCTAACATCAAACCCCAAGGCTATCATTCACTACACAATGCTAACATCAAACCCCAAGGCTATCATTCACTCCACAATGCTAACATCAAACCCCAAGGCTATCATTCACTCCACAATGCTAACATCAAACCCCAAGGCTATCATTCACTACACAATGCTAACATCAAACCCCAAGGCTATCATTCACTACACAATGCTAACATCAAACCCCAAGGCTATCATTCACTACACAATGCTAACATCGAACCCCAAGGCTATCATTCACTCCACAATGCTAACATCAAACCCCAAGGCTATCATTCACTCCACAATGCTAACATCAAACCCCAAGGCTATCATTCACTCCACAATGCTAACATCAAACCCCAAGGCTATCATTCACTACACAATGCTAACATCAAACCCCAAGGCTATCATTCACTCCACAATGCTAACATCAAACCCCAAGGCTATCATTCACTACACAATGCTAACATCAAACCCCAAGGCTATTATTCACTACACAATGCTAACATCAAACCCCAAGGCTATCATTCACTCCACAATGCTAACATCAAACCCCAAGGCTATCATTCACTACACAATGCTAACATCAAACCCCAAGGCTATCATTCACTCCACAATGCTAACATCGAACCCCAAGGCTATTATTCACTACACAATGCTAACATCAAACCCCAAGGCTATCATTCTTTGGAGTGCACATCCCATTGTCTACAGTGTGGAGTCTTTGGAGTGCCAAACGCACATCCAGCTACCACGGACCCAAGGTTGTCACTTCTACCTAAGCTCGAACCTAATGTGATCCTTAAAAGTGCACAAGTACGCTACTAACTTACAGTCTTTGGAGTGCACACCCTGAAAGTGCACAAGTATGCTACTCACTTACAGTCTTTGGAGTGCACACCCTAAAAGTGCACAAGTACGCTACTTTGGAGTGCACACCCTAAAAGTGCGCAAGTACGCTCCTTCCTCGGCGGTCTGGCCAAATGAACATTATTACCAAGCTGTGCCTTTCCCCCTCCTTCTAACATCTTCTGTGGTTGTGGTTGCCACACACACACACACACACACACACACACACACACTCCTCCTAACATGTTCTGTGGAGAAATGCTCCCTTTCACACTCATTGGACGATTAAGATGCTTCAGGAAGAATTGTAGACGTTTTCTGTCCGTAATAGTTTATATTTGTAAAGGACAGACTCAAGACTAAAGAGTAAAAAAGCTATTGAGATGGACAGACCAAATAGACCCATGACCATTTTACAAGAGCCCACACCAGCTTATAAAGAAAGACATTTTATTTAATAAACAATATAACCTCCATGTTGGCCTGAAACAGGAGTTCTTCAGAGCAGTGTTGAGGTAGTCCGCACAATTGTGTGTGTGTGTGTGTGTGTGGAAGTAGTCAGCACAATTGTGCCACTTCTGTTATGCCCACACCCATGCATGCATCCCCACTATGCCCTGCTGCCTGCAGTGCGCCCTACGGCCTGCAGGGGGAGCACACCTCCACTGGACACACCTGGAGGAAGAGGCAGACAACACATGCACAACGTCCAGGTATCCCAGCAGCCACCTCTTCACAGGAGTCAACCAATCAGAGGGACCAGGTCAAGCCAGGAGCAACACATGCACAACGTCCAGGTATCCCAGCAGCCACCTCGTCACAGGAGTCGACCAATCAGAGGGACCAATACAAGCCTGGAGCTCAACCAACCAACCAATCAACACTGAGCTTAGCCAAACCTCCTACCTCCGTCTCACATAGCAGAGGTAGGCAGGAGTAGCAAAGGCAGCCGTGTATTAACACTCGGAATATGGCGTCCACATGCACGGACCTAGAAATATTCAGAATATTAATCCAGGAAGATTAGGAGAGGTCGTACAGATGATTTATTGATCGATCAGAGAGGTAATTGATCAAGTTCTGTATCAGGTCTTTGTTTGATGGTGGCCGCATATTAAGACATCAGAGCCGGTGACCTCACAGCCTCTGATGAGGAGAGCTACGCCCCCCCCTCTAATATCTGACCTTTCACCTCTAACCCCTACCCTCCCAGGGGGGGGGGGGGGGGGGGGGGGCTTGGAGTGTTGGAGATTTAGGGAGGGGGGGGCGATATCGCGTCAGCTCAGGGGCGGGTCACCCGATGCAGGGGGGGGGGGTTCAGGGGTCAGGGGGTCAGGGGGTCAAGGGGGCGGGGCTGAGGGGGAAGAGGGGTTGATTGGCATGCAGACGCACACGCCTTACGAAGTATCGCTTTCTTCACGGCTCCTCGGATGCACTGTAAGCGACGCCGCTTCCCTGCAGGACAAAGAGCAGGGCTGAAACCAGTGTGTGTGTGAGTGTGTGTGTGTGTGTGTGACCCAGTAAAGCGTGAAAACCAGTTTACATACATGCACAAACATACAGAATCATACATACAGATACTCAGAGGACGTCTGCTGTCCCAAGAGAGATTACACACACACACACACACACACACACACACACACACACACACACACACACACACACACACACACACACACACACACACACACACACACACACACACACACACCCTTAGTCAAATAGAGGCAGAAAAGCAATGCAGAGAAGCATATGTTTATCAGATACACACACATTTGTCTGTTAGAATTGTTGCCTCATACTTGTTGAATGACTGATGTTTGCCAAAGAAGAGAGTGTGTGTGTGAGTGTGTGTGTGTGTGTGTGTGTGTGTGTGTGTGTGTGGACACAGAACACATACAGGTACACCCTGGAAGACTTACCGTTCATCCTCTACTCCTCTAAGTCTCTGTGCCCTTGCACCCACATTGCAAATAATACTGTAAGACCCAGAGACAAATTACGCTCAGTCAATGTGTGTGTGTGTGTGTGTGTATGTGTGTGTGACCTAACAGTGAAACAGTCAGTGTGTGTTCTTTTAAGCATCATAAAGACAATCAGAGAGGCACAGGACACCAAACTACATAAAAATACACACACAAGTACAAACACACATTAAACACACAAACACACACACACATAAACACACAAACACACCCACACCACCAGGTAGCAGCAAGCCCAGCACTTCAAGACAGGACTGTGTACTAGAGCCATACACAAACACACACACACACACACACACACAAACACACACACACACACACGCACAAACACACACACGCACCGCCACCAGACTGCTTGAGCACATCAGCGCGCCACACACACACACACACACACACCGCGGGGCATTTACCATGAGTTTCACTGGAGTGACTAAACCAAGCAAACTTCCCCCTCTTCTGGTCAAGCAAGTCGGCCAGTGTCATTCCTTCCTCAAACAAGATGGCAGCGTCATTCAGAGTATCAGTTCACACACACACACACACACACACACACACACACACACACACACACACACACACACACTCACATGAACTCACATGTACAGACAGATGCAGTCAGACACAAACACAAACACACAAATACTAACTCAATACATAAACAATAACAAGTTAAAAGTACAGCAATCACATTTTTGCCTCTGTCTTACCTTTCGACATCTCTCTCTCTCACAGACACACAGACACACAGACACACAGACACATACACACACAGACACACACACATCCACTAAAGCCTAATTTATACTTCTGCATCCCTCTCCGTCCTCGAAAAAAAAATGGGCGGGCGGGGGCAGGCGGTTGATTCAGAAAAAATTGAACGTACTGGTCGGGCTTACATACTACTCCGACGGCTATGCGTCCTAAAGCCTATTCAACCTATTCAACGCCAGACCGCTGGGTGGGGTAACTACTGTTTGTCGAGCCCGTAGCTACCACATAACCTCTTTATTGGAAGTCATTGATTGTTTTTCCTCCCAACTGTCACTGACATGACACGGATGCTGCTTCAAGACCTGTCGGGCAGGTGCAGTCACATGGGCCTTGGAGACATGTAGCACAGTCAATACTAACATGTCTAATGCTATATATTCACTTGAGTAGGCAAATGTATCTCCATCGTGGTGGTCATTTTTTTGTGAAAAACATTGCGATTTATAACAAAACGATATGCTTATCTTACATACAATACAGAAACTATTATAAAACGATCCAATAAAACGAATACGTTCTTATTTTCTTTGGTATTTTTGTCACATTCATACTGCAATGATCGCTGGGTAACCTTTGAATAACTACAACGCTATGACAATGCACTCATTGGCCACGAGACGGTTGCCCTTGTCAAAAAGTGGTAACGTGAATGTGTCACTATGAAACAAAGCATGCACACTTCGAACAAAATTACCCCCCAAACTCTGAGGACAGGGCCAGAAAAATAAACCCACGGTATTCATCATACATCATACATCATACATCATGCAGTGTTATAGTTATATCAGACACACAGCAAGAACATGCATACCTCAACATACAGTTGTGGGACTGCGATTTCAACCATGAATATGTTGGAAAAACACATACATTAGCACACTTACTAATGATCATCTGCCAGGCTCTCACACACGAAAAGTTGATTCCAAAACTCTCGAATTTAAGACAGAGTGGACTGACAAGTAGGCTATGCATTTGTGCTGCTTGTGGGCAGGACAAAACCGATGTGTTTAATCTGCAACGAGACGGTTGCCCTTGTCAAAAGTGTTAGCGTGAAACGTCACTATAAAACAAAGCATGCACACTTCGAACAGAAATACCCGTAGAACTATGAAGTAAGGGGCAGAAAATTAAACCCACTGCAGTCTTCATACCAATCCACATGCAGTGTTATAGTTATATCAGAAACACAACAAGAGAACTAACAACTAACAGACAATGGTTGATGGTGGAGCTGCTGGACTAGTTTGAGTTATAAGCAGAGGTCGTGCTTGTAGCGATTTGAGCGACAACTACAACAACAACAGAACAGGAGACAGGTGGTACGTACGTTTACTAGATTTTCCGCTAAATCAAGCGTTAGCGTATTCACAATAACTCTCAAAAGTGTGCTGCTAATAAGTACAACGTTGTCGTGCCGATTATGCTCTCACACGCCACCCTCATTGAGGCAAAAGTAATGTTTGACTCAAATGTCTTTCACTGCCGTTTTATGTAAAGTCAGTCATTCTAAATAGGTTCTACACATACATGAAATACATTTCCTATTTAATAGATGCAAAGTAATTATGCTGCCAGC
>NC_137912.1:1911931-1916931 GCF_963457725.1 Sprattus sprattus | reverse complement strand
CTCTGCTTCTAACGCTTCAACACTTTTACTTTGCACCAGCTCAGCTTCCATTACACTAGCTAATCAAGAAAATCAATATAGTGATCGTGAGGCCTCATCCCTGTCCTAAACACATATACACAAACATACACACAGACACACACACACACACACACACACTCATACTCACAAACACAAACATACACACAGAGAGAAGGACCACAAACAGACACACACACACACACACACACACTCACACACAATCATACTCACACACACAAACATACACACAGAGAGAAGGACCACAAACAGACACACACACACACACACACACACACACACACACACACACACACACACACACACTCACACACAATCATACTCACACACACAAACATACACACAGAGAGAAAAAGCACAAACAGACACACAACTCATAACTGGGAGTGTGTGAACACTACCCTTTCTGTCTACCAGAGGGCTCTCTTCACACAGAGCTCTGTGGGTTGAGTGCCATGATGATCTGTATGACACGTATAGACAGTATTCCACAGCACCTTACATGACACACACACACTCAGACACACGAACACACACACACACACACACACACACACACACACACATTAACAAAGTGACCAAAACAGCTTTCTTTCACCTCAGGAACATAGCAAAGGTACGACCATTCATAAATCAAAATGATGCCGAGAAGCTTATCCATGCTTTCATATCGAGCCGGCTAGACTACTGTAATTCACTTCTCGCTGGTCTTCCCAAGAAAACAACTGAAAGACTCCAGCTCATTCAAAACTCTGCAGCTAGACTATTAACCAAAACTAAAAGGAGAGAACACATTAGTCCTGTCCTAGCTACTTTACACTGGCTTCCTGTTACCTTTAGAATTGACTTTAAGGTCCTCCTCCTCACATACAAAGCTCTAAATGGACAAGGCCCTAGCTACATTGCTAACTCTCTTACTAACTACACACCAGCTAGAACACTGCGATCATCAGATACAGGTCTGTTACAGGTCACCAGAAGCAGTCATAAGAAGATTGGTGACGCAGCCTTTGTCAACTACGCCCCAAAATTATGGAACACATTACCCATTAATATTAGAGAAGCAAACACGCTAGACACCTTTAAAAAGCAGCTTAAAACCTTTCTTTTTACCAAAGCATTTTATTAATTTTATCTGGCACTATTTATTTCTCTGTAACTATTTTTACTATTTCTCTTTTAAGGGTTTTTTTATTTATTTTATCATGATGTTAATAAGCCTATCAGAACACCAGGTTCTGATACGATGTTGATCATTTTGTATTTATCTTTTACTCCATGTACTGCTCCTGCTGCTTGCTTTTATTGATTTTATGTAAAGCACTTTGAATTGCAAATCTTGTACGAAATGTGCTATATAAATAAAGTCTTACTTACTTACTTACACAAACATCCACTTTTCTCTAAACTAGGTGAAATCTCCCCTAAATCACACACAGTTGCATGTTGCTCTGACTGCTTATATATACACGCACTAGAGATGCGCGGTTGGCGGTTGCACCCGCGGACTCCACGGTTAAACCGCGGATCGGACGGGTGACGTGACAAAAAATAATATTTTAATTAAATTCGGGCGGGTGGCAGTTTACCCAATGAAATTCAAAATATCTACACATTGTTAAATGTCGTTACCTACATCCAAGCAGATTTTTAAATAATCAAATTTTCATCAGGCAGTAAATTGGCCTAGTTCTGTGTATGCATAAGCAAACAAAAGAAGCAAAAAAGTTCAAATTAAGTGACGATCCCTAGGCCCTATCATGTCGCGTCTCTTTGCAACGTCGCAAACCTGCAAGCTATGAGTCAGCTGTCAGTATTGGAAGAAGCCTTAACGTGTCGTAGATGAAACTGCCTGGGTTATTTTGTTTCGTTAGGCTATTAGTTATATTTTAAAACAGCCAGTCATTGTAGCCTACCACTCGTGGAATAAGGAATTTCAAAGAGATGATGGAGTGATTTGACTCAGAAGTGACATTGGGCATTGGCAGCGCGAGATGTTCAGAACAAGTTAAACTTCTAGCTCAGTAACATCACCAGCTAAGAAAGAAGGTAAGACAAATAGTCGGAAAACTTTGATTTGCAAGGCAAGCAGGCAAGTGTTGGGGTTGTTACAGTATAAACACCTACAATGCGGTGACATTTCGGAATTAGGCTAACAGACTCGGCGTTTCCTTCTAAACTAAAAACAAGGCTATATTACCATATTAAAATGGTGTACCAAATTGCGTTTTATTACAATGATAAAAAAGTGTAGGCCTACTAGCCTATGGTAAGGTCAGGTGTGCCAATGTGCTTGGCTATTTTAAAGTTTCTCCCTGTGCATCGATCGGAGACAGACGTCACTTCACTGATAATATTCTGGGGATAGGCTACAACATAGCCAATAGGCTTTCATACTAGGGGCTTTATCCTTTAAATATCTTTGCGGTATTGGATCAGTCTCCTTTCAAGAACAGGCAAGAACTTTCTAGCCTCGCGTCAGCAGCGCCTATACCTAAAAACAACAGGCGGATGGCGGGGGGGTGCGGTTTTGAAAATTGGTGCGGATGGATAGCGGACGCATCATGAGTTTTGTGATGAGGTTGCGGATGAAATAATAGCCCATCCACGCATCTCTAACACGCACACACACACACACACACACACACACACACACACACACACACACACAGACACACACACACACACACACACACACACACACAGACACACACACACACACACACACACACACACACACATCTCTTCTCTCCAAACTAGGTGAAATCTTCCCTAAATGCCTTTTTGGAGTGAGTTACGTACAGCCCTCTGGCCATGAAATGCTGGAGTGCAGTGTGTGTGTGTGTGTGTAGTGGGCAGAGTGTGTGTGTAGTAGGATTAACTGGTTAAACTGAGACGGCCTTAAAGACACTCAGCTTTGATAAGGGATCAGCCAGTGAAGCAGAGGGCATAGAGGAGAGAGGAGAGAGGAGAGAGGAGAGAGGAGAGAGGAGAGAGGGCAGAGAGGAGAGAGGAGAGAGGGCAGAGAGGAGAGAGGAGAGAGGAGAGAGGAGAAAGGAGAGAGGAGAGAGGAGAGAGGAGAAAGGAGAGAGGAGAGAGGGCAGAGAGGAGAGAGGAGAGGAGAGAGGAGAGAGGAGAGAGGAGAAAGGAGAGGGCAGAGAGGAGAAAGGAGAGAGGAGAGAGGGCAGAGAGGAGAAAGGAGAGAGGAGAGAGGGCAGAGAGGAGAAAGGAGAGAGGAGAGAGGGCAGAGAGGAGAGAGGAGAGAGGAGAGAGGAGAGAGGAGAGAGGGCAGAGAGGAGAGAGGAGAGAGGAGAGGAGAGAGGAGAGAGGAGAGAGGAGAGAGGAGAGAGGAGAGAGGAGAGAGGAGAGAGGAGAGAGGGCAGAGAGGAGAGAGGAGAGGAGAGAGGAGAGAGGAGAGAGGAGAGAGGAGAGAGGAGAGAGGAGAGAGGGCAGAGAGGAGAGAGGAGAGGAGAGAGGAGAGAGGAGAGAGGAGAGAGGAGAAAGGAGAGGGCAGAGAGGAGAGAGGAGAAAGAGAGAGAGAGAGAGAGGGCAGAGAGGAGAAAGGAGAGAGGAGAGAGGGCAGAGAGGAGAGAGGAGAGGAGAGAGGAGAGAGGAGAGAGGAGAGAGGAGAAAGGAGAGAGGAGAGAGGGCAGAGGGCAGAGAGGAGAGAGGAGAGGGGAGAGAGGAGAGAGGAGAGAGGGCAGAGAGGAGAGAGGAGAAAGGAGAGAGGAGAGAGGAGAGAGGAGAGAGGAGAAAGGAGAGAGGAGAGAGGAGAAAGGAGAGGGCAGAGGGCAGAGAGGAGAGAGGAGAGGGGAGAGAGGGCAGAGAGGAGAGAGGAGAGAGGAGAAAGGAGAGAGGAGAGAGGAGAAAGGAGAGGGCAGAGGGCAGAGAGGAGAGAGGAGAGGGGAGAGAGGGCAGAGAGGAGAGAGGAGAGAGGAGAAAGGAGAGAGGAGAGAGGGCAGAGAGGAGAGGAGAGAGGAGAGAGGAGAGAGGGCAGAGAGGAGAAAGGAGAGAGGAGAGAGGGCAGAGAGGAGAAAGGAGAGAGGAGAGAGGGCAGAGAGGAGAGAGGAGAGGAGAGAGGAGAGAGGAGAGAGGAGAGAGGGCAGAGAGGAGAGAGGAGAGAGGAGAGAGGAGAGAGGAGAGAGGAGAGAGGAGAGAGGGCAGAGAGGAGAGAGGAGAGAGGAGAGAGGAGAGAGGGCAGAGAGGAGAAAGGAGAGAGGAGAGAGGAGAAAGGAGAGGGCAGAGGGCAGAGGGCAGAGAGGAGAGGGCATAGAGGAGAGAGGAGAGAGGAGAGAGGAGAGGAGAGAGGAGAGAGGGCAGAGAGGAGAGAGGAGAGAGGGCAGAGAGGAGAGAGGAGAGAGGAGAGAGGAGAGAGGAGAGAGGAGAAAGGAGAGGGCAGAGAGGAGAAAGGAGAGAGGAGAGAGGAGAGAGGAGAAAGGAGAGAGGAGAGAGGAGAAAGGAGAGGGCAGAGGGCAGAGGGCAGAGAGGAGAGGGCATAGAGGAGAGAGGAGAGAGGAGAGAGGAGAGGAGAGAGGAGAGAGGGCAGAGAGGAGAGAGGAGAGAGGGCAGAGAGGAGAGAGGAGAGAGGAGAGAGGAGAGAGGAGAGAGGAGAAAGGAGAGGGCAGAGAGGAGAAAGGAGAGAGGAGAGAGGAGAGAGGAGAGAGGAGAGAGGAGAGAGGGCAGAGAGGAGAGAGGAGAGAGGAGAGAGGAGAGAGGGCAGAGAGGAGAAAGGAGAGAGGAGAGAGGGCAGAGAGGAGAGAGGAGAGGAGAGAGGAGAGAGGAGAGAGGAGAGAGGAGAAAGGAGAGGGCAGAGAGGAGAGAGGAGAAAGGAGAGAGGAGAGAGGGCAGAGAGGAGAAAGGAGAGAGGAGAGAGGGCAGAGAGGAGAGAGGAGAGGAGAGAGGAGAGAGGAGAGAGGAGAGAGGAGAAAGGAGAGAGGAGAGAGGGCAGAGGGCAGAGAGGA
>NC_137912.1:1881931-1884431 GCF_963457725.1 Sprattus sprattus | reverse complement strand
CACCCCCTTGTTGTTAGCACCCCTTGTTGTTAGCACCCCTTGTTGTTAGCACCCGCAGTACCTGATGTTAGCACCCCTTGTTGTTTGCACTTCCTTGTTGTTAGCGCCCCCTTGCTCTTAGCACCCCCAGTCCCTGATGTTAGCACCCCCTCATCTTGTTGTTAGCACCCCCTTGCTGTTAGCACCCCCTTGCTGTTAGCACCCCGTTGTTGTTAGCATCCCTGTCCTGGCTTTTAGCACCCCCTTGTTGTTAGCATCCCTGTCCTGGCTGTTAGCACCACGTTGTTGTTAGCATCCCTGTCCTGGCTGTTAGCACCACGTTGTTGTTAGCATCCCTGTCCTGGCTGTTAGCACCCCCTTGTTGTTAGCATCCCTGTTCTGGCTTTTAGCAGCCCCTTTGTATTTGGCTGTAGGGACAGTTGACCAGGGTGTAATATCACATGTGTTGTTATCTGTATCTGTGTGTGTGCGTGTGTGTGTGTGTGTGTGTGTGTGTGTGTGCGTGCGTGCATTTTAGTTGCTATACACCTGACCTGTGAGTGTCTTCTTTACACAAAAAAGAGCCGTGTGTGTGTGTGTGTGTGTGTGTGTGAATGTGTGTGTGTGTGTGTGTGTGTGTGTGTGTGTGTGTGTGTGTGTGTGTGTGTGTGTGTGTGTGTGTGTGTGTGTGTGTGTGTGTGTGAATGTGTGTGAATGTGTGTGTGTGTGTGTGTGAATGTGTGTGTGTGTGTGTGTGTGTGTGTGTGTGTGTGTGTGTGTGTGTGTGTGTGTGAATGTGTGTGTGTGTGTGTGTGTGTGTGTGTGTGTGTTCATTGAAACAGAACAAGTGAGTCCTGTGTTCTCTAATGACACGAGCGTCTGCTAGATTTCATTAATCTCCTGACGAACTAATGACTGGAGACACAATGGCAGGCAACACTGAACTCAAATGGACTGTGTGTGTGTGTGTGTGTGTGTGTGTGTGTATGTGAGGTACTCTATAACTCCTCTAGTCAGAGGAGTATTAAACTAATTTCCTCTTGCCCTCTCTCTCTCCTTCTCTTTCTTCTTCTCTCTCCTTCTCTCTCTCTTCTTCTCTCACCTTCTCTCTCTCTCTCCTTATCTGACTTTTCTCTCTCCTTTTCTCTTTCTCCTTCTCTCTCTCTCCTTCTCTCTCAATCTCCATCTCCATCTCCATCTCTCTCTCTCTCTCCCTCTCTCTCTCTCTCTCTCTCCATCTCCATCTCCATCTCTCTCTCTCTCTCTCTCTCTCTCTCTCTCCATCTCTCTCTCTGTATCAGACCCATCTCTCTAATGAGCTGCCCTGGGCTAGCGGGCTAACACACATGCCGTTAGTAATTAGCATCTGCCCTCCACAGTGACACACTTCTCATGTGTGTGTGTGTGTGTGTGTGTGTGTGTGTGCGCATGTGTGTGTGTGTGTGTCTTATCTGCGCCCTCCACAGTGACACACTTCTCACTTGCCCTACACCTTGGCACAGTTCTCTTGCGCCCTCCACACTGGCACACTTCTCCTGTGTGTGTGTGTGTGTGTGTGTGTGTGTGTGTGTGTGTGCACACTTCTCCTGTGCCCAGGGCACTCAGGCTGGCATCCTTCTCATGTGGCCTTCTAAGAGCACTTGGCAGTGGTTAGGGTACAAGCACCCCCCTGTGTGTGTGTGTGTGTGTGTGTGTGTGTGTGTGTGTGCATGTGTGTGTGTTTGGGTGTGTGTGTGTGTGTGCGTGCGTGCGTGTGTGTGTGTGTGCGCATGTGTGTGTGTGTGCATGCGTGTGTGTGTGTGTGTGCATGCGTGTGTGTGTGTGTGTGCATGCGTGTGTGTGTGTGTGTGTGTGTGTGTGTGTGTGCATGTGTGTGTGTGTGTGTGTGTGCATGTGTGTGTGTGTGTTTGGGTGTGTGTGTGTGTGTGCATGTGTGTGTGTGTTTGGGTGTGTGTGTGTGTGTGTGTGTGTGTGTGTGTTTGGGTGTGTGTGTGTGTGTGTGTGTGCTGACGAGGTGCTGACTGTAACACTGATCTCAGCTAAACTTTCAGAAGGGGAATGAGAACAGACCTGCTAAGACACACACACTCCACTGAGGAGAGGATTGTGTGTGTGTGTGTGTGTGTGTGTGTGTGTGTGTGTGTGTGTGTGTGTGTGTGTGTGTGTGTGTGTGTGTGTCTGTGTGTGTGAGTCTGTTTATATGTGGTGTACTGACACCAAAAAGTCAATCTGTATGTTGAGCATGATAAGTCTGTGAATGAGCAAGAAAAGTTTGTGACGATGGTGTGTGTGTGTGTGTGTGTGTGTGTGTGTGTTTTGCATACATGTATGTTTGTATGACTGTATGTATGTAAGTGTGTGTGTATATGCATGTATGTATATATGTATGTATGTATGTATGTATGTATGTGTGTGTTAGGTGTGTGTGTGTCTATAGTATGCATATATGCATCTATAGATATATGTATGTATGTAAGTGTGTGTGTGTGTGTGTGTGTGTGTGCATGAGTTTGTGTGCGTG
>NC_137912.1:1846931-1874431 GCF_963457725.1 Sprattus sprattus | reverse complement strand
AGAGTGGAGTGACACACACACACACACACACACACACACACGTCACACACACAGGCACATACACACACACATGCACAAATACACACACAGGCACACACACACACACACACAGGCACACACACAGACACACACACACAGACACACACACAGGCAAACACACACACAGGCACATACACACAGACACAGGCACACACACACACAGGCACATACACACACACAGGCACACACACACACAGGCACACATACACACAGGCACACACAGGCACACATACACACAGACACACAGGCACATACACAGAGGCACTGGCACACACACAGGCACACATACACACAGGCACACACACACACAGGCACACATACACACAGGCACACAGGCACACACACACACAGGCACATACACACACACACACACAGGCACACATACACACATACACACAGGCACAGGCACACACACAGGCACACATACACACAGACCCACAGGCACACACACACAGGCACTGGCTAATGCACTGAAGAGCTGATCCTTTTAATTTATAACAGCTCTGAGATCAATAATGAAAATGAGGACAAGGCAACAATAACACCAGCAACAAAACAATCAATACTGATACAGATATCACTGTGTACGCTAACGGCTCTTACACACACACATACACACAATACTGATACAGATATCACTGTGTACACTAACGACTCTTACACACACACATGCACACACACAATTCACAGAGAGAGAGAGAAATAGATTGTACACACTCCAACAGTCGGTGTGAGTGTGTGTGTGTGTGTGTGTGTGTGTGTGTGTGAGTTTGTGTGAGTATGTCTGTGTGTGTGTGTGTGTGTGTGTGTGTGCCAGGGTGTCTGTGTGTGTGTGTGTGTGTGTTTTGGAGAGGAGAGTGAGTGGATCGGGTGTCGACTTGACTGGGTGACATATGCAGTTGAATGCAAACATTTTACTCCCATGTGGAGATGGCAGATGGAACTGATTTTGAAAGTGAAAGACGGAACCAGAACCCTGCAGCAATGAAACGTTGATGAGCAACAGATGTAATTAACGTTAAACAATGAGATGACAGATGTATTTAACGTTTACCAATGAGATTACAGATGTATTTAACGTTAAACAATGAGATGACAGATGTAATTAAAGTTAACCAATGAGATTACAGATGTATTTCACGTTAACCAATGACATTACAGATGTAATAAACGTTAACCAATGAAACTTTGTGAAAGTGTGTGTGTGTGTGTCTGCGTCGAAATCGAGGGCCGGACATATACAATATTTATAAAAAAAAAAAAAGATGTATTATATTTTTTCATATGTAAACATGTACTTAAGTTTAATACAGGCCTATTGAATCTGGGACACGCAGCCTAAAGCTTAAGCCTATTAGTTATTGCCTATAAACACAGAGATCACATTTAAATAAACAACAGTGGCATTCATTTCTCATGCCTCTCTTTTCTGCAGGCGCTCCAGCTGCGGTCGATGCCACAAGCAGCCCCATTTCATTTACACATTCAGTTTCCTCTTCAAAAGTGTGGAGTGTCACTACCGGATGGTAGTCCTTATCCGGATGGTAGTCCTTATCCGGATGGTAGTCCTTATCCGGATGGTAGTCCTTATCCGGATGGTAGTCCTTTTCTGGATGGTAGTCCTTATCCGGATGGTAGTCCTTATCCGGATGGTAGTCCTTATCCGGATTGTAGTCCTTTTCTGGATGGTAGTCCTTTTCTGGATGGTAGTCCTTATCCGGATGGTAGTCCTTATCCGGATGGTAGTCCTTATCCGGATTGTAGTCCTTTTCTGGATGGTAGTCCTTTTCTGGATGGTAGTCCTTATCCGGATGGTAGTCCTTATCCGGATGGTAGTCCTTATCCGGATGGTAGTCCTTTTCTGGATGGTAGTCCTTATCCGGATGGTAGTCCTTATACGGATGGTAGTCCTTATACGGATGGTAGTCCTTATCCGGATGGTAGTCCTTATACGGATGGTAGTCCTTATCCGGATGGTAGTCCTTATCCGGATGGAAGTCCTTATCCGGATGGTAGTGATTTTCTGGATGGTGGTCCTTATTCGGATGGTAGTCCTTTTCTGGATGGTAGTCCTTATCCGGACGGTAGTCCTTTTCCGGATGGTAGCCGCACACATTGCGCATGCTCAGACACAAACGGTTTACGGCAGAAGGCTCAACATCAACATAAAGGGCTTGTTTGAACATAGCATAATGTGGGTATATTCAATGTAAACGGTTTTAAAGCATAATGCTCAACGTCAACATATGAGGGCTGTCTTCAAGCATAATGTGGGTTTATTTAATTTGGTTGTAAACGGTTAACAGCATAAGGCTCAACGTCAACATATGGGGGTTGTCTTCACGCACTATGTGGGTATATTTAATGTAATATTTAATTATGCAGTCGACAGTGTCGCAAAGTGACACAAGTGTGTGTGTGTGTGTGTGCGACTACCATCCGGTAGTGACATCAAGTCGAGTCCACTTCACGGATGAAGATAGACAGCTCTTTTTAACGCCCAAAGTATCAAATAATGATGCAAATGTGCTAATATTGTGAAGTATCTGTCAATATCATAAAGATTGTCTTATCCAGAATATTTCCATTTTGATGCCCTAATGTTGCACTGGGTGCCTTTAATGCAAAATAAGTGATTGCATGAGTATTCACGCCTTTCAAGTCAGTATTCAGTAGATGCACATTTGGCTGCAATCACAGCACTGAGTCTGTGTGGATAAGTCTCAATCAGGCTTGCACATCTGGACACTGCAATTGTACTCCACTCTTCTTTGCAAAACTGCTCAAGCTCTGTCAGGTTGTGCAGGGATCGGGCATGAACTGCCCTTTACACACACACACACACACACATCTGGCGTGAACAGCCCTTTACACACACACACACACACACACACAGACACACACACACACAGACACACACCAGTGGCGGCGCCAGAGATTTTTTTCTGCAGGTGCTATGGGGGTGCTCAGCATTTTACCGAGGGTGCTATGAAATTAAGGTGATACAGCATTATGTGTCACATGGTTCTCTATTACAACACCTACCCACCATATCGTCACATCTGTTTACATGTTTCCTTTCTGAAGCGTCTTTGTGGTCCATGAAAAGCAGCATACAAATCGATCGTATTATTATTATCATCATTAGGCTACTTCCGACGGACACGCACATAGCTACGTTCATCTGCGACGGTCACTGACAAAATGCATGCAGCATGATGTTATAGATTCCGCAATCCCAAGTACTTCGCTTACTTCAGTGGAGGGTTAAAGTTGGCGCCAGATGACCACCAAGCCACCACTACCATGTCTGATAAATTAAACTAAACATAAGTAGTTCAATACATTATAAACTAAAGAGGGCAAATAATAGCAGAATACAGATATTTCTAGATGGCCTATAAACATGTCCTTACAAAGTGAGACAATTCTAGTCACATATCAGTGCTAAAACAGTCAAAGAGTCAGAAATGCTTTCAAAAAGTATATATTATTTCAGGTCACAATCAATTAAAACGTAGAAGCGTATACCTGGCTAGCACAGACAGACTGCTCTTCCTAGGCTAGAAGCTCTGTTTTTTAAGGCGGATCCAGAAAACCCCAAAAAGGACCACATTCATTAATATTACACATCAAACAAGACCGTTCCACCTTAAATCTTAAACGTTCAACGTTCACGCATGCGACCTGTCTGTGTCGTGCTACGTGAACTATCTGTTCATTTCAATCTGTTATTATTTTCTTTTGTGAATGAAATATAATTATAACACAATAAATTAAATTAAGAACGCAGAATGATATGAAATACTAATAATAAATAAACCATTATTTTCTTGGGGGTGCTTTGGGGGTGCTATGGCTAATCCAGGGGGAGCTGTAGCACCCCCTAGCCCCTCCCTGGCGCCGCCCCTGACACACACACACACACACACAGACACACAGACACACACACACAGACACACACACACACACACACACACACACACAGACACACACACACACACACACACACACACACACATCGGGCGTGAACAGCCCTTTTCAAGTCCAGCCACGAATTCTCTATTGGATTCAGGTCTGGACTTGGCCACTGCAGAACATTCACCTGGTTGTCTTTAAACCATTTCTGTGTAGCTTTCGCTGTTTGCTTCGGATCATTGTCTTGCTGGAAAATACATCTTTTCCCAAGCCATAGTTCTCTTGCAGACAGAGTTAGATTGTCCTCCAGGATTTCCCTATATTTCGCTGCATTTATTTTACCCTATATCTTTACTGTGTGTGTGTGTGTGTGTGTGTGAGAGTGTATATCTTTACAAGCCTTCCAGGGCCGGCTGCCGAGAAGCATCCCCACAGCATGATGCTGCCACCACCATGCTTCACAGTGGGGATGGTGCGTTGGTGGTTTAGTGTGTGTGTGAGTGTGTGTGTGTGTGTGTGTGTGTGTGTGTGTGTGTGTGTGATGCTGCCACCACCATGCTTCACAGTGGGGATGTGCAGTGCTGGTTTAGTGTGAGTGTGTGTGAGTGTGAGTGTGAGTGTGAGTGTGAGTGTGAGTGTGAGTGTGAGTGTGAGTGTGTGTGTGATGCTGCCACCACCATGCTTCACAGTGGGGATGTGCAGTGCTGGTTTAGTGTGAGTGTGAGTGTGAGTGTGAGTGTGTGTGTGTGTGTGTGTGTGTGTGTGTGATGCTGCCACCACCATGCTTCACAGTGGGGATGTGCAGTGCTGGTTTAGTGTGAGTGTGAGTGTGAGTGTGAGTGTGTGTGTGTGTGTGTGTGTGTGTGATGCTGCCACCACCATGCTTCACAGTGGGGATGGTGCGTTGGTGGTTTAGTGTGTGTGTGAGTGTGTGTGTGTGTGTGTGTGTGTGTGTGTGTGTGTGTGATGCTGCCACCACCATGCTTCACAGTGGGGATGTGCAGTGCTGGTTTAGTGTGAGTGTGAGTGTGAGTGTGAGTGTGTGTGTGTGTGTGTGTGTGTGTGATGCTGCCACCACCATGCTTCACAGTGGGGATGGTGCGCTGGTGGTTTAGTGTGTGTGTGTGAGTGTGAGTGTGAGTGTGTGTGTGTGTGTGTGTGTGTGTGTGAGTGTGATTGTGTGTGTGTGATGCTGCTCCCACCATGCTTCACAGTGGGGATGGTGCGTGGCTGGTTTAGTGTGTGTGTGTGAGTGTGAGTGTGTTGTGACACTGTCACATTAATGAATCATATTACAACATGAGAAATATAAAAGATCCCAAAGGTTTTAAAATGACATATGATGTATATGTAAAGTACTGAATGTATGTACTAAATTGCCTTTGGTGTCTGTCAAATACCTGTATATGTATAATAAGGTGGGGGGGTCTGTCCGTTTAAAATGCTCCTTTTATTTTCTGTTGCTATGGCACCTATAGTTGCGCACCTGACGGTGTATATGAGGTGCGCGTCTGACTAGGGGCGGCCCCCTTCTTCCAAAGTTTTGAGTAGGAAGTGTGTGCGTGAGAGTGGCGCCAGCATTTGAATGTTGCAGCCATTGAAATGTAAAAACATTCCAGACGGCAGAAAAAATATATGATCGCGTCTGAGTGTGGAGATGATTACACAGCACTGAACGGCATTTGCGGGAGTCAGGAAGAAGAAGCGTTCATCTGGGGGGATTCATTTACCTGTGATCCGGTGAGACCGAACTTTTTCGTTCCTTTTTTGTGGTGGATATACCCGGCGGGTGCAATTGCTCCTCTTGTTGCCTTTTTTGACGGTGTGCTGGATTATTTGTTTTTTTTTGGCTCACGTTGTACCACACCGTGGGAATTACGAGGTACAGGCCTCCTTCCTCGGATCTGCGCCTGAGTTGCGCATGGACATTGCTCTGTTGAGCTAGACTTTTTTGAGTTTATTTTGTGGACTAAGGGCTGGGGAAATGTATGGGGTTTGTGTGTAATTATGATTGTGATAATTTGTGTTGACTAATACAGGGCCTTATGCGCGCGCCATGATCTAAGTTTGGTGTTCCCTTTGTTATTTAGCGTGACTCCGAATAAGGCGGAGCTTTATTTATTTTCGGCAATTCATCCATCTCTTAAAGAACCTCTTGTGCGGTTTTTAGTAACGTTTGTCTTACATAAGAATAGGCAAATTGTTACAGATGGTGGCCAGTACGGGGATGAATTGCTGTTTTGATTTCGTTTATTTTTCTAACATTGCTGTCAACATTATGCGAGACGTCCTGCATTCCTTTTGAGTTGTATAATTGCCTGGAATATATTGAGATGTCCTTGTGTCATTGTATCTCTGATGAAGTTATAATTTGAATTATTGGATTGAATACCCCTATATTGAGACATTGTTATGTCCTTGTATGTACATTGCATCATCATTTAACTGAATGTATGCTTCATTATCTGCCATTGCAGTAGCTGTGCTTTATAATTGAAAAACAAATTGCACTAAGTAGGCTTTTATTTAGTCAGAATAATTCATCCTTAACATTTAAAAATTTAATTGGTGTTGGGAAAACATTAAACAGAGTAGTAAAATTTGCAAACTATAAGACAAAATGGAGCTGGCTGAAATGGGTGCACCGCCCCTTTTGGATTTAGGAGAGTCACAAGAGGAGATAGAAGATGCAGATGGGAGTACCAGGGCCTCAACCCCGAATCCTGGAGAGCATGCTGAAGAACCAAATAGTCGGCCGAGGGGAGATGAATGGGTCACCAGAAGAAATCCTGTTGGGGAAGTGACCTCATTAATTAGTTCTCTTTACCTCTCTGACCCAGAGGAGAATGACGTAAGCACCGCAGAGGAAAATAACACCTCTTACCTCACACTACCTGCTATAACGTCTATCAACACTGAATTAGTTACCATTACCGATAGGTTAAATAGCCTGGAAATAGATTTCACTGATTCTGCTAACAGTGCTTTAAACAGAGAAGCCAATATAAGGAAGTACATTGATAGGAGCCTAGATGTCATAGAACAAAGTACAATTTCAACTCTGAAGCAATTTGAGGAGAAATTGGTTGCGTGCTTGCAACGGAGAGATGAAAAATGGAAGGCAGAACTACAAGGCCTGAAGCGTGCCAGTCTTGCTTCTGTCTCCCGGCCTCTCCATCCACAACATTCATTTAAGGGTCATTCCCTGGCTTCTTATGGCACTCATGCTACTTATGGTGATATTCCAGCCCACCATTCACTCCTTCCTCCTCATGTGTCTCATGGTATCCATACCATCCAAGATTTTTCTGGGGGTAGATCGCACAGCCCTGCTCCTCTTTCTTCCATTCAACCAACAGCTACTGGAGATTCAACATATCTTGTCTCCTCTATGCTTTCTCCTGAAGCAGCCCCTTCCGGTGCTAGGGATTCCCAGTTTCCTGCTCCGCTTACCACACCCAACGTTCAAAGCCAACCTTCTCTCTCTGTACCGGTGACCCAGTCGCAGACACCATTCACTGTGACCGGAACTCAGCCGCTAATGCATTCATTGACCACTAGTACAAGCCTCTCCACACCTGGGGGCGGTGCCTACAGCCAGGTTACTGCCAGGCCTAATGTCGTCTTCTCCAAGCCTCTAATCCGGATGGATTTCCCCACTTTCAATGGATCGGGGGAGGTGTCTGACATTCTTAATTACATTGACCGCTGTGAAACCTTTCTTGAGGTCCGACCATTGGCGGATACTGAAATTATTGGTGCCCTGTCTGGTGTTCTTAAAGGACCAGCCCACAGCTGGTGGAGTGTGGAGAAGAATAAAGTGCATAATTGGCCAGAGTTTAAGGAAGCTTTTCAGGCTGCATTCCTACCTCCTGACTACATTTTAGAGGTAGAAGAAAAGCTTAGGGTCATGGTTCAGCTGCCTGAACAGTGTTTGCGGGATTTTGCGTATGATTACCGAGCTCTTTGTCTCCGGTGGAAGCCGGACATCACAGAGAAAGAGTTAGTGCGTAAGATCCTCAATAACTGTAATCCTAAGATCGCTGGATGTCTAAGAGGCACTGTATCTGACGTGGAACAACTCGTCCGGATTGGTAGCATGGTGGAGAAGGACTGCACCTCATTCAAGGAATACTGGGGGAAGGTGGATCAACAAAAAGCCAAAGAAAAAGACAGGAGTCAAAAGAAGGCCCTGGAAAAGGTCAAGAAGCCCGCTGATGTGATAACTGTGGTTAGACAGGTAAATAAGGATCCATTGTCTCTCCTGCATGTTCCAGTTGGCGTGAGAGGGAAGCAGCACTATGCTGTATTTGATACGGGATGTACTTACTCATTGGCTGGAAGTGGCTCGGAAGGATGAAGAACTGAAGCCATGTGACAACCAAAGCTTTGCCCTCGCAGATGGGAAGACATATGTAGCCATAGGAAAAGCTCAGCTCCTGTATGACTGGCATGAGATGATGTGGTCACTTGAAACGTATATCATGGCTGACGTTCATCTGGCATTCCCCATCATTCTGGGTTTAGATTTCCTGAGTAAGACCTCAACTGTTATGCATTTGGGTGAACAAACCTATGGGGTGAAAGGGCCTAGGGGGTATACCTTCCATCCGTTCATCTCCCACCCACTTGTGCGTGGGTTGAAGCCGACCACGGAGACCACTTCTAGGGCTACACTGTATGTGGCCGTTCCATCTGTGATGCCTGCTACCCTACCTCCTTCGATAACCGTGGCAGCACCCTCGTTCTCGGATTTTCCCCCAGAGGTCAGAGAATTGCTGCAAGCTTGGCCGCGGGTGTGCTCAGGACAACTGGGGAAGACCACTGTTGAAGTGCACAAGATCTTGACAACAGATGAGGTGCCTGTCCGGTGCAGGGCATATCGCGTTTCCCCTTTCAAGCGTCAGATCATTGCTGATCATGTGGAGCAAATGCTCAAAGACGGCATTATTGAGCCTTCTCAATCTCCTTGGGGTGCTCCTGTGGTGCTAGTGAACAAACCTGATGGCTCCTTAAGATTCTGCGTTGACTTTCGTCGACTCAACACCAAGACTCATGCAGATGCCTACCCCATGCCTCTCATACATGATCTCTTGGAATCCATGCATGGAGCAGCAGTGTTCAGTACGCTTGATTTAAAGTCCGGCTATTGGCAGGTAGTCATGTCCCAAGAAAGCAAGGCCAAGACTGCTGTTATAACTCCAATGGGCCTATACCAATTCAAGTCCATGCCGTTTGGTCTTAAGAATGCTGGGGCGACATTTCAGAGGTTGATGGAGAAGGTCCTGGGTGAGCTTAGGGGAGAGATATGCTGTGTTTACATAGATGATGTCATCGTGTATTCGGCCACGCCCCAACAACATCTTAAAGACCTGGACGCTGTAATGCACAAACTCCATGCGGCCCATTTGACCCTAAACCTAAAAAAGTGCGTTTTTTTCCAGCAGGAGCTTAAGTTCCTGGGTCACGTGGTATCAGGGAAGGGTGTGCAGGTAAACCCCGAGAAGACCTTGGCAGTCACAGCCTATCCAACTCCCACTAACCTCAAAACCCTGCAGCGCTTCTTAGGTCTAGTGGGATGGTACCACAAGTTTGTGGACCATTTTGCAGACCTGGCAGCCCCACTAAATTACTTGAAGAGGAAAGATGTGAAATGGAACTGGTCAGAGGAATGCCAGGAAAGTTTTGACCAGCTGAAGAATGCGTTGGTGAATGCCCCTATCCTGAGACAGCCAGACCACTCACTTTCTTTTGAGGTCCACACGGATGCTAGTGATGTGGGGTTGGGTGCAGTGCTGGTCCAGAAGACAGATGATGGGGAGGGAGTAATCTCCTATGCTTCCAGGGGTTTGCACAAGGCTGAGTGTAACTACTCAACATCTGAAAAGGAGTGTTTAGCAGTGGTGTGGGCTGTTGAGAAATGGCGATATTACCTTGAGGGTGGCGAGTTCACCGTATACACAGACCATGCTGCTTTGACCTGGGCTTTCAATTGTCCAAAAACCTCCTCACGACTTACCCGCTGGATCCTGCGGCTCCAACAGTTCCAGTTTAAGGTGCAGTACAGAAAGGGCCTCCACAATATTGTGCCTGATGCCCTGTCCAGAGCGGTACCCATACCCTCTTCAGCAGCTACATACGTTGCCATAAACTCTTCCCGCTGTTCTGCTGATCTGCCTTCAACACTCCCTGAAATCAAGCAGGAACAAGAAAAGGACACTGAAGTCAGTGATATGGCTAAAGAGGCTACTAAAAGTAGTAGGCCAGACAGGGTGGGATATGAGGTACTGCAGGGGCTCCTGTACCGTCGATCGCCTGTGAAAGAGGGGGGTGACAAATATCAATTGGTGGTTCCCAAGTCTCTTGTACCAGCATTCCTTAATTATTTCCATGACCATCCACTGAGTGGGCATCTGGGTAGACTGAAGACCCTCCTCAAGATCCTTGAGGTGGCTTGGTGGCCAGCTGTCCGCTCTGATGTCTGGAACCATGTCAAGGCTTGTACCATCTGCCAGGCATATAAGGCTGCGAATCAAAAGCCAGCGGGGCTCATGCAGCCCACCCCAGCTGAGGACCCCTGGGAGAAGCTGGGAATGGACCTAATGGGCCCATTGCCCCACAGCAAGAAGGGCAATACTTTCCTTTTCGTAGTTGTGGATTATTTTACCAAGTGGGTGGAAATGTTCCCGCTAAAAGACAGTAAAGCTCACCGGCTGGTGACCATCCTGAAAGATGACATCTTCACCCGTTTTGGAGTTCCTTGTGAGATGGTCTCAGATCGGGGACCTCAGTTCACGGGTCATGAGATGGCTAACCTCTGTAAGACCTGGGGAGTGACACAGAAGTTTACCACCAGTTATCATCCGCAGGCCAACCTCACAGAACGATCAAATCGTACCATCAAAACGATGATCGCTTCTTATGTGGGAGGTCACCATAGGAACTGGGACAAGTGGATTAGGGAATTCCAATTCGCCATAAATGCAGCCTATCACGAGACCACAGGCCATACCCCTTCCGAGCTGGCACTTGGAAGATGCCTGAAAGGTCCGCTGGAGAGGTTGATCAGTATGTCACCAACACCAAATCAAGCTCCATATACCCTATTAGAAAGACAGAAGCAACTCATTGTGGAAGTCAAACAGAGAGTTGGGAAACGCCAGGCCAGACAAGCCAGGTATTATAATGCCCACAGGAGAGGTGTACAACTCCTGGTGGGAGACCTGTTCTGGGTCCGCACTCACCCACTCTCTAAAGCGTCCGAATACTTCTCAGCCAAGCTCGCGCCTAAATGGTCAGGACCAGCTACAGTGTTGAGAAAATTGGGCCCCATTAACTACCTTATACAGGGAAGTGACCAAAACAAGAAGACAGATGTAGTTAATGTGGTCAATCTGAAACCCTACTTTGGGGTTCAACCTCAGGTGCCTCCGGCAGGGGGGGGGGGGGGGGATCTGTGACACTGTCACATTAATGAATCATATTACAACATGAGAAATATAAAAGATCCCAAAGGTTTTAAAATGACATATGATGTATATGTAAAGTACTGAATGTATGTACTAAATTGCCTTTGGTGTCTGTCAAATACCTGTATATGTATAATAAGGTGGGGGGGTCTGTCCGTTTAAAATGCTCCTTTTATTTTCTGTTGCTATGGCACCTATAGTTGCGCACCTGACGGTGTATATGAGGTGCGCGTCTGACTAGGGGCGGCCCCCTTCTTCCAAAGTTTTGAGTAGGAAGTGTGTGCGTGAGAGTGGCGCCAGCATTTGAATGTTGCAGCCATTGAAATGTAAAAACATTCCAGACGGCAGAAAAAATATATGATCGCGTCTGAGTGTGGAGATGATTACACAGCACTGAACGGCATTTGCGGGAGTCAGGAAGAAGAAGCGTTCATCTGGGGGGATTCATTTACCTGTGATCCGGTGAGACCGAACTTTTTCGTTCCTTTTTTGTGGTGGATATACCCGGCGGGTGCAATTGCTCCTCTTGTTGCCTTTTTTGACGGTGTGCTGGATTATTTGTTTTTTTTTGGCTCACGTTGTACCACACCGTGGGAATTACGAGGTACAGGCCTCCTTCCTCGGATCTGCGCCTGAGTTGCGCATGGACATTGCTCTGTTGAGCTAGACTTTTTTGAGTTTATTTTGTGGACTAAGGGCTGGGGAAATGTATGGGGTTTGTGTGTAATTATGATTGTGATAATTTGTGTTGACTAATACAGGGCCTTATGCGCGCGCCATGATCTAAGTTTGGTGTTCCCTTTGTTATTTAGCGTGACTCCGAATAAGGCGGAGCTTTATTTATTTTCGGCAATTCATCCATCTCTTAAAGAACCTCTTGTGCGGTTTTTAGTAACGTTTGTCTTACATAAGAATAGGCAAATTGTTACAGTGTGTGAGTGTGTGTGTGTGTGTGTGATGCTGCCCCCACCATGCTTCACAGTGGGGATGGTGCGCTGGTGGTGATGTGCAGTGCTGGTTTAGTGTGTGTGTGTGTGTGTGTGTGTGTGTGATGCTGCCCCCACCATGCTTCACAGTGGGGATGGTGCGCTGGTGGTGATGTGCAGTGCTGGTTTAGTGTGTGTGTGTGTGTGTGTGTGTGTGTGTGTGTGTGTGATGCTGCCCCCACCATGCTTCACAGTGGGGATGGTGCGCTGGTGGTGATGTGCAGTGCTGGTTTAGTGTGTGTGTGTGTGTGTGTGTGTGTGTGATGCTGCCCCCACCATGCTTCACAGTGGGGATGGTGCGCTGGTGGTGATGTGCAGTGCTGGTTTAGTGTGTGTGTGTGTGTGTGTGTGTGTGTGTGTGTGTGATGCTGCCCCCACCATGCTTCACAGTGGGGATGGTGCGCTGGTGGTGATGTGCAGTGCTGGTTTAGTGTGTGTGTGTGTGTGTGTGTGTGTGTGTGTGTGATGCTGCCCCCACCATGCTTCACAGTGGGGATGGTGCGCTGGTGGTGATGTGCAGTGCTGGTTTAGCTGCTAGTCATGAATAACACAACTATGAGTGACACTTTCCCAGTGCTGGTCAACTATGAGTGTCTTAGCAAGAACAAGACAGAGGAGTGTCTTTGACTCAGGGTTAAAGGTGTGTGTGTGTGTGTGTGAGTGTGTGTGTGTGTGTGTGTCTTTGAGTCAGGGTTAAAGAGCAGCTGGGGTTAGAGAGAGGGATTAAGGGACGAGACACGCAGAGGGAGGAAGGGAGGGAGAGAAGAAGAGGGGAAGGGAGGGAGAGACAGAGAGAAAGAGGGAGGGAGGGAGAGGATAGAGGGAAAGAGAGGAGACGACAGAGGGAGGAAGGGAAGGAGAGAAGAAGAGGGGGAGAGAGGGAGGGAGGGAGAGAAGAGGGGGAGAGAGGGAGGGAGGGAGGGAGAGAAGAACAGAGGAAGAGGGAGTCGGAGAGGAAGACATGAGCAGGGGTTGGAGAAAGAGCAGGCTAGAGAGGGATAGAGAGAGTAAAAAGGGAGAGACACACACACACACACACACACACCAATAACATTTACATATGTCCAGAAATATGCCACTAGTGACCTTCAACCCCAACAAACCCTCAAGACCCTGACGGGATCCCAGTTTCCAGGAATTCACACAGGAAAAGGAAGCTAATAGTTTTATGTGATGCACCTCAAACACACACCTGTGGGGGGCGCCACTGAGGCCTTAACCAGAGAAACACACTACCAGTATTGCCAACATTGTGATGTGCCAATCTGTACTCAATGGTTCCAAAATTAGTATTTTCCCCAGTAAATTAGTATTTTTCCTTAAGTGAAATCTGTACTGCGTTAATGGGTGCCACGGGCTACATTTTGATATGTACTTGTAAAAGAAACAATATTTTGGCATTCAGCCTACAAACGTAGACTTATTTGATTGATTGATTAGTTTATTGACACACATCAGTTTTTTCCTTTACAGGAGCACTGTTCTTCCTGTGGTCAAACAAATCATATATTTTTACATTTTTCTCATTTCTCTTTTTACAATAATACAAACTCAACAGAAGACAAAAACTCAAGACTTAAACACAAAACAAAACAAAAAACAAACACACAAGAGGAATTGAAAGCCTGCAACTTATAAAGGCTATACGTTGGTCCCATTACTGCCTTTTACCATATAGGCCTACAGAGGGAGTTTGTAGTTTGTAAGATTACTTTTTGAGAGGGTATCTTGTCTTCATCACGTGAATTTGGCTGTGTCATAGTGTATTTTGGCAAACTTTTTATAATGTGGTGGAAGTATCTCATATTTTATAAGCTTCTGTACACAAAATGCAACCTTTATAAAATCAAGGCTGAACAGGTGACTTTCTCAGTCGTCATGCCACTGGACTGGTTCTCAAAACCCATTGACAGCAGACTCTTATTCCCTTGGACTTGGGTGCTGGCTGTTTTTTGTTTGATGGAAGACATGTGTGTCTTAACATCATAGAGTCCACTATGGGCAATGCTAAATGTGGACCGAAATACTGTATAGTGCAAAAGGCATGACTGGTAGACACAGGACTTTAACTAATATAAGTGTATTCCTTGGTTTAACTCTGGGAGAAAGTCTGTTTCCTAGGAAATGGCTTCTTCTATTTTTCCCAGCCATTATTTTAGATTATAAAGTTTGCAAGCTATATTTAAAAACTTGAAATGAGAAAAAAATGAGAAATTGTTCGTCCACAACAGAAAGATTGAGCTCAATGAAAAGACTCAGTAAGGCAAAATGAGCGAAGTAAGAAAGGAGCTCGATTAGATGGAATACCGTCACGTGGAAAGTACTGCTCGACAACGACCACAAGAGCAGTGACAGCGGTGCTCGTGTCAGTTCGTTGCCACGGGAATAACAACAAATGCGGTCTGTTCCAACTTCAGTCTTTTGTCTTTTCATTTAGCTCACTCTTTTGACAGAAATATACCTTGATTCGAATGGAAATTCTGCGTTAACCATTCGTATTTGTATTAGAAAAATATATATCGCTCGAGTCAAGAAAGTTTTATTCTTGATCATTAGTTTAATGATTGGGGTTCCATATTACTAAGCAGTAGTTGATTAAAAAAGAAAACATCGCAGAAACGTACCCAAATCTGTTGGTGACGGCCATTTGTAAACTAAGAGCAGATGCAACAAGGTAACTTTATCCATCAACGTCAAAAGTAAATAGTCTTCAAAACGATAAAACACATTTCCAATCGCCTGTGCGCACTTAAGTAGATAACAATGAACCGAACTCCCCTATTGGTTTCCATGTCGCTGCAGCTATAATATCGACCAATCAGGACAAACGTATCACGTCGGTCAATTTAAACAAAAATGGCGCCCTACGCGTTAGTAAGCAAATCATGACACATTTTTGCTTATTCCTCCAGTTACCGCAAATATTCTATTCAATAAATAATATTGCAAGTTGACCCTAAATTCATATGAATGAGTCATTATATTCGTATCGCCGTATTTCCACCACATTTTCGTATTAGTACGGATCAATTCGTACGAGTTGGCATCACTGCACTACACACATCTCAGTCCCACAGGGGGCGCCACTGAGGCGTCTACAGCAGCTCCTTCCAGAGACAGGGCACACATCTCAGTCAGACGTCAACTCTGGCGACCACCACAGGGGGCGCCACTGAGTCGAGCAAGGAGTGACACCACAGACACACACACACCCATCAGACAGACATCACCACAGACCAGAGACACACACGTGAGACAGACATCACCACAGACACACACACACACATCAGACAGACATCACCACAGACCAGAGACACACACATCAGTCAGACATCACCACAGACACACACACACCCATCAGACAGACATCACCACAGACCAGAGACACACACATCAGTCAGACATCACCACAGACCAGAGACACACACATCAGTCAGACATCACCACAGACACACACACACACATGAGACAGACATCAGATGGGCGGGGCTTAACAGTGGTCTTTAATGAGTCAGAGGTCAAATGCATCGCTTTTAAAACATCCACACGGTGGCCTAGAGGTGAACGCTCCCAGCACACCCAGCCTAGTGCTGTTAGCGCGGCTGCTAGCGCTGATGCTACACCCAGCCTAGTGCTGTTAGCGCGGCTGCTAGCGCTGATGCTACACCCAGCCTAGTGCTGTTAGCGCGGCTGCTAGCGCTGATGCTACACCCAGCCTAGTGCTGTTAGCACGACTGCTAGCGCTGATGCTACTGCTCCCAGCACACACAGCCTAGTGCTTTTAGCGCGGCTGCTAGCGCTGATGCTACGTACGGGGTGCTTAGAGCCATTAAGAATGTACATCTGTTTCATAGAAAAATAGAAAAAAAAATATTCTAAAAATATTTTGTAGCAAAATATTTTCCTCTTCTCTAAATTACACAATGTCTATCAAATTAGCCTGACACGTGAGTGTGGGAGAGATTCGGGAGAGGGATTCTATTAAACGTCTGTGTGTGTGTGTGTGTTTGTCTAATAGCTTCTTCTAGTTTCTGGAAGCTTCATGGTGGAAACTCAGTCTACGGAGGGAAAATCATCTTATTTGGCATCGCAGCGCTGAGAACCTGAGTAACTGCTGGTGTGTGTGTGTGGCGGCCATTTTGACCTGTCCCGTGCCACGTCAGTTTGAGGATAAAATTAGGAGGATCGTTCCCTTTTCATTTATTGGAATAATTTAAAAACAAGACAAACCAGACTAAAAATTAAAATATATCCCTCTCTCCCTCTCTCTCTCGCTCTCCCTCACACACACACACACACACGCTTGCATAATGTGGTCAGCACAGTGCATGGCTTTGGGCTCGTCGTCCTGCGTGGGTCATGTTGAAGGTCAGTAGTGGGGTCGGCCGTCGTCCTTGGCCAATCTGGAGGAGTAGGCCTCGTAGATCACGTCCAGGAAGGATGAGTCATTCTGAAACACAGGAAGAGAGGAGCCCTAAGGTCAAAGGTCAAACACTGCCCCAGTCATAGAGCCCTAAGGTCAAACACTGCCCAGTCATAGAGCCCTAAGGTCAAAGGTCAAACACTGCCCCGTCATAGAGCCCTAAGGTCAAACACTGCCCCGTCATAGAGCCCTAAGGTCAACACTGCCCCAGTCATAGAGCCCTAAGGTCAAAGGTCAAACACTGCTCCAGTCATAGAGCCCTAAGGTCAAACACTGCCCAGTCATAGAGACCTAAGGTCAAAGGTCAAACACTGCCCCAGTCATAAAGCCCTAAGGTCAAACACTGCCCAGTCATAGAGCCCTAAGGTCAAAGGTCAAACACTGCCCCAGTCATAGAGCCCTAAGGTCAAACACTGCCCAGTCATAGAGCCCTAAGGTCAAAGGTCAAACACAGCCCCGTCATAGAGCCCTAAGGTCAAACACTGCCCCGCCATAGAGCCCTAAGGTCAAACACTGCCCCAGTCATAGAGCTCTAAGGTCAAAGGTCAAACACTGCCCCAGTCATAGAGCCCTAAGGTCAAAGGTCAAACACTGCCTCAGTCATAGAGCCCTAAGGTCAAACACTGCTCCAGTCAGAGCCCTAAGGTCAAAGGTCAAACACTGCTCCAGTCAGAGAGCCCTAAGGTCAAACACTGCCCCAGTCATAGAGCTCTAAGGTCAAAGGTCAAACACTGCCCCAGTCATAGAGCCCTAAGGTCAAAGGTCAAACACTGCCCAGTCATAGAGCCCTAAGGTCAAAGGTCAAACACTGCCCCAGTCATAGAGCCCTAAGGTCAAACACTGCCCCAGTCATAGAGCCCTAAGGTCAAAGGTCAAACACTGCTCCAGTCAGAGAGCCCTAAGGTCAAACACTGCTCCAGTCAGAGAGCCCTAAGGTCAAAGGTCAAACACTGCTCCAGTCAGAGAGCCCTAAGGTCAAACACTGCCCCAGTCAGAGAGCCCTAAGGTCAAACACTGCCCCAGTCATAGAGCCCTAAGGTCAAACACTGCCCAGTGTGCGCTCAAGTCAGAGATGCTTGTTGAGGACGCGCAAGGTGTGTGTGTGTGTGTGTTTGCTGAGGACTCGCAGGGTGTGAGTGTGTGTGTGTGTGTGTGTGTGTGTGTGTGCCGAGGGCGTGCGAGGCCCAGTCTATTTGCTGGGTGATTACACTCTGTGTGTGTTGCCCTCGCATGGGCAGCACTATCCCCATGGCAACCTGGGCAGGGTAAGCACACTACAGGAAGAGATAAGAGTCAGAAAGCAAACACTAACAGATGAGCAGATCCTAATTGCACCTGGGCACGGTCAGAGCAGGAGGGTATGTGTGTGTGTGTGTGTGTGTGTGTGTGTTAACTCATCCGCATGAGATTTGTGAGAGTGTTTTAAATAACCTGCATGAAATGTGTGGGCGTGTGTCAACTGACCTTCATGAGATGTTTGAATGTGTATGTGTATGTGTGTGTGTGTGTGTGTGTGTGTGTGTGTGTGTGTGTTGACAGACCTGTATGAGGTGTGTGTGTGTGTCTTGACTGACCTGTATGAGGTGTGTGTGCGTTAACTCACCTGTATGAGGTGTGTGTGTGTGTGTGTGTGTGTGTGTGTGTGAGTGTGTTGACTGACCTGTATGAGGTGTGTGTGCGTTAACTCACCTGTATGAGGTGTGTGTGTGTGTTAACTCACCTGTATGAGGTGTGTGTGTGTGTGTGTGTGTGTGTGTGTGTGTGTGTTAACTCACCTGTATGAGGTGTGTGAGCGTGGCCTGTAGCTGGGTCCTGCTGAGGACTCTGGGCTCCTCGGGGGCGGGGTGGTGGTGGAGGGGGAGGAGCTCCGGGGCGGGGTGGTGGTGGAGGGGGAGGAGCTCCGGGGCACTCCGGGGGGGTTTGGCCTGGGAGAACACGCTGGGGGAGATCAGCAGGGCAGCGGGCAGGCTCTGAAGGGAGAACACACACACACACCGTCAGAACACACACCGTCAGAACACACACACACCGTCAGAACACACACCGTCAGAACACACACACACCGTCAGAACACACACACACACACACACACACAGTCAGAACATATACACTCACACTGGAAGCCCTCAAGGAGCTATGGTGGACATGTTCACACATTCACGCACACACACACACACACACACACACACACACACACACACACACACACACACACACACAATGTCTGTCTTCTTATAGAACAGGGCTACTGAAACTTTATTGGGCCAGGGACCCCTCAAAGGGGCAGAAAAGATTCCGAGGACCCCCTCATAATCGCATCCCAAATTAAACCATATAGGCTTAAAGCTATTTGTAATGTTATATGCTTCTTACTATAAAATCATATAGTATTTATATCACAAGAGTTTAAGATAGTCATTTTATTACATTAGGCAATACTTGACAGTATGCAGGATAGATTTGTAAATTATCTTTTTGCAAAATGTGCTGAGAAGCTTAATAATGTTTACCTTACATGGAAACATATTGATGGAAAAACGTTTTTCATTATAGCAGATTGTAGGGTTATCCAATAAAACTCAGATTGCAGGGTTTTCAAACGGAGATGATTCTAAAGATTTATTTTTAAAAAAATATGAAATACCCACTCTAATGTTATCAAAAAATTGTAAACCCGACTGACACTTTGTACAAATAATATGATTCACTCTTCTCAGTGGTCGATTAGGGTTTCCACGAACACACACACACAAAAAAATGGCATTCATATTAGTATTAGCCTCCAGCAAGATATTAATGACAACTACATGGTGCCATCATAGCATTGATTATACACGTATAGCGTTTTCTTCCTAGAGTTTAATTTTGAAAATTAACTGGACTACGTTCTTGCAGCCAAATTGAAAGCTAGAGCAACGTCTTATACGAAAATACATGCAATAGGGCCATCCGATATGCCTTCGGCTAACCTATCTTAACAAAAAGGCCTTCTGCAACGATAAACACGACCCGTACAGATGGAAGATTAAATGCATCACTTTCAGATTATACCAGTTAAGATTACTAGTGTGAAACATATGGTTTATTGGGGGGCACTGTGGCGCAACCAGTAGCCCCGACCACATTTAGGCTTTACGCTCATGGAGGACACAGGTTCGAATCCGGTCTGATGTCATATCTCCTCCACTCCCCACCTCTTCTCCCTCTCATTTCCTGTCCCACTCTTAACTGCACTATCAATTAAATGCATAAAAGCCCAAAATAAATCTTAAAAAAAAAAAAAAATGCGGTTAATTTACGTGAACTGCATTATGATCATTGTAGGCTACAACGCATCGTCAACATTCTGTGATGGGGGAAATCGCTTGCCGCTAATCTACTACCCACTACTAAGGCTACTCGTGTTAGGCTGTATATGGGTGACCTTTATGTTTATAATCACTCACACACACACACACACACACACACACACACACACACACACACACACACACACACACACACACACACACACACACACACACACACACACACACACACACACACACACACACACACACACACACACTCACACACAGGCTACTCGTGTTAGGCTGTATATGGGTGATCTTCATGTTTATAATCACATTTGCTAACCTGTCGCTCTGACAACTGTCTGTCTGTTCGAGCTGTTCGTGCTTAACCATATTTGACGTTTTACCTCCTTTTGCCTGAGTGGCTTTGAAGCATGTTTTACAAACAGGTCCCTGTGTGTCGATTGGCTTTCCTTCAGTCTGCTTCCTATCCCAAGTACTTCAAATTCTCACTTCTTTTTTTTACAACAAGCCGAGGACGTCGGCTGGCAAGAGTTCCTGAACGTGAGACCATGTCTCCCGGAAGACCACTCGCTGTGAGTGAAGGCTGCCTGTTGCATGTTTGATAGCTGGGCAGCCCCACCCTTGCAGTCAGCCGGACAGGGAGCGGATCAGTGTGTGCGCTCCGATTGCGTGCTATTTTAATGAAGTACCAATACTAAAAATGTATTTTTTTCCGCTGTACCTTTCCTGTACCGGTACACCGTGCAACATTAGTCTATGTTAGTGTATGTATGTTTTGGATAGCCTACTGCAATAAATAAAAAAAAAATAGAAAAAAAAAAAAAAAAAAAAACCTTTGGAAGCCAGACTTTTTCGTGGACCCCCAGTTGGTAAGTGGTGTGTGTCACCGAGGCACACACACACACACACACACACACACACACACACACACACACACACACACACACAGGCACACGTGTTGTTAGAGATGTAAGTTGGTAAGTGGTGTGTGTCATGGAGGCCTCACCTGGAAGTGCTGGCTGGAGTTGAGGCCCGCTGGGCCGGCGGTGCTGGTGTCTGTGGGCCGGTTCTGGCTCTGGCTCTGGTTCTGGGGCTGGTGGAAGCAGGGGGCCAGGGGTGGTCGGCTGGGCTCGGACACCGGGGTCTGGGTCTGGGTGTGGGTCTGCTCCTGCTGGACCAGCTGTAGGCGCTGCAGCAGCTCGTGGGGGGACACCACACCTGTGCTCACCTGGCCAGGAGGAGGATGCACACCTGAGCTCACCTGGCCAGGAGGAGGATGCACACCTGAGCTCACCTGGCCAGGAGGAGGATGCGCACCTGTGTTGACCTGGCCAGGCAACACACCTGGAGCCCCCAGAGCAGGAGGAAGCCCACCTGAGCCCACCTGGCCGAGCTGTAGCCCACCTGGGCTCATCTGGAGAAGATGCACACCTGAGCTCACCTGGCCAGGAGGAGGATACACACCTGTGCTCACCTGGCTAGGATGCGCACCTTGACCCACCTGGCCAGGATGGAGCCCACCTGGGTTGACCAGAGCAGGAGGAAGCCCACCTGAGCCCACCTGGCCGGGGTGTACCCCACCTGGGCTCATCTGGAGCAGGTGCAGGGCTGGGGGGGGCAGGGGCTTAACGGGGCTGAAGTAGAGAGGCTGGCCGGGGGGGGGGCGGGGGTTGTTGCTGGGGGGGGCGGTGCTGCTGGTGGGGGGGATGGGTAGGGGGGGGCTGGTGGTGGTGGTGGGGGTGAGGGGGGTGCTGATTGGGGGTACTGGTGGGTTTGGGGGTGCTGGTGCTGGTAGATGTGGGCTTGCTGGTGTTGGTAGATCTGGGGGTGCTGCTGCTGGGTTTGGGGGTGCTGCTGCTGCTGCTGGTATATCTGGGGGTGCTGGTGCTGGTGCTGCTGGAAGGCCCCCGCTAGGGTGACCATGGGGTGTACCGTCCCCTGCTGGAGGCCTGAGAGGAGGGCCAGGTGAGGGGCGGAGTGGGGCACGGGGCGGCACGCTGGGGCAGAGACGGCCGAGGAGGAGGTGGAGGAGGAGGAGGTGGCAGGGGGCGGGTGAGGAGAGAGGGGGATAGGGAAGAGTTTCTGGAGCGGGTCTCCCACTACTCCTCCTCCTCCTCCTCCTCCTCCTCCTCCTCCCACTCCTCCTCCTCCTCCTCCTCCTCCCACTCCTCCTCCTCCTCCTCGCTGCAGGCCGTTCTCACACACGCGTTTGTCGGGCGCCTCGGTGGGCGGTGGCGGCTGCCTCTCTGGCGCCCTCTGCTGGCCACTCATGAGCTTCTGGATGGCGGCGCAGGGCTGGGAGGAAGAAGAGGAGGAGCGGGGAGGGGGGGGCCGCGGACAGCAGAGGACCCCCCCCAGGGCTGACGGGGACGGCCTGGGCAGAGGGGTCGTCGTAGGACAGGGAGCGGGCCACGGCAGGACGACCTCCGACCCCGGCGACCCCTGCGACCCCGGGGCTCGGGTGGGAGGGAGAGAAGGAGGGCGGGGCTGCAGCAGGCTGAGGTCCAAACAGAGAGGCTAGAGAGACGGGCTTGGAGTCTCCATCCTGAGAGGAGGAGGGAGGGGGAGGGAGAGAGAGAGAGAGGGAAGAAGAGAGAGAGAGGGAGGGAGAGAGAGAGAGAGGGAGAGATGGAAGGAGAGAGAGAGAGAGAGAGGGAGGGAGGGAGAGAGAGAGAGAGGGAGAGATGGAGGGAGAGAGAGAAGGAGAGAGAGAGGGAGGGAGAGGGCGGGGGAGAGAGAGAGAGGGGGAGGGAGAGAGAGGGGGAGGGAGGGAGGGGGAGGGAGGGAGAGAGAGAGGGGGAGGGAGAGAGAGAGAGAGGGGAGAGAGAGAGAGAGGGCGGGAGAGAGAGAGAGGGGGGAGAGAGAGGGGGTGAAAAGGAAGCAAAAAAAGGAGAGATGAAACCTTGGCATATTATAGAATGTGTCTCACACACACACGCACGCACGCACGCACGTGGATGTGGATAGTAGCACGCTTACATTACATAGCTGGCTCAGACACCTCGCAAATCCCCTTAGACGTATTTTTCAGTTACAATAACGTCGGTTTTACATTACACAGTATTATTTCTCGGTACATTTTTTTAAACTTAAGCAAAACCTAGTCAAACAATCAACTTTATGATCAAATACGACCATCTACTGAGTTTGGTCCGCCATCTTTGTTTTTTTAATTGCTTTGCGACACCCACCAACCAACTGAGAACTTTAAAGGTCCATGAGTCCGTCGAAGCAACTTCGTGGCCACATAGTAACGCAGTCGTAGAAGCATATTTTGGCCTTAACTCCACCACACATACACTCTCTTACTACACCACACACACACTCTAGCATTACCAACACACACTCCAACCTCACCAACACACACAGTAACTCCACCAACACACACACTAACCTCACCTACACAAACACACTAACTCCACCACACAAACACACACTAACTCCACCACACACACACACACACACACACACACACACACACACACACACACACACACACACAGTAAGTCCCACCAACACACACTCACCCCACCACACATTTAAACACTAAAAGAGACCAAGAAAAGGATCGGGGGAATGAGGAAAGAGAGAGAGAGAGAGAGAGAGAGAGAGGTACAGAGAGAGAGAGAGAGAGAGGTACAGAGAGAGTGAGAGAGAGCGAGAGAGAGAGTGAGTTAGTGAGATAATGCGAAAGAGAGAAAGAGGGCACGCAAACGAAAGAGAGAGGTAGAGTGAGAGAGGTAGAGAGAGAGAGGTAGAGTGAGAGAGGTAGAGTGAGAGAGGTAGGGAGAGAGAGGTAGAGTGAGAGAGGTAGAGTGAGAGAGGTAGAGTGAGAGAGGTAGGGAGAGAGAGGTAGAGTGAGAGAGGTAGAGTGAGAGAGGTAGGGAGAGAGAGGTAGAGTGAGAGAGGTAGGGAGAGAGAGGTAGAGTGAGAGAGGTAGGGAGAGAGAGGTAGAGTGAGAGAGGTAGAGTGAGAGAGGTAGGGAGAGAGAGGTAGGGAGAGAGAGGTAGGGAGAGAGAGGTAGAGTGAGAGAGGTAGAGTGAGAGAGGTAGAGTGAGAGAGGTAGAGTAAGAGAGGTAGAGTGAGAGAGGTAGGGAGAGAGAGGTAGAGTGAGAGAGGTAGAGTGAGAGAGGTAGAGTGAGAGAGGTAGAGTAAGAGAGGTAGAGTGAGAGAGGTAGGGAGAGAGAGGTAGAGTGAGAGAGGTAGAGTGAGAGAGGTAGAGTGAGAGAGGTAGGGAGAGAGAGGTAGAGTGAGAGAGGTAGAGTGAGAGAGGTAGAGTGAGAGAGGTAGAGTAAGAGAGGTAGAGTGAGAGAGGTAGGGAGAGAGAGGTAGAGTGAGAGAGGTAGAGTGAGAGAGGTAGAGTGAGAGAGGTAGAGTGAGAGAGGTAGGGAGAGAGAGGTAGAGTGAGAGAGGTAGGGAGAGCGAGGTAGAGTGAAAGAGGTAGGGAGAGAGAGGTAGAGTGAAAGAGCACGAAAAGAGCACGAGAGAGAGAGAGAGGGCACAAAAGAGAGAGCGAGAGAGAGAGCGCGGAAGAGAGAGAGAGGGTTCACATTCCTGAGTCCCAGAGTCCAGAAAGAGGCAGACATGATCCCCAGCCAAGGTCCCCTTCCTCTCCTCTCAGCAGCAACTCATTCAAGGACATTGAAGGACTCTGAAGCCCCAGCTCCAGTGCCACTGCTCCATGCTACACCCTCTACAGCCTTCACACCACACACACACACACACACACAACTGGCCAGGGCCACACTCACCTCCCAGGCCGGTTCCATGGCTAGACACAAAATGGGTCCAATACTGCTAACGGTACAGAGACATAAAGCACATTCGCTAACGTGGAGACAGCATTGGGTTTGAGATCTCCCTCCAGGAGAGACCATTACCTATAGTGCCGCGGCCAACAGAGGGATATGGAGACGCTCTTTTATATGTTTAATGTATGGTAGTGTTTATTGTTACACCAGGTTCTAATGCTCGCAGCTTGACTGTTCTCTCCCTTGTACGTCGCTTTGGACAAAGGCGTCTGCTAAATGACTAAATGTAAATGTAAGAGGGAGATCTCCAGCCAGCTAACCGGCTAATATCAGAACTGCAGCGACTTTCAGGTTCTCAAATTCAGGCAAACTCCAGGACTCCCAAGAAACACAGCGACTGCAGCGCCGTCATGTACCACTAGGGCGGCGTCAGGTTGGTGGGCACTAGAGATGCGCGGATGGGCTATTATTTCATCCGCAACCGCATCACAAAACGCATGATCCGTCCGCTACACATCCGCACCAATTTTTTTGACCAATTTTCAAAACCGCACCCGCCCGCCATCCGCCTGTTGTTTTTAGGTAGCCTATAGGCGCTGCTGACGCGAGGCTAGAAAGTTCTTGCCCGCATGTTCTTGAAAGGAGACTGATCCAATGCCGCAAAGATATTTAAAGGATAAAGCCCCTAGTATGAAAGCCTATTGGCTATGTTGTAGCCTATCCCCAGAATATTATCAGTGAAGTGACGTCTGTCTCCGATCGATGCACAGGGAGAAACTTTAAAATAGCCAAGCACATCGGCAAACCTGACCTTACCATAGGCTAGTAGGCCTACACTTTTTTATCATTGTAATAAAACGCAATTTGGTACACCATTTTAATATGGTAATATAGCCTTGTTTTTAGTTTAGAAGGAAACGCCGAGTCTGTTAGCCAATTCCGAAATTTCACCGCATTGTAGGCTTTATAGCCTACTGTAACAACCCCAACACTTGCCTGCTTGCCTTGCAAATCAAAGTTTTCCGACTATTTTTCTTACCTTCTTTCTTAGCTGGTGATGTTACTGAGCTAGAAGTGTAACTTGTTCTGAACATCTCGCGCTGCCAATGCCCAACGTCACTTCTGAGTCAAATCACTCCATCATCTCTTTGAAATTCCTTATTCCACGAGTGGTAGGCTACAATGACTGGCTGTTTTAAAATATAACTAATAGCCTAACGAAACAAAATAACCCAGGCAGCTTCATCTACGACACGTTAAGGCTTCTTCCAATACTGACAGCTGACTCATAGCTTGCAGGTTTGCGGCGTTGCAAAGAGACGCGACATGATAGGGATCGTCACTTAATTTGAACTTTTTTGCTTCCTTTGTTTGCTTTGTATGCATACACGGAACTAGGCCAATTTACTGCCTGATGAAATTTGATTATTTAAAAATGTGCTTGGATGTAGGTAACGACATTTAACAATGTGTAGATATTTTGAATTTCGTTGGGTAAACCGCCACCCGCCCGAATTTAATTAAAATATAATTTTTTGTCACGTCACCCGCCCGATCCGCGGTTTAACCGCGGAGTCCGCGGGTGCAACCGCCAACCACGCATCTCTAGTGGGCACCTTGCAGCCCTCATACGGTGTGGCCCCTATATCCTGTGTTCCACCTATAACATCCATCCTGTGTGTCATATATAACGCATCCATCCTGTGTGTCATATATAACATCCATCCTGTGTGTCATATATAACATCCATCCTGTGTGTCATATATAACGCATCCATCCTGTGTGTCATATATAACGCATCCATCCTGTGTGTCATATATAACGCATCCATCCTGTGTGTCATATATAACGCATCCATCCTGTGTGTCATATATAACGCATCCATCCTGTGTGTCATATATAACGCATCCATCCTGTGTGTCACGTAGCGCAGGACAGTATAGAGCAATCTAGTATACGCTCCATCAACGCCAGACTTGCTTCTGAATCTGCTTGGTTTTCCTAAAACAACCGAGGACATAATCCATGTCAGCAAATCTGGGTTGCCCACAGGATTTGCCTAATGCAGCCAATATTTCGAGAGGCTTAATATTGACAGTTTAAAGCTCCATAATGCTGATGATCTGGTGCCACAGTGTTGATTTCTCACACAAGCTAATTAGCACGTCAAGCTAACCAGAGCAGACATTAGTGTTTGTGTCTGTGGGAGCTGCCCTACAGTGCTAGCCCCCGCACGCTACAGCCCTAGCCACAGCGCTAGCCCCGCGCGCTACAGCCCTAGCCACAGCGCTAGCCCCGCGACTGGCCTTAATGACACCAGCAAGGGGCTTGGCAAGAAGTCTCACCTCAGCGGTTTAAAAGCATTTTAACTCTAATAGTTTGTCTGTCCGAGTCAGTTGGTGAGTTTGTAAGCTTGGATTCGGTTTCTTGTTCACACACAGAGAAATCCCAGTGAACCAAAATCAGAGAGGTAGAAAAAACTGGTCTAACCAAAATGCATCACTTCGAACCATGTGACCCAACATTCACTCTGCTGATTGGTCAGATGTGCCGGGGGGGCGGAGGCAAAAAGTAAATACAGGAAGAAGGACCGTGCT
>NC_137912.1:1842648-1846731 GCF_963457725.1 Sprattus sprattus | reverse complement strand
CGCACGCACGCACGTGGATGTGGATAGTAGCACGCTTACATTACATAGCTGGCTCAGACACCTCGCAAATCCCCTTAGACGTATTTTTCAGTTACAATAACGTCGGTTTTACATTACACAGTATTATTTCTCGGTACATTTTTTTAAACTTAAGCAAAACCTAGTCAAACAATCAACTTTATGATCAAATACGACCATCTACTGAGTTTGGTCCGCCATCTTTGTTTTTTTAATTGCTTTGCGACACCCACCAACCAACTGAGAACTTTAAAGGTCCATGAGTCCGTCGAAGCAACTTCGTGGCCACATAGTAACGCAGTCGTAGAAGCATATTTTGGCCTTAACTCCACCACACATACACTCTCTTACTACACCACACACACACTCTAGCATTACCAACACACACTCCAACCTCACCAACACACACAGTAACTCCACCAACACACACACTAACCTCACCTACACAAACACACTAACTCCACCACACAAACACACACTAACTCCACCACACACACACACACACACACACACACACACACACACACACACACACACACACAGTAAGTCCCCACCAACACACACTCACCCCACCACACATTTAAACACTAAAAGAGACCAAGAAAAGGATCGGGGGGAATGAGGAAAGAGAGAGAGAGAGAGAGAGAGAGAGAGAGGTACAGAGAGAGAGAGAGAGAGAGGTACAGAGAGAGTGAGAGAGAGCGAGAGAGAGAAGTGAGTTAGTGAGATAATGCGAAAGAGAGAAAGAGGGCACGCAAACGAAAGAGAGAGGTAGAGTGAGAGAGGTAGAGAGAGAGAGGTAGAGTGAGAGAGGTAGAGTGAGAGAGGTAGGGAGAGAGAGGTAGAGTGAGAGAGGTAGAGTGAGAGAGGTATAGAGTGAGAGAGGTAGGGAGAGAGAGGTAGAGTGAGAGAGGTAGAGTGAGAGAGGTAGGGAGAGAGAGGTAGAGTGAGAGAGGTAGGGAGAGAGAGGTAGAGTGAGAGAGGTAGGGAGAGAGAGAGGTAGAGTGAGAGAGGTAGAGTGAGAGAGGTAGCGAGAGAGAGGTAGGGAGAGAGAGGTAGGAGAGAGAGAGAGGTAGGGTGAGAGAGTAGAGTGAGAGAGGTAGAGGAGAGGTAGAGTGAGAGAGGTAGGAGAAGAGAGGTGTAGAGTGAGAGAGGTAGAGTGAGAGAGGTAGAGTGAGAGAGGTAGAGTAGAGAGGAGAGTAGAGTGAGAGAGGTAGGCGAGAGAGAGGTAGAGTGAGAGAGGTAGTAAGTGAGAGAGGTAGAGAGAGAGAGAGAGTCGAGAGGTAGAGAGAGAGTAGAGTGAGAGAGGTAGAGTGAGAGAGAGGTAGAGTAAGAGAGGTAGAGCTAAGCGTCGAGGACGAGGACGCATTCTGAGCGTCTGACTGAGAGTCGAGTGAGAGAGCGTGAGAGGTCGAGTCGAGCGCTAGGCTCGCGGTACGAGTGCGCGAGGTAGGCTTGCGCGAGCGGTCGGGAGAGCGAGGCTCGGAGAGGCTCGCGCTTACGTCGAGCCCGGTCGGGACGGGCGGTAGCGCTGCGCTAGCACGATCGCCCGCCCCTGCGCCCCGCTCTCGCGCGCGGTGGCACCCCCTCTCTCGCTCTGCTGCGCGCGCGCTGTCCGCGCTAGAGAGAGAGGGTCTCACATTCCTGAGTCCCAGAGTCCAGAAAGAGGCAGACATGATCCCCAGCCAAGGTCCCCTTCCTCTCCTCTCAGCAGCAACTCATTCAAGGACATTGAAGGACTCTGAAGCCCCAGCTCCAGTGCCACTGCTCCATGCTACACCCTCTACAGCCTTCACACCACACACACACACACACACACAACTGGCCAGGGCCACACTCACCTCCCAGGCCGGGTTCCATGGCTAGACACAAAATGGGTCCAATACTGCTAACGGTACAGAGACATAAAGCACATTCGCTAACGTGGAGACAGCATTGGGTTTGAGATCTCCCTCCAGGAGAGACCATTACCTATAGTGCCGCGGCCAACAGAGGGATATGGAGACGCTCTTTTATATGTTTAATGTATGGTAGTGTTTATTGTTACACCAGGTTCTAATGCTCGCAGCTTGACTGTTCTCTCCCTTGTACGTCGCTTTGGACAAAGGCGTCTGCTAAATGACTAAATGTAAATGTAAGAGGGAGATCTCCAGCCAGCTAACCGGCTAATATCAGAACTGCAGCGACTTTCAGGTTCTCAAATTCAGGCAAACTCCAGGACTCCCAAGAAACACAGCGACTGCAGCGCCGTCATGTACCACTAGGGCGGCGTCAGGTTGGTGGGCACTAGAGATGCGCGGATGGGCTATTATTTCATCCGCAACCGCATCACAAAACGCATGATCCGTCCGCTACACATCCGCAACCAATTTTTTTGACCAATTTTCAAAACCGCACCCGCCCGCCATCCGCCTGTTGTTTTTAGGTAGCCTATAGGCGCTGCTGACGCGAGGCTAGAAAGTTCTTGCCCGCATGTTCTTGAAAGGAGACTGATCCAATGCCGCAAAGATATTTAAAGGATAAAGCCCCTAGTATGAAAGCCTATTGGCTATGTTGTAGCCTATCCCCAGAATATTATCAGTGAAGTGACGTCTGTCTCCGATCGATGCACAGGGAGAAACTTTAAAATAGCCAAGCACATCGGCAAACCTGACCTTACCATAGGCTAGTAGGCCTACACTTTTTTTATCATTGTAATAAAAACGCAATTTGGTACACCATTTTAATATGGTAATATAGCCTTGTTTTTAGTTTAGAAGGAAACGCCGAGTCTGTTAGCCAATTCCGAAATTTCACCGCATTGTAGGCTTTATAGCCTACTGTAACAACCCCAACACTTGCCTGCTTGCCTTGCAAATCAAAGTTTTCCGACTATTTTTCTTACCTTCTTTCTTAGCTGGTGATGTTACTGAGCTAGAAGTGTAACTTGTTCTGAACATCTCGCGCTGCCAATGCCCAACGTCACTTCTGAGTCAAATCACTCCATCATCTCTTTGAAATTCCTTATTCCACGAGTGGTAGGCTACAATGACTGGCTGTTTTTAAAATATAACTAATAGCCTAACGAAACAAAATAACCCAGGCAGCTTCATCTACGACACGTTAAGGCTTCTTCCAATACTGACAGCTGACTCATAGCTTGCAGGTTTGCGGCGTTGCAAAGAGACGCGACATGATAGGGATCGTCACTTAATTTGAACTTTTTTGCTTCCTTTGTTTGCTTTGTATGCATACACGGAACTAGGCCAATTTACTGCCTGATGAAAATTTGATTATTTAAAAATGTGCTTGGATGTAGGTAACGACATTTAACAATGTGTAGATATTTTGAATTTCGTTGGGTAAACCGCCACCCGCCCGAATTTAATTAAAATATAATTTTTTTGTCACGTCACCCGCCCGATCCGCGGTTTAACCGCGGAGGTCCGCGGGTGCAACCGCCAACCACGCATCTCTAGTGGGCACCTTGCAGCCCTCATACGGTGTGGCCCCTATATCCTGTGTTCCACCTATAACATCCATCCTGTGTGTCATATATAACGCATCCATCCTGTGTGTCATATATAACATCCATCCTGTGTGTCATATATAACATCCATCCTGTGTGTCATATATAACGCATCCATCCTGTGTGTCATATATAACGCATCCATCCTGTGTGTCATATATAACGCATCCATCCTGTGTGTCATATATAACGCATCCATCCTGTGTGTCATATATAACGCATCCATCCTGTGTGTCATATATAACGCATCCATCCTGTGTGTCACGTAGCGCAGGACAGTATAGAGCAATCTAGTATACGCTCCATCAACGCCAGACTTGCTTCTGAATCTGCTTGGTTTTCCTAAAACAACCGAGGACATAATCCATGTCAGCAAATCTGGGGTTGCCCACAGGATTTGCCTAATGCAGCCAATATTTCGAGAGGCTTAATATTGACAGTTTAAAGCTCCATAATGCTGATGATCTGGTGCCACAGTGTTGATTTCTCACACAAGCTAATTAGCACGTCAAGCTAACCAGAGCAGACATTAGTGTTTGTGTCTGTGGGAGCTGCCC
>NC_137912.1:1827648-1835148 GCF_963457725.1 Sprattus sprattus | reverse complement strand
CACCTGCTCCAGGTGTGCCTCTAAGGCTCACTGCGGCACCTTAAAGGTCAACCCTGGCAGAGAGCAGGCTAGGCCATTAGTCATTTCCTACACATCTCATCTCGGCTAAACCAGGGATGCTTTAAAAAGCCCTTCACCTAACTCGTTGTCATGACTGGTCCTGGGCATGAGAAGGTCGGCATTTTAGCAGCAATCAAAGTCAAAGATGTTTCTTATCCCAATGAAAGGAGGGAATAAAATAGCCCAAACAACTAAATCATTAAAAGTATTGTTGATGTCTTATGATTCCCCCACAGAAGAGTAGAATTAAGAGAAGAAAACAAGTATGGCTCTGCAGGGCTCTGATACCTAACCCTCATCTCTGAATGGGTAAACAATCATAACGACGGATCAGGTCAATTTTGTCGCAGTGCAGTGACGTCTCACCTTGTGTACACAAACAAGGTCCCCTCCACGTCGGTCTTCTCCTTTAGGGATAAAAACAACTTTTCAGAACACAACTGTCACAGAAAAAGTTTGCTTATCTCCTTTTAGACACAAGACATTCAGCTTGACATCACGATTCTTAACTAAAGCATATCACTTGGACAAAGTTAAATATTCTACTGCTATTAAAAAGTTCCACAAGCACTTGTAGTTCAATGTAATACCAAGTCTCGACAGGCTAACGTTACGGTCAATCGCAGCCATGCTTGCTGGCTACTTCGCCTTCCTGCAAGTGACACAATGTTCAAATGACTTACTTTAAAGCACTACAGACAAATAAACTAACTACAATAACTAACTGAATAACTACCAACCACCTTATAGAGTGATTATAACAGACAGTGATGAAAGTGCTTGCTAAAAAGCTAAGCTAGGGCTCTCGCTAGAAAAGCGCGCGACTACATATACTTTGGCTAACGTTACCAAGGATAGCTGGCTAGCCAGCTTTTAGCTTCAGTAACTTACCCATTCATTTGTTTTACTGTTGAAAGTGTACAGCGCAACTTGACTCGCTACGTCCACTATGTTGTTGATATAGGGGTCTTGTCTTTGTAAAGCGGCGAGACTGATGTCTAACCCCTTTGCTGTGAGACAGCTGCCCCCAGTTATATTCATAGTCATTATTGCTCAAAGATTCGCAAGCTAGCTAACTTTTAGCCTTTCAGCTGAATGCTGAGCCAGCTAGCTAGCTACTTAGCTAGTCAACGACGAGAGCTCAGTTTCTTAGCCCGTTGAAAGGAGGGAATAATTAAAAATAGTACAAACAACTAAATCACTAAAAGTATTGCCGATGTCTTATAGATTCCCACAGAAGAGTAAAATTAAGAGAAGTAAATAAAACAACGGGACTCGGGACACCAACTAACTATTGGCTAAGCTAACTGGACTCTTGACAGGAGCCATGTTTGCTCTGGCTGATTGTAAACAGTAAGGCATTACCAGCTGCTGTATGAACACGTGATACAGGATTAGCGATCGCTCTAGAAACACCCTCGCACGCAAATAGCCTGTCTGTAGGATACGGGAAGAAACTGTTTCATTTATATAAATAAATGTTTTAATCATTTTACTTTTTCCATTCATGTGGTGGATGGCCACAGATAGATGTTGTTCTTTCAGGGGGGTTTCACAGACACATAACCGAGCCTTCAATGAATGAATTAATCTGTGTTAATCTGGCAAATTAATTTGAAAGTCAAGTGCTATCTGTCTGACAGCTGGAAATGCAACCCACCAGAAGATATCTGGACATGATTACTGTCCATTGCAATCTACTGCAAGTTTAGTCTAAATAAATTGGATTGAGAAAGTGTTGCAGCTGTGATTAAAGTCTTTGACTGCAGAACGCAAATGAGTGTACTACATGTAAGCGTAGACTTCAGGCAAAGCACTCAAACAAATGAATGAAAGGCTTAAGCGTCGGTTATGCTTGACGGATGACAATGGTGACGTCACACGGCGCTGGGTGCGTGCAAATCGCTGCAGTCACCCGGAAAAGTACCATCGATGATCTACTACAGTGGTTCTCAACCGGGGGTCCGCGTACCCCTGGGGGTACGTGAAGGTAGTCCAGGGGGTACTTGAGATTTTTAAAAAGATATATTTAAAATAAGCCTCCATTCAAAAATCATTTAAAAATACTTATTATACGGCTCTTCAGAATGTTCCAAAATGTACGTTGATTTGTATGGGCCATATGTGGGTTAAATGTCTGCGTTCGCAGGTTTGTAATTCCTAGATATTAACTGCTGCGGAAAGTTTATCACCGCTGTCATTGGCAACGGGTTTTTTGCTTCTAATTCACCTTGCATATCATTCCGCAAGTAACGTAGTTAACGTAGTTAACGTAACGGAAGGTCATTGAAACTTGAAGTCAGAAGGTGGATTGCTCAGCATTTGCGTGCAGAACTATTTTTTTCTTAGCGGAAATCACGAAATGGCAACAAACTCATTCAAAAGAGGTATTCTGGAGGAATGTGTTCTATCGTTTTGGCAAGTAACTGTATAATAAGCGCGATGTTTTTCGCAAAAACATGGGAGCTGAACACACACAACTGCTGCTGCACACAGAAGTGCGTTGGAGAATACTCAAACGGCTGTTGGAATTACGATCTGAAGTACAGACCTTTCTGATTGAGCACAGATCCCCCAATGCCACACAGACTGGCTTGCAAATGCTATCTGGCAGATATATTCAGCAAACTGAACGAACTGAATATGTCTGCAGGGAAAGGACATCAGCATTTTAAACCTGTATGACAAGGTGGGAGGCTTCCTGAAGAAAGCAGAGCTGTGGAGAAGAGCCTCTGCACAGGGGGATTTTACCTGCTTTGGTGCAGATGGATGATTTTCTCTCTAGTGAGGATGTGGACAGAGCTCCAGTCCAGTTGGTCATCGTGGGACATTAGACCAATTTGATTAATTTTTTTAATTTTCAATTTCCTACTTTCCTGACATGGAGGTGAAATCTACACAGCTGGATTGGGTAAAAAACCCATTTCTCTTGTCCGAAGCATGTGGAAGCTCTGTCACTAATCAGGAAACACTCATGGAAGTGTCATCTGACCGTGGACTCCAGATGAAGTTTGCCACATCCACACTCACACAGTTTTGGATGTGTGTGAAGCAGGAGCACCCTGACCTGGGAGAGAAAGCTTTGGAGCAGCTACTACCCTATGCCTCCACATAATTATGTGAGGCCTCCTCCTCTGCAATGACTGTGATCAAAACAAAGCAGAGAAACAGACTGTGCCTGGAGAAGAGCTTGATCACAGCAGTTGCCTCCTTGCCACCAAGACTGACAAAGATTTTCAGCAAAGCACAAGCACAAGTTTCTTACTAAAATGTAATTGCAAACGCACTCCGTTCAATACAACAATATTCAATGTTCAATCTTCAGTGCTGACAGTTTAATAAATCAGACAATGATGGCATAGCGCTGTGTATAACATTTTTTTCAATCAAAAATGCTTTGCGCTGGTTAGGGGGTACTTGGCTGAAAAAATATTTCACAGGGGGTACAATACTGAAAAAAGGTTGAGAACCACTGATCTACTACACCGTTGGAAAGTAAATGCGTTAAAGTAGAAGATGGTACAGTGGGATGTACTGGATATAGTCCTACATGACAGTTAACAGTCGTCATTGTGTATGCAGTGGATTAACATTTTTCACAACTTCAGGTTTTAACAAGAAAATCCCTGAGAGAATGGGGATTTGGGAAATCGACAAGATAACACCCGTGGTAGTTACTAAATAATTGCTTGAGACAGCGAAACGCATTCAATTATGTTCATAAAAATGCATGTGTATGTCTTCTCTGTTTAGATAGTGGACCCATTAGATCTCTAAAATATGTCTGTGGCTATCCCCCTTCTACCTGCGAAAAATTAGATTAGGCAAGTCACTTTTTATTGTGACACCAATTTCACAAGGTGAGCAGAAGCTAACCATAGATAGCTTTACCGATCAGGGATTACGAGTCTTCGCACCACAATCACAAAGCCAGTTTATGAAAAAACATCCATCACCTTACAATTTAATAGGATTTCTTTTTTGGAACAAGGACGGGTTAAAATGCTAACAATAAAAACTACAGTTCAAGTTCATTAAAGTAACAGTATGTAGCAATTGTACTTCAGGGTTAGGGTTAGGATTAGCTATTTTACCTTAAAATAACAGCTTAAAACAATTGGGGCGCTACAATGACGTTTAATATGGAGAATGGCCTCTGTGCCATTTCCACACCAGGGTCTGTAGGCATATTACTGCATTATGGTTTCTGGAAGCCGCCCGGGTACCACTCTGTGCCAAACTAGTAAGTAGCTTATTTGCCGTCTTGCTTCGTCTTGTGTTGCACTTGCTTGATGTGAGAGTGTGTTAGGAAAGTTGATGAGTTACTAGTTTGTCATAGTGTCAAAGTAAGCTAATTTCAACAGGTTTCGCCTTCATTCAAAGTTCTGACCGTCAGGACTCCACCAGGTAAGACTGAGACGATAGTAAACCACACACTGTTTGTGCGATGGTTGCAGTACGTGCACCACACGGATGAAAAGACGCCATTTTTGGCGCACACCGGGATGTGCAAGTACGGGAATGGCAAGTATACCGTTTTGCTTAAGCCGTTAACTAAAAGCAACATTGACAACCGTGGCCGACCAATAGAGCGCAAGTACGGGAATGACAGGGCAGGTGGCCGACCAATAGAGCTCACTCAGTTACCGCCCTCAAGTGTTAGAGTTCAGGAAACCAAATCCCCCCCTGTTGGTAGCATTCCTAGCTCTTGTGTGTGTGTGTGTGTGATGTGTGTGATGTGTCCTGGGTGTGATGTGTTTGATGTGGCCGGCCTCCTGTTCGCGTTCAGGAAATCAAATCGCCCCCTAGTGGTAGCATTCCTAGCGCTTGTGTGTGTGTGTGTGTGATGTGTGTGATGTGTCCTGGGTGTGATGTGTGTGATATGGCCGCCCTCCTATGTGTTCGCGTTCAGGAAATCAAATCACCCCCTAGTGGTAGCATTCCTAGCGCTTGGCGATACGAATAGTATTATCCTTATAGACGATTTTAGAACAAATATATTCGGTCCACATTTAAAAGATAGTGGAATGATTTTCATGCCATATGATTTGAGATAAACGTAATTGATTCTAGTGATTATTGTTTATTTTCAACCACAACTTGAATTCTTTTGAATTTCTTCGTCACAAGGTAATAATCAACTAAAAATATGTCGTATGGATGATGGATGAGATGCTGATTTGTCGTGCTTGGCTGGTTGAATATTTTTTCATAATATGTTATGTATTTATGTTATAATTAGGCAATATAGCACGAGTGGGAGTGGGATTGGGGTAGATAAGGGATAATCCCACGGGTGGTGTTCGGCCGTAGCCACCGAGTAGCACACGTGGGAATATCCCTTACCTACCCCAATCCCACAAGTGCTATATTGCTTTTATAAAACAATTCTACTGTCAACAAATTAACATTTCAACACGAAGTTATTGATTAAAAATGGTTTATTTCGCCATTGTTTCTCTACAACAAAAAAAAGTTCCATTGTCAACGTCTTGGTTTGGAATTTTAAGAATTTTGAATTAACGGTTATCATCAACGCGCTATAGAATATTTCATCGCGGAGTGATTTATTATTAGCTGTGAAAAGTCCCAGTTGGTATGTTGACGGATAATCCAACTCATGGAATGTCTCTCGTCCCATCAGAAACAGCAAATTAATCTGCTGATTTTTTAATGGCAGTTTAATAATTACTGACTATTTCACAGAGCACTGGTATCCCACAGATTGAGTTAAATTGCACTGGACTGGGCTCCTGAAACTGACTGAATGTGTTAAACTGCACTGGATTGGCTCCTGAAACTGAATGAATGTGTTAAAGTGCACTGGATTGGCTCCTGAAACTGACTGAATGTGTTAAACTGCACTGGATTGGCTCCTGAAACTGACTGAATGTGTTAAACTGCACTGGATTGGCTCCTGAAACTGACTGAATGTGTTAAACTGCTCTGGATTGGCTCCTGAAACTGACTGAATGTGTTAAAGTGCACTGGATTGGCTCCTGAAACTGACTGAATGTGTTAAAGTGCACTGGATTGGCTCCTGAAACTGACTGAATGTGTTAAACTGCTCTGGATTGGCTCCTGAACCTGACTGTCTGTGGCCCAAACGGCCCTACCGTGAGCATTCTACACCAGCCGCCACTGTTGACAAATATTAATCTATTTGCATCTCAGAGAGGAGCCAAAGAAAGCCGGCATTTATCCACAGCTTGTTTCTCAGCAACACTGGGCTGAGCCAGATATGTCAAGTGAGAACTGGATCCTCATTGGGTCTGTGTCAGGGTTCCATAGTACTGTCCAATCACGTGACTGTTGGGTCTGTGTCCATGTTCCATAGTGCTGTCCAATCACGTTGTGGTTGGTCTGCAGGTAATACACTGGTTAAACAGATTACACACAGATTATTCACAGATGACACACAGATTATTCACAGATTATTGGAAGATGATACCATAATTCCATGCAGGTACTACACTGGTATCAGTTTACACACAGATTATTCCAAGATGATACCATAAGAGGCACTCTGAGATTCCTGTGAATGAAAAGTGCCTTAAAAATAAAATGTATTATTATTATTATTATTATTATTATTATTATTAATTCCATGCAGGCACTACACTGGTATCAGTTTACACACAGATTATTTCAAGATGATACCATAAGAGGCACTCTGAGATTCCTGTGAATGAAAAGTGCGTTAAAAATAAAATGTATTATTATTATTATTATTATTATTATTATTATTAATTCCATGCAGGCACTACACTGGTATCAGTTTACTCAGCAGGCAGATGCTTCTCCCCTCTCTGTCTGAAGCCCTCCCACTGCTGAGTGCCACTGAAGTGCCCGACTCAAGGATTCACTCTGGACCTGGATTGGAGCCATACCTGGCCACATAAGACCCAATTCTGTGCCGGATTGGAGCCATACCTGGCCACATAAGACCCAATTCTGTGCCGGATTGGAGCCATACCTGGCCACATAAGACCCAATTCTGTGCCGGATTGGAGCCATACCTGGTCTTATTAGAGCCAAATCTGTGCCTGATGTGTTCTTGTGCCACCTATAATCCCCCAAAGTGTGAGGCATGACTGATCAGGTTACTGTGCCGTTTATCTTAGGACACGCCCCTGTGCCTCACCTGTTTTAGGACACGCCTCTGTGCATCACCTGCCTTAGGACACGCTCCTGTGCCCCACCTGCCTTAGGACACGCCCCTGTGCCTCACCTGTTTTAGGACACGCCCCTGTGCATCACCTGCCTTAGGACACGCTCCTGTGCCTCACCTGCCTTAGGACACGCCCCTGTGCCTCACCTGCCTTAGGACACGCCCCTGTGCCTCACCTGCCTTAGGACACGCCCCTGTGCCTCACTTGTCTTAGGACACGCCCCTGTGCCTCGCCTGCCTTAGGACACGCCCCTGTGCCTCACCTGCCT
>NC_137912.1:1817648-1820148 GCF_963457725.1 Sprattus sprattus | reverse complement strand
GTGTGTGTTTGTGTTTAATAATGCATAGTACATTGCTGTTCAAAGATTGAGCACGAAAGGGGTTGGCCACGGAGAGGAGGTGTTATTGTTGATTATCAACAGTAATACTTGATAAACGGTTTATTTGGAACTATGGAAGATGTACCAGCCTTTATCATGGCTTCTGCGAGGATGTTCAGATCTCACAGATGCACACCGTGTCACCGTCTCATCCCGTTACAGGTTATTGCAGGCTGGCAGGTATGGCATTCCATGCGCAGACGACCTTTTATTCCATTGAATATGAAGGTCTTAACCTCTCATGGGGCGGTAGCAAGACTTTTTCCACGAGTAAAGTTGAAGTTAATTAACAGATATAGCTTTTTAGAGTCTCGCCTGGACGGCAGAGCAACAGTGGATGTGCGTCGCGCAAATCGGCCTACGAGTAGCAATGCGCATCGCCGAATACTCGTTTAACCCCCGCGCATTGCCTTCACCCGCTATTAATTCATTTCCTACTGCAGGCTTCCCAATTTTATGTCAGTTTGAAATGGAAACAAAACGCGAAAGCAGGAAAGTGGACACGATCAGTTCGGAGGCACTGGCGCTTTCGGGGCCTGAGTGCGTGAACAGCTGCCACTTGTTTAAAGGGAGCGTTTTAAAAGTTTGGGATTGATGTGGTATTTAAATAGGGAGACATACAGACGTTAGCAAAGCTTATCGCTGTTAGGCCATCTGTGTACGAGGAGCAACATGTTTTATTATTTCGCTGGAAGGCAAACACCGTGGCGCATTGATTTTCCAGTCTGCATATCATAATATTTGTTGTCTTGGGTCACGTTAAAACGGCCTTAATACCACGCCTTCGTCATACTCAACGCTCACAACGTTGTCTCTCGGATGCGAGAGTAGATTCTCCGAGTCGAACTATCCTCGTGTCTACCTTTAGCCTTCCCGTCCGCTATGGCAACAGAGACGGTGACCCATAGCAACAGTGGGAGGCTGATTCTGGGGGCTCTCAGCGGTGGTGTGTGTATGTGTGTATGTTTGTGTGTGTGTGTTTGTGTGTGTGTGTGAGTGTGTGTGTGTATGATTGTGTGTGTGTTTGTGTGTGTGTGTGTGAGGGTGAGTGTGTGTGTGTGTGTGTGTGTGTGTGTGTGTGTGAGAGTGTGTGTGTGTGTGTGTTTGTGTGTGTGTGAGTAACTTGGCATTTATTTCAGTGGCGCAGTCTCCGGGTTAGTTTGCTTCCCACATTTAAAATGTCTGTAAACTCTACATGATCGTGTTGGCCAGCAGGTCAACAAGAACATGGTCACACTGATCCTCAGCCATCACTGTGCTATGGTGTGTGTGTGTGTGTGTGTGTGTGTGTGATCCTCAGTCATCACTGTGCTATGGTGCAGCGTCTGAGTCCTTGTGAAAGTTTGATGATTCTGATTACAATAAGCCAGTTTTGTTTTAATAATTTTTCTTCACTTATGCCTATGGAGATCTTGCAGATTGCCAGCTCAATTAGGCAACAGCATTTGTGGTGTTGTATGTAAGAAATTTACACGAGATAGTTTCAGCAAGACAATTCTACTTGATAGTTTCAGCAAGACATTTCTACATGGGGGTTTCAGCAAGACATTTCTACATGGGGGTTTCAGCAAGACATTTCTACTTGATAGTTTCAGCAAGACATTTCTACGAGATAGTTTCAGAAAGACATTTCTACTTGATAGTTTCAGCAAGACATTTCTACGAGATAGTTTCAGCAAGACATTTCTACTTGATAGTTTCAGAAAGACATTTCTACTTGATAGTTTCAGCAAGACATTTCTACTTGATAGTTTCAGCAAGACATTTCTACTTGATAGTTTCAGCAAGACATTTCTACAAGATAGTTTCAGCAAGACATTTCTACTTGATAGTTTCAAGTCCAACTTTCTCTACATGCACTTGGTTAATCCCTCTGAAAATAAACAAGCTTGAATGTTTACCATTTTAAAATGTCAAGCCAACGGAGAGATGAGGACAGAGAGAGATGGGGAGAGATGGGGACAGAGAGATGGGGAGAGAGAGATGGGGAGAGAGAGATGGGGACAGAGAGATGGGGAGAGAGAGATGGGGACAGAGAGATGGGGAGAGAGAGATGGGGAGAGAGAGATGGGGAGAGAGAGATGGGGACAGAGAGATGGGGAGAGAGAGATGGGGAGAGAGAGATGGGGACAGAGAGATATGGGGAGAGAGAGATGGGGACAGAGAGATGGGGACAGAGAGATGGGGAGAGAGAGATGGGGAGAGAGAGATGGGGACAGAGAGATGGGAACAGAGAGATGGGGACAGAGAGATGGGGACAGAGAGATGGTGAGAGAGGAGGAGAGAGAGAGGAGGACAGAGGTGTGGTGTCAGGTGTGGATCAGGTGTGGATCAGGTGTGGATCAGTTTTGGTGTTGGGTGTGGATCAGGTGTGGATCAGGTGTGGATCAGTTTTGGTGTTGGGTGTGGATCAGGTGTGGATCAGGTTTGGTGTTGGGTG
>NC_137912.1:1799301-1801801 GCF_963457725.1 Sprattus sprattus | reverse complement strand
GTTACTCTTTCACGGACCTACAGATCAATACGGAAGGTGTGTGAGTGTGTGTGTGTGTGTGTTTGTGTGTGTGTGAGTGAGTGAGGGAGAGAGGGGAAGGGAAAAGAGTGAAGCAAAGATGTGTGAAGTCTATACCTCCATCAGTGGAGATTTATATAGCATTAGGCAGGTGTGTGTGTGTGTGTGTGTGTGTGTGTGTGTGTGTGTGTGTTTATGACACACATGAGTGTGTGAGTGAGACATTGGAGGTGTTCACAGAGTCAGAGGTGTTGAGATCAATTAGAAGACAGGCAGGTATATATATGATAGGTTAGGTGGGGTGTGTGTGTGTGTGTGTGTGTGTGTGTGTGTGTGTGTGTGTGTGTGTGTGTGTGTGTGCGAATGGGAGATCGATATGGTGGCTTGATCATGTGTCCCCTGGAGAATTCTAATCAGGCAGCATGTCCCCTCCACCTCACATCACGTCACGCCCTCTCATCACCTCACATCACATCATATCATATCACGTCTCACCCCCTCAAGGAAAAGAGATGAAGAAGAAAGAAAGAGAGAGATGGAGGGATGAGGAGAGCGTGAGAATTTTGGCAGAAAGAGAGAGGGGCAGAGAGAGACAGAGGGATAGAGAGGTGATACAGACACTCTTATCTTTCATCATCTCTCTCTCCACTCTGTCATCTTATCCCCTCCCCTGTCCTCTCCCTCCCCTCCTCTTCTCCCCTCCTCTCCTCTCCTCTTCTCCCCTTCCCCTCCCTTGTCCTCGTCTCCCCTGTCCTCTCCCCTCCCCTCTCCCCTCCACTCCTCTCCTGTCCTCTCCTCTCCTCTCTTCCCCTCCCCTCTCCCCTCCACTCCTCTCCTTTCCTCTCCTCTACTCTCTTCTCCTCCCCTCTCCCCTCTCCTCCTCTCCTTTCCTCTCCTCTCCTCTCCTCTCCCCCCCTCTCCCCTCCACTCCTCTCCCCTCTCCTCCTCTCCCCTCCCCTCTCCTCCTCTCCTTTCCTCTCCTCTCCTCTCTTCCCCTCCCCTCTCCCCTCCACTCCTCTCCTTTCCTCTCCTCTCCTCTCCTCTCCCCCTCCCCTCTCCCCTCTCCTCCTCTCCTTTCCTCTCCTCTACTCTCTTCTCCTCCCCTCTCCCCTCTCCCCTCTCCTCCTCTCCTTTCCTCTCCTCTCCTCTCTTCCCCTTCCCTCTCCCCTCCACTCCTCTCCTCTACTCTCTTCTCCTCCCCTCTCCCCTCTCCTCCTCTCCTTTCCTCTCCTCTACTCTCTTCTCCTCCCCTCTCCCCTCTCCTCCTCTCCTTTCCTCTCCTCTCCTCTCTTCCCCTCCCCTCTCCCCTCCACTCCTCTCCTCTACTCTCTTCCCCTCCCCTCTCCCCTCCACTCCTCTCCTTTCCTCTCCTCTCCTCTCTTCCCCTCCCCTCTCCCCTCTCCTCCTCTCCTTTCCTCTCCTCTCCTCTCTTCTCCTCCCCTCTCCCCTCCTCTCCTCTCCTCTCCTCTCCTCCTCTCCTCCTCTCCTCTCCTCTCCTCTCCTCTCCTCTCCTCTCCTCTCCCCTCCACTCCTCTCCTCTCCTCTCTTCCCCTCCTCCCTGTCTGATGTCCTGTCCTCTTGTCTTATGGGGTGTCCCCGTTGGCTGGCAGGAGATCGATTCACCCCTGGCCTCTGTCTCAGCTGGACATGCGCGGAGAGGAGAGGATGTGTGTGTGTGTGTGTGTGTGTGTGTGTGTGTGTGTGTGTGTGTGTGTGTGTGTGTGTGTGTGTGTGTGTGTGTGTGTGTGTGTGTGTGTGTTGAGTCTTTCAAGCTGTTTTTGATAGACGGGAGGCGGCGGACAGCCAGCCAAACTCAGTGTGTGTGTGTGTGTGTATGTTAGTGGGTGTGTGTGTGTGTGTGTGTGTATGTGTATGCTAGTGTGTGTGTTTGTGATGTGTGAATGTGTGTGCGTGTGCCTGTGCGTTTATGTTAGTGTGTGTGTGTGTGTGTGAGTGTGTGTGTGTGTGTGATGTCTGTGTGTATGTGTGATGTGTGATGTCTGTGTGTATGTTAGTGTGTGTGTGTGTGTGTGTGTGAGTGTGTGTGTGAGTGTGTGTGTGTGTGTGATGTCTGTGTGTATGTTAGTGTGTGTGTTTGTGATGTGTGAATGTGTGTGCGTGTGCCTGTGCGTTTATGTTAGTGTGTGTGTGTGTGTGTGTGTGTGTGTGTGATGTCTGTGTGTATGTGTGATGTGTGATGTCTGTGTGTATGTTAGTGTGTGTGTGTGTGTGTGTGTGTGTGTGTGATGTGTGACGTCTGTGTGTATGTTAGTGTGTGTATGTTAGTGTGTGTGTGTGTGTGTGTGTGTGTGTGTGTGTGTGATGTGTGATGTCTGTGTGTATGTTAGTGTGTGTGTGTGTGTGAGTGTGTGTGTGTGTGTGATGTGTGATGTCTGTGTGTATGTTAGTGTGTGTATGTTAGTGTGTGTGTGTGTGTGTGTGTGTGTGTGTGTGATGTGTGTATGTTAGTGTGTGTATGTTA
>NC_137912.1:1781801-1784301 GCF_963457725.1 Sprattus sprattus | reverse complement strand
CACTCTACACACACGCTACAGACACACGCTACACACACCCTGCAAACGAGCTACAGACACGCTACACAGACGCTACAGACACACGCTACACACACGCTACAGACACACTACACACACCCTACACACACACGCTACACACACGCTACACACACCCTACACACACACGCTACACACACGCTACACACACGCTACAGACACACGCTACACACACGCTACAGACACACGCTACACACACGCTACAGACACACTACACACACCCTACAAACGAGCTACAGACACGCTACAGACACACGCTACACACACGCTACAGACACTCTACACACACCCTACAAACACGCTACACACACGCTACACACACGCTACAGACACGCTACACGCATGCAGACTTGAGCCTCACACAGCAGCCATGACAGAATAAAACTAAATAAACTGAATGAAACTAAATAAACTGAAATCTGGCTCTGATCTGTAACTCATAGCTTCTCTCTGAGAGAGACTAGTCTCACAGTAACCCAGTGCTGGCACACTAACCAACCACAGCACTCCATTTGGAGCGCCTAAGCCAATCACTGCACTCCCGTCCCAGGCTCTCAGCCAATTGGAACTGGCCATCCTAGCGTGTCCATGCTGCCCAGTCCCAGGCTGCCTCACTCTCCCCACACACACACACACACACACACACACACGCTCCTAAAATTAGCTGGACTGACCCAGAAAGGGGCCTGTGTCTGAAACCTGCTCCCATATGTGCAAGAGGAGAGGGAGAGGAGAGGGAGGAGAAGAGAGGAGAAGAGAGGAGAGTAGAAGAGAGGAGAGCTAAAGAGAGAAGAGAGGAGAGGAGAGGAGAGTAGAAGAGAGGAGAGCTAAAGAGAGAAGAGAGGAGAGGAGAGGGGAGTAGAAGAGAGGAGAGGAGAGGGGAGAGGGGAGGACGGGAAATATGTTGTCAACAGAAAGCCCATGTGGTAGCACCGGTGTTATCATACCATCCTAAAAGCCCTGTCACATTAACATTCTCTGGTCTTTAACCGTGGTGACAGCACTGTTCTAGAACCACAATATCCTAGCTACAGAATCATTCTTTGTTCTACAGCTACAGAATCATTCTTTGTTCTACAGCTACAGAATCATTCTTTGTCCTACAGCTAGCTACAGAATCCTTCTTTGTCCTACAGCTAGCTACAGAATCATTCTTTGTTCTACAGCTACAGAATCATTCTTTGTTCTACAGCTACAGAATCATTCTTTGTCCTACAGCTAGCTACAGAATCATTCTTTGTTCTACAGCTAGCTACAGAATCATTCTTTGTTCTACAGCTACAGAATCATTATTTGTTCTACAGCTACAGAATCATTCTTTGTTCTACAGCTACAGAATCATTCTTTGTCCTACAGCTACAGAATCATTCTTTGTTCTACAGCTAGCTACAGAATCATTCATCGTTCTACAGCTACAGAATCATTCTTTGTTCTACAGCTACAGAATCATTCTTTGTTCTACAGCTACAGAATCATTCTTTGTCCTACAGCTAGCTGCAGAATCATTCTTTGTCCTACAGCTACAGAATCATTCTTTGTTCCACAGCTACAGAATCATTCTTTGTCCTACAGCTACAGAATCATTCTTTGTTCCACAGCTACAGAATCATTCTTTGTTCCACAGCTACAGAATCATTCTTGTTCTACAGCTACAGAATCATTCTTTGTCCTACAGCTACAGAATCATTCTTTGTTCCACAGCTACAGAATCATTCTTTGTTCCACAGCTACAGAATCATTCTTGTTCTACAGCTACAGAATCATTCTTTGTTCTACAGCTACAGAATCATTCTTTGTTCCACAGCTACAGAATCATTCATTGTTCTACAGCTACAGAATCATTCATTGTCCTACAGCTAGCTACAGAATCCTTCTTTGTCCTACAGCTAGCTACAGAATCATTCTTTGTCCTACAGCTAGCTACAGAATCATTCTTTGTTCTACAGCTACATAATCATTCATTGTCCTACAGCTACAGAATCATTCTTTGTTCTACAGCTACAGAATCATTCTTTGTCCTACAGCTAGCTACAGAATCATTCTTTGTTCTACAGCTACATAATCATTCATTGTCCTACAGCTACAGAATCATTCTTTGTTCTACAGCTACAGAATCATTCTTTGTCCTACAGCTACAGAATCATTCATCGTTCTACAGCTACAGAATCATTCTTTGTTCTACAGCTAGCTACAGAATCATTCTTTGTTCTACAGCTACAGAATCATTCTTTGTTCTACAGCTACAGAATCATTCTTTGTTCTACAGCTACAGAATCATTCTTTGTTCCACAGCTACAGAATCATTCTTTGTTCCACAGCTACAGAATCATTCATTGTTCTACAGCTACAGAATCATTCTTTGTCCTACAGCTACAGAATCATTCTTTGTTCTACAGCTACAGAATCATTCTTTGTCCTACAGCTACAGAATCATTCTTTGTTCTACAGCTACAGAATCATTCTT
>NC_137912.1:1669189-1672904 GCF_963457725.1 Sprattus sprattus | reverse complement strand
ATGTTGTAGTATTTAGAGGGTAATGTTATAGTATTTAGAGAGAGTTGTTGTAGTATTTAGAGTGCTGTTGTAGCATTTAGAGAGTAATGTTGCAGTATTAAGAGGGTAATGTTATAGTATTAAGAGTGTGTTGTTGTAGTATTAATAGAGTGTTGTAGTATTTAGAGGGTATTGTTCTAGTATTTAGAGTGTTATAGTATTAAGAGAGTGTTGTTGTAGTATTTAGAGTGATGTTGTAGTATTTAGAGAGTAATGTTGTAGTATTAAGAGAGTGTTGTTGTAGTATTTAGAGTGCTGTTGTTGTATTTATAGAGTAATGTTGTAGTATTAAGAGACTGTTGTTGTAGTATTTATAGAGTAATGTTGTAGTATTAAGAGACTGTTGTTGTAGTATTTATAGAGTAATGTTGTAGTATTAAGAGACTGTTGTTGTAGTATTTAGAGTGTGGTGGTAGTATTTAGGGTGTGGTTGTAGTATTTAGAGAGTAATGTTGTAGTATTAAGAGTGTGTTGTTGTAGTATTAATAGAGTGTTGTAGTATTTAGAGGGTAATGTTATAGTATTAAGAGAGTGTTGTTGTAGTATTTAGAGTGATGTTGTAGTATTTAGAGAGTAATGTTGTAGTATTAAGAGAGTGTTGTTGTAGTATTTAGAGTGCTGTTGTTGTATTTATAGAGTAATGTTGTAGTATTAAGAGACTGTTGTTGTAGTATTTATAGAGTAATGTTGTAGTATTAAGAGACTGTTGTTGTAGTATTTAGAGTGTGGTGGTAGTATTTAGGGTGTGGTTGTAGTATTTAGAGAGTAATGTTGTAGTATTAAGAGTGTTGTAGTATTTAGAGTGTTGTAGTAGTGTTTAGAGTGTGGTTGTAGTATTAAGAGAGTAATATTGTAGTATTAAGAGTGTGGTTGTAGTATTAAGAGAGTGTTGTTGTAGTATTTATAGAGTAATGTTGTAGTATTAAGAGACTGTTGTTGTAGTATTTAGAGTGTGGTGGTAGTATTTAGAGTGTGGTTGTGGTATTTAGAGAGTAATGTTGTAGTATTAAGAGTGTTGTAGTATTTAGAGTGTTGTTGTAGTATTTAGAGTAATGTTGTAGTATTAAGAGAGTGTTGTTCTAGTATTTGGAGTGTTGTTCTAGTATTTAGAGTGTTGTAGTATTAGAGTATTGTTCTAGTATTTAGAGTGTTGTAGTAGTATTTAGAGAGTAATGTTGTAGTATTAAGAGTGTTGTAGTATTTAGAGTGTTGTAGTATTAAGAGTGTTGTAGTATTTAGAGTGTTGTAGTATTTAGAGTGTTGTAGTATTTAGAGAGTAATGTTGTAGTATTTAGAGGGTAATGTTATAGTATTTAGAGAGAGTTGTTGTAGTATTTAGAGGGTAATGTTATAGTATTAATAGAGTGTTGTTGTAGTATTTAGAGGGTAATGTTATAGTATTAAGAGTGTGTTGTTGTAGTATTAATAGAGTGTTGTAGTATTTAGAGGGTATTGTTCTAGTATTTAGAGTGTTATAGTATTAAGAGAGTGTTGTTGTAGTATTTAGAGTGATGTTGTAGTATTTAGAGAGTAATGTTGTAGTATTAAGAGAGTGTTGTTGTAGTATTTAGAGTGCTGTTGTTGTATTTATAGAGTAATGTTGTAGTATTAAGAGACTGTTGTTGTAGTATTTATAGAGTAATGTTGTAGTATTAAGAGACTGTTGTTGTAGTATTTATAGAGTAATGTTGTAGTATTAAGAGACTGTTGTTGTAGTATTTAGAGTGTGGTGGTAGTATTTAGGGTGTGGTTGTAGTATTTAGAGAGTAATGTTGTAGTATTAAGAGTGTGTTGTTGTAGTATTAATAGAGTGTTGTAGTATTTAGAGGGTAATGTTGTAGTATTTAGAGTGATGTTGTAGTATTTAGAGAGTAATGTTGTAGTATTAAGAGAGTGTTGTTGTAGTATTTAGAGTGCTGTTGTTGTATTTATAGAGTAATGTTGTAGTATTAAGAGACTGTTGTTGTAGTATTTATAGAGTAATGTTGTAGTATTAAGAGACTGTTGTTGTAGTATTTAGAGTGTGGTGGTAGTATTTAGGGTGTGGTTGTAGTATTTAGAGAGTAATGTTGTAGTATTAAGAGTGTTGTAGTATTTAGAGTGTTGTAGTAGTGTTTAGAGTGTGGTTGTAGTATTAAGAGAGTAATATTGTAGTATTAAGAGTGTGGTTGTAGTATTAAGAGAGTGTTGTTGTAGTATTTATAGAGTAATGTTGTAGTATTAAGAGACTGTTGTTGTAGTATTTAGAGTGTGGTGGTAGTATTTAGAGTGTGGTTGTGGTATTTAGAGAGTAATGTTGTAGTATTAAGAGTGTTGTAGTATTTAGAGTGTTGTTGTAGTATTTAGAGTAATGTTGTAGTATTAAGAGAGTGTTGTTCTAGTATTTGGAGTGTTGTTCTAGTATTTAGAGTGTTGTAGTATTAGAGTATTGTTCTAGTATTTAGAGTGTTGTAGTAGTATTTAGAGAGTAATGTTGTAGTATTAAGAGTGTTGTAGTATTTAGAGTGTTGTAGTATTAAGAGTGTTGTAGTATTTAGAGTGTTGTAGTATTTAGAGTGTTGTAGTATTAAGAGTGTTGTAGTATTTAGAGTGTTGAAGTAGTATTAGAGTCTTGTAGTAGTATTAAGAGTGTTGTAGTATTTAGAGTGTTGTAGTATTTAGAGTGTTGTAATATTTAGAGTTATGTTGTAGTATTAAGAGAGTGTTGTTCTAGTATTTGGAATGTTGTTCTAGTATTTAGAGTGTTGTAGTAGTATTAGAGTCTTGTAGTAGTATTTAGAGTGTTGTAGTAGTATTAGAGTCTTGTTGTAGTATTAAGAGTGTTGTAGTATTTAGAGTGTTGTAGTATTTAGAGTGTTGAAGTAGTATTTAGAGTGTTGTAGGAGAGCGTTGCGCTCTGCACTCACGTTCTCGTGCTTCATGTGTCTGAGCAGACGCATCTCTCTGTAGGAGCGTCTGCTGTGGATGAGAGACTGGAAGGGCCGAGACAGCTTCTTCACCGCCACCTTCTGACGACTCTTCACATCGTACGCAGAGCTGAGGAGAGATGAAGGGATAGAGAGAGAGAGAGAGAGATGGAGAGGGAGAGAGAAAGGAGAGGGAGACAGAGAGAGAGAGAGAGTGAGAGAAGGAAAAGAGAGAAGGGACAGAGAGAGAGAGAGAGGGGAGAGGGAAGGGATAGAGAGAGAGACAGAGAGAGAGAGGGAGAGGGAGAGAGAAAGGAGAGGGAGACAGAGAGAGAGAGAGAGTGAGAGAAGGGAAAGAGAGAAGGGACAGAGAGAGAGAGAGAGAGGGGAGAGGGAAGGGATAGAGAGAGAGACAGAGAGAGAGAGGGAGAGGGAGAGAGAAAGGAGAGGGAGACAGAGAGAGAGAGAGAGTGAGAGAAGGGAAAGAGAGAAGGGACAGAGAGAGAGAGAGAGAGGGGAGAGGGAAGGGATAGAGAGAGAGACAGAGAGAGAGAGAGGGAGAGGGAGAGAGAAAGGAGAGGGAGATAGAGAGAGAGAGAGTGAGAGAAGGGAAAGAGAGAAGGGACAGAGAGAGAGAGAGAGGGGAGAGGGAAGGGAAGGGAGAGAAAAGAGAGAGATAGAGAGAGGGGGGGAAGAGAAAAGTGAGAGACATGAGGAGACAGAGAGAGGAGGGAAAGGAGGAATGAAAGTGAGTCACGCAGGGGGGTTGA
>NC_137912.1:1649189-1664189 GCF_963457725.1 Sprattus sprattus | reverse complement strand
GTGTGTGTGTGTATGTGTGTGTGTGTGTGTGTGTGTCTGTCTGTTTTTGTGTGTGTGTCTGTCTGTGTGTGTGTGTTGTGTGTGTGTTTCCATGTGTGTGTGTGTGTGTGTGTGTGTGTGTGTGTGTGTGTTTCCATGTGTGTGTGTGTGTCTGTGTGTGTCAGAGTCTGTGTGTGTGTGTATGCCAGACTCTGTGTGTGTGTGTGTGTGTGTGTGTGTGTGTGTGCGTGTCTGTGTCTGTGTCTGTGTGTATCTGTCTGTGTGTGTGTTGTGTGTGTGTTTCCATGTGTGTCTCTCTGTCTGTGTGTGTGTTTCCATGTGTGTGTGTGTGTGTGTGTGTGTGTGTGTGTGTGTGTTTCCATGTGTGTATTACCTTATTACACAATCTTAGATCTGCAGTTTATTCTACAAGCTATAACCTTATTACACAATCTTAGATCTGCAGTTTATTCTACAAGCTATAACCTTATTACACAATCTTAAATCCACATTTACATGTTGTCATTTAGCAGACGCTTTTGTCCAAAGCGACGTATAATGAAGAGAACAGTCAAGCTAAGAGCAATGAAACCAGGTGTAACAATAAATACTACTTTTTTTAAGAAATAGAAAACGACATAGAAAGAAAAAGTGCGGAACTGGTGCTCTCTGAAATCGGCAGTTTTTTCTACAAGCTATAACTGTATTGCACAATCTTAGATATGCAGTTTTTTCTACAAGCTATAACTGTATTACACAATCTTAGATATGCAGTTTTTTCCACAAGCTATAACTGTATCACAATCTTAAATCTACAGTTTATTCTACATCCATTAAGAAACTATAACCTTCCACACTGATCCACTGCTGGGCTGACAAAATAAAATTCATCCAATCAGCTCCCGTTGCTATGTAAGAATATATATATTTGAATCTGTTCGTAATGAAGAGTATTTATCTCAGTTGTGAAATGTTCTGAGTGGCTATTTAAATCTTCTGGCATCTCGTACCACAGGGAAAGGAAGCAGATGTGAAACCTGTTAAATGCCAAAGGATGGGAGCGGATCACACACATGAACACACACACACACACACACACACACACACACACACACACACACACACACACACACACACACACAGGATGGGAGCGGATCACACAGACAGAACTGAAAGCAGAACTGTAGGAGAAAAAAAAAGAAAAAGCTTGAAATAGACATTTATACGACAAATAATGTGTTAAGGATTCTATCTCTATTCTGTCTGATGAAATGGGAGGTCTGGGAAAAGTCAATTCAATTCAATTTTATTTATTTAGCGCCATAACAATACAATTGCCTCTAGGCGCTTAACAGAGCCCAGAGCCTAAACCCCCTTAGTGCATGCACAATGGCAACAGAGGCAAGGAAAAACTCCCTGTTAGGCAGGAAGAAACCTTAGGCAGAACCACGGCACATAAGGGGGGACCCATCTGCTTGAGGAATTAAATGGGAGGTCTGGGAAACAGAGTAGAGGCCCACTTATGACCCGACCAGTTAACTCAGTTCAGGTCCACTACATGTTCAGTCATGGTTGGGCCGAGCCTCTGATTGGATGTGTTGGCCCAAGCCTACTCTGATTGGATGTGTTGACCCAAGCCTAGTCTGATTGGATGTGTTGGCTCAAGCCTACTCTGATTGGATGTGTTGGCTCAAGCCTACTCTGATTGGATGTGTTGGCTCAAGCCTAGTCTGATTGGATGTGTTGGCTCAAGCCTAGTCTGATTGGATGTGTTGGCTCAAGCCTACTCTGATTGGATGTGTTGGCTCAAGCCTACTCTGATTGGATGTGTTGGCTCAAGCCTACTCTGATTGGATGTGTTGGCTCAAGCCTACTCTGATTGGATGTGTTGGCTCAAGCCTACTCTGATTGGATGTGTTGGCTCAAGCCTACTCTGATTGGATGAGTTGGCCCAAGCCTACTCTGATTGGATGTGTTGGCTCAAGCCTACTCTGATTGGATGTGTTGGCTCAAGCCTACTCTGATTGGATGTGTTGGCTCAAGCCTACTCTGATTGGATGTGTTGGCTCAAGCCTAGTCTGATTGGATGTGTTGGCTCAAGCCTACTCTGATTGGATGTGTTGGCTCAAGCCTACTCTGATTGGATGTGTTGGCTCAAGCCTACTCTGATTGGATGTGTTGGCTCAAGCCTACTCTGATTGGATGTGTTGGCTCAAGCCTACTCTGATTGGATGAGTTGGCCCAAGCCTACTCTGATTGGATGTGTTGGCTCAAGCCTACTCTGATTGGATGAGTTGGCACGAGCCTACTCTGATTGGATGAGTTGGCCCGAGCCTACTCTGATTGGATGTGTTGGCCCAGGCCTACTCTGGTTCCCTGTTCAGCTAGACCTGTGCTGGTTCCTGTGGTGTACTGAGTAACTGCTCACCTGTGCTCAGTGGTGTAGTGGTCCCTGGAGAAGTGGGTATACTCTTAATTTTGCAAAAAAAATGTAAGCAGCCAATACAGCACAGGATAAACGCCCTGTTTAGAGAAGTGGGTATACTCAATGCTGACTGAAAAATAAGTGGGTATACTCCGTTTACCTGCGTATACCCCGGACTACACCACTGCACACACACACACACACACACACACACACACACCTGCGTATACCCCGGACTACACCACTGCCTGTCCTGGTTCCCTGGGTGGACTGCAGATGTATCACATCATGTGTAGCTCTGAAAAAAGTATTATTATTATTAGTAATTGAATGATTTATAAAGGCTAAAGTATTATTATTATTAGTAATTGAATGATTTATAAAGGCTAAAGTATTATTATTATTAGTAATTGAATGATTTATAAAGGCTAAAGTATTATTATTAGTAGTAATTGAATGATTTATAAAGGCTAAAGGTCCAGTATATAGTGGATGCTTTTTTCCAAAGCAACTTCCAAGGGCATCTTGAAGTGGACGGGAATTGTGGCTTAAAGGACTTTAGTATTGGAGTAATGTGGACAGTTCTTTTGCATTTCGTAAGAACTCTAGCAGCTGCCTTTTGTACGAGCTGAAGCTGTTTGATGGACTTTTTAGGAAGGCCTGTGAGAAGATCATTGCAGGGGGGCACTGTGGCTCAAACAGTAGCCCTGACCACATTCGGGCTTGAAGCTCAAAGAGGTCACGGGTTCGAATCCGGTCTGATGCCATTTCTCCTGTCCACTCCCCACCTCTTCTCCCTGTCACTTCCTGTCACAATCTTCACTGCTCTGTCAATTAAAGGCATAAAAAGCCCAAAAACAAATAAAATAAAAAAAAAGATCATTGCAGTAGTCAACCCTTCTGGAGATGAAGGCATGAATGAGATTCTAAATCATCTTTTAACATAAGGCCCATGAGTTTGGCTATGATTTTAAGATGGTAAAAAGCTGATTTAGTTCTGCCTTTCACATGGTTGTTTAAACTGAGATTGCGATCATTTAAGACAAGATTTTTAACACTGTCCATAGGGGGACCATTAGGTGAGGTTGTATGAGATCTGATTCTAGGGGGACCATAGTCATTAGGTGAGGTTGTATGAGATCTGATTCTAGGGGGACCATAGTCATTAGGTGAGGTTGTATGAGATCTGATTCTAGGGGGACCATAGTCATTAGGTGAGGTTGTATGAGATCTGATTCTAGGGGGACCATAGTCATTAGGTGAGGTTGTATGAGATCTGATTCTAGGGGGACCATAGTCATTAGGTGAGGTTGTATGAGATCTGATTCTAGGGGGACCATAGTCATTAGGTGAGGTTGTATGAGATCTGATTCTAGGGGGACTATAGCCATTAGGTGAGGTTGTATGAGATCTGGGTCTCGTACCTGAAAATCCAACCCGGGGGGCAGAACTTTCAGCCATTAAAGGCACAGTTTGTAGTTTTTAGTCGCATCTATTAGTAGAAATGGAATATAGTATTCATAATGATGTTTTCATTAGTGTTTAATTACCTGTAACTATGAATCAGTCTGTTTGCATGAGCTTACAATGAGCCCTTCGTATCTACATAGGAAGAGAGTCCTCTTTCACGGAATCCAAAATCAGACAAACTATCACTGGCTTTTCATGTTTATATGGCATTTGACAGACACCGTACGTACTTACACGGGTTTGTCAACGGAAGGGTATTCAACTGGGTGCAATTAAGCAACTTCACCACAAGATGCCACTACAAACTACACACACTTCATCCAAAACCTGCCAAACTCTACAGGCATATCGGAAAGGACTTTTAATTTTACGGTACCCGGAAATAGTATTGTTGCTGGGAATTTCTGGATTGACGGTGACCGGAGCTGAGCGTGGTGCTGAAAAGTGAAAAGTCTCTCAGGTTTGGCAAAGAAAACACCCAAAAAATACCCCCCTCTTAATCCTATACTGTCCAGCGTGGTGGCAGTCGTTTTGGGTGATATGTATCATACCAAGAATTAGAGGCTGGACACTAATAACTTTGTTATTAATCTCTTGCTTTGTAACTCGGCTGCCTAAAATATATTTGAGCAAATTTAGTAGCGGCAGAGTAGAGTACATTTTGAACAGCCAGCTTTAGCGATTTTGAATATTTTCACTTATGCTCTGTTAACTTCTTGTAGTGAAATGCTGAGTGAAATGTAGCCCTCTCTCTCATTCAAAAAGTCTCTTCCCTCTTCAGACAAATAGTGTCTAGTGACATCCCTTTTTTAAGATTTTATGATTGCTTCAACTGATTGGTTGTAGCATTGCCGCATGTTATCAAGCAGAGACAGTTCACTGTATGAAGACTTCGGTATGATGAGTTTCAGAAGGGCACTTTTATTTTGGCAAAGTATCAGATTTCCCCCGGAAATGAAAATCAATCAGCCTGCTGTTGCTGTTGCTAGCGAACGAGTGAGCAACCGCGGACGTTGGAAGCATGGTGTGGGGCATTAACTCAACGGAAGAACAAAACACAAAGAAACCCCCCCTCTAACAGGGCCAGTGGGCGTTTTTGGAGCTTGTAGTTGGAGCCAACTGCAATTCAGCAACCCATATGTTCAAGGGCGAAGCTCAATCGAGTGAGGGGAGATACGATAACCACATCACGTTACAGCGAGGACAAAGTCAAGATGGTGCAATTGGAGCTCGCTTCTAATAAGGTGAGTTTGTGATATACCGGCAACCTACATTGTAAAAAGCCATCCCAATTGAGAAGATCCTGCTTTATTGCGGGTGAACGAGCTGTAGCATTCGTTAATTTACTGCAACTTAAAAACATTAACGTGACACCATGATCGGGGAGTTCAATGAAGAGCTGTGAAATATTAGTAGCCAGCTAACTCATTCGCTAGCTGAGTAAGGAAGCTCATGTCGGTAACGTTAGAAAGTATTTTGAAACCCGATGAATGACTCATCTCGCTATCTGCTGGTTAAGTGTGTTTCCTCTCCCCGGTTGTCAGCTGGTGTGTAGAGCTCGACTGGATGCTCAGCGCACGTCAGCTGTCATACCGGCCCCTAGTATAAGTTACTGTAAGGTCGCGGGTGACCGTTATGATGAAGAAATCGCATTGAAAACAGTGATATTGCCGCCGCGTTGCTTGATCTGAGCTGGTCAGCACTGCAGACAGCTCAATTGAATAGTGATCAGTTCGCTGCTATGTAACTATACGGTAATGTAAGGGGTGCATGAGCCAGAGGAAGGCTTGAGGTCACGCTCTATATGAATGACACCTTGGGAGTGTTTTGCTCGCTGGCTTAACGCGATTTCTGCTATTGTGTGAGTGAATGTGGACAGCTTGCAGCCTCTTGAATAGAGCTCATTCTTTGACGACAGCGTGTGAGACGGATTAACCCACATCCAGTCAGGGAGTGTATGAGTGACGGATCGGCGCTGGGGGTGCAATCCCGCTTGAAACTGACCCATATCTGCCTGCCAGCTCGCGAAATAACCTGGCAAGCTATGGCCGCAGCTGTCAAATCCAACCCTCAGCGGAAACTAGAGGTCCAGTCATGGTCTTTGCTCTTGCCAGCGGTCGTGTTCCTCCTAGCATAAGCACATTGACGGGCCGTGTGTGTGTGTGTGCACACCGATGCTGTTACACTGCACCTTCCAGCTCAGATTGCTGAATCGCCCCATCTTCCGTCACGATGTCCGCAGATAGCACTCTCCCTCTACCCACCCCCCCCCCCCCCCCTACCCCCCCCCCCCCCTTTTTCTCTCTCTCTGCCGATTCACAGGCAGGGGAGGGACTGTGGCGCTTTAACCTTGTGATGTCGAGCGGGCTAGATCCCAGATGGATTGATGCAACGTTATAACTTTTAATCTGGACACGGCAAAGGCATCTTGAAGAATCTATCGTGTAAACATCTCGCATTGAGCAAAAGTAATCAATAACAATAATATGTCTAATAATAATTGTCATGCCCCTCTACACCCAGCTCTGTGGTCTGTCTACAATTTATGTTGCGGTATAAGCCGGGTCGTAACAATAATACTAGCAGTAGTGGCAATGTCAATAAAGATGATGTTGACGGGACGTCCGATGTTTAAGCAATATCGTACTCGTGCGAGTGGGGTAGGTAAGGGATATTCCCACGGGTGGTGTTCGGCCGTAGCCACCGAGGCCGGAGGCAACAAGACCCGTGGGAATATCCCTTACCTGTCCCACTCGCACGAGTACGATATTGCTTTTATAAAACAATTATATAGTCAACCAAGTAATATTTCAACATGAAGTTATTGATTTAAAACTGTTTATTTCGCCATTGTTTCTCCGCATCAAAAAAAATAGTTCCACTGTCAACGTCTTGGTTTGGAATTATAAGAACTTCGAATTAACGGTTATCATCAACGCACTATAGAATGTTTCATCGCGGACTGGAGTGATTTATCATTAGCGGTGAAAATTCCGAGTTGCGTTGTTCTGGGATAATCCAACTCATGGACCAATCAGAAACCGCTAAATAAGGCGATAGAACCCAATTGTTTTATAATCCAACACACTGACACCTTCGATAATGGCCGGCGGCAGAGATGCAGCGTAAATGGCTCCTCATCACTTTGCAGGTCCCTGGCGGAGCTGCGCTTCTGTTGGCTAAACTTCTGCTCTTTGGAAGCGACCGCTTGGCGTGAACGCCTTGGCATTGAGTTCAGACCTGTCGCCCACACACACACACACACACACACACACACACACCCGCTCCCTACCCCCCACGCCGATCCACCCGGTTGTTTTGGCTGCTTATGTCATGAATATTAATTACCTCGTCGTCTGGCCTAGTTAGCCTTCATGTGGTAGAAGACAGATTCTTAATTACATGAGAAATCCCATTGTTGAAGTAGTTAACACAACACAGCTCAGCTCAGCGCACACTACAAGACAGAACTGGGTGACCAGGACAGCGCCACCTAGAGTTCTTATGGTATACCTGCTCTCTTGTGGAGTCCCCTAGTCCAGGGGTTCTCAAACTTTATGGGGCCAGGGACCCCTTAAAGGGCAGAAAATATTCCGAGGACCCCCTCATAATAGCATCCCAAATTAAATCATATAGGCTTATAGCTATTTGTAATGTTATATGCTTTTGGACTCTTTTACTCTAAAATCATATAGTACTAATATCAGAAGAGTTTTAGATAGTCATTTTATTACATTTGGCATTACTTGATAGCCTGGATACCAGCCTGAACTCCGCCCACAAAATTTTTGTTCTGGGAGATTCAGTCTGGAATCGAGTTAGTTGGGAGAGATTTAACGTTTCAAAAAGGTTGAAACGCAATCTAAACCAATCAAATTGTAAGGGCGGGCTTTATACGTTGATGGACAGATATAGATAGAATATACCGGAATATACATCGAACAAAGATGGCGCCGTCTCGGGAGCTTAGTGGGACATATTTTATATGATTTAAGCTATCTACACGACTTTTTTATGTCTACATTGACTCGGTTAGTTGTGTATACGCAAAACGAGTGTTGCCGAGGATTTTAGGTCCTAACTAAAGCACTCTAGACCATTATTGATCGGTTATGCTAACGCGTTGGCCAAAATAATCGTTGAAACTAATGGTAGCTTCTAGCCTTGAGTGCTAATTAAGTAACGTGAGCAGGCATATCTCAGCAGATATTGACAGCGCATTCATTTTGAAAGAGGAACAGAGAAACGCGATCAAGGCATTTGTCGATTGAAAAGATGTTTTTGCCGTCCTTCCTACGGGAGCAGGTAAAAGTTTAATCTGTCAGATGGTAATACTACGTTGCGCTGATTGGTTCTAGGTATCCAATTCAGCGAAGAGGAATTTTCTTTCCTGGTTCGTTGAAACACGCCCCATAATCACAGCCCAATTGTCCGATCTCAGACTCATATTCTGACTAGAATTATGAGTATGACATTGTGAGGCTAATTACTTGATAGTATGTAGGATAGATTTTTAAATTATATTTTTGTAAAATGTGCTAAATAATGTTTACCTTACATAAAACATATTGATGTTTATCAAAGCAGATTGTAGGGTTTTCCAATACAACTCAGATTGTAGGGTTTTCCAACGGAGATGATTTATATTTAACAAAGACATTAACAAATAGGAAATATCCACCAAATGTTATTAAACACGTGTATCCCCAACTCCATCTCCGTACAAATCTGTTTACAAAAAATATGATTAACTCTTATCTGTGGTGGTATGGTTAGTATTAGCATCCAGCAAGATATTAATGAAAACTACATGGTGACATCATAGAATTGATTATACACGTACAGCCTTTTCTTTCTAGAGTTTAATTTTGACGGTGAACAGGGCTTCGTTCTTGCAGACAAATTGAAAGCTGGATCAACGTCTTAAACGAGAATACATGCAATATGGCCATCCGATATGCCCACGGCTAACCTATCTTTAAAAAAGCGCCTTCTGCAACGATAAACACGACCCGTATTGATGGAAGAATAAATGCATCACTTGCCAGTTAACATTACTAGCGTGAAAATCCGCGTTATGTTAGCCATTGTAATACGCATCGTCAACATTCTGTGATGGGTAAAATCGGTTGTCGCTAAACTAAGGCAACTCCTGTTAGGCTGTATATGGGTGACCTTGGGGGTGTTCATGTTTATAATCACATTTGCTAACCTGTCGTTCTGAGAACTCTCTGAAAAGTTCATATGTCTGTTTGAGACGTGCTTAGCCATATTTTACGTGTTACCTCCCTTTGCCTGAGTGGCTTTGAAGGATGTTTTACAGACGGGTCTCTGTGTGTCGATAGACTTTCCTTCACAGTCTGCTTCCTATCCGAAGTACTTCCAGATCTCACTTTTTTTTGTTTTCAAAAAAGCCGAGGACGTAAGAGCTCCTGCACATGAGGCCAGATGACTCGTTGTGAGTTGCATGTGTGAGAGCTGGGCAGCCCCGCCCTTGCAGGCAAGACGTCCAGGCAACCCTGAGGGAGCGGAACAGTGAGGGCGCTCTGATTACGTGCTATTACCTATACTGAAAATATGCAAAATCGTATCGTTTTTTACGTTACATTAGCCTATATGTTTTGTATACTGTATCGCATTCGCAATACATTAAAACATTTTTTTTTTTTTTTAAATCTTTGGAAGCCAGACTTTTTCGCGGACCCCCAGGCAAGGCGTCGGTCCGCGGCCCATAGTTTGAGAAACGCTGCCCTAGTCCATTGGCCTGTTGAAATCCTTCTGAAGTCAAGTCAAATGTATTTATAAAGCACATTTTAAAAAACCCTGACTAAAGTGCTGTACATTTAAATCACAATAAAATATCAAATCAAATAGAAAAAAAAAGAAAAAAAACAAATTGATCACACGTGTCATCTCCGTGTGTCTAAAGGTTGTGGGGCATCTGTGACGTGCTGGTAGTAGTGTGTGTGTGTGTGTGTGTGTGTGTGTGTTGAGTCCTAATCTTTATATGACTCCACTATCACGTGACTAGATCTCTGATAGATAGAAGAGAGACGTCTCTGTTCTAAGGTTAGACGCCAACCCATCACCCTCTTAACCTTAAACTTAAACTTGAAAAGGCTTTGGGATAGTAACCATAGTAACCCAGGCCTTCAGGCACATCTGTGTCAGAGGTCGTCCCTAAGAAGCCAAGAACATGTGACTCACCCCCACCTGCTGCCCCTCAAGTACAGTTCACACACACACACACACACACACACACACACACACACACACATACACATACACATACACAGACATACACACACACACAGACATACACACACACACAGACACACACACACACACACACACACACACACATACACATACACACACATACACACAGACACACACACAGACACACACACAGACACACACACAGACACACACACACACACACACATACACACACACACAGAGCCCCTCATGGGGGGCGCTAATCCCGTAGCCTCTTATAACCCTCCACAAATATCCTTTCTGAGAAAGTAACACAATCTGAGTTTGTGCTATTCTGCTGTACTTTCATCTGACACACACACACACACACACACACACACACCCACATACTTACATACTTCCTTACACATGAGCTTATTTATGTAGGCACTCAGTCACCTCACCACCACTATACACTCTCATAATACACACCCATACGCTCATTCATGTGTGTCTCATGCAGACATCTCTCTCAAAGCAAACACACACACACACACACACACTCTCACTACCTCTCACCCTCTCTTAACATCCTTCTTTCTCCACACACACACACACACACACACACACACACACACCCTCTCTTTGTGCAAGTAAGTCTAACCCATAGGTCTGATTAGTTCTGCTCCAGCTATTGAAAGCCTTGCCCCTGCCACTCTGCTGGGGAGAGGAGAGAAGGAGAGAGGGAGCGCAGAGGAGGAGAAGAGAAGGAGAGAGGGAGAGAAGGAGAGAGGGAGCGCAATGGGTGCAGGAGGAGAGGGAGAGAAGGAGAGAGGGAGTGCACTGGGGCAGGAGGAAGAGAAGAGAAGGAGAGAGGGAGAGAAGGAGAGCGGGAGTGCACTGGAGACAGGAGGAGGAGAGGGGGAGAGAAATAAAAAAGGGAGTCAGAAAAGAAAGAGGGAAGACAATTAGGATGTGTGTGAACATCAACGTTGAGTGTGTGTGTGTGTGTGTGTGCGCGCGTGTGCGTGTGTGTGTGTCAAAGTCAAGTTCTCTGTCTCTGAAGTTTGTATTTTTTTTTTTTACGTATGCTAGTTGACAGAGCTAAAGCTATTCTGAAGCCTATATGTAGAGTCCAGTCCAGAGACGTCTCTGAACACACGTGTCTCTGGAGAGAATAAAAAAACGTTGTCTACTTGCAAGGGATGCAGAGCTGAGATATGCTATCTCCTTAGCCTAGCTTCTTTCTCCTTCTCACTCTCTCTCTCTCTCTCTCTCTCTCTCTCTCTCTCTCTCTCTCTCTCTCTCTCCCTCTCTCTCGTTCTTGTTACCTAGTACCCTGGTTGCAGGTCCACTCACAGGGGATGCAGAGCTGAGATATGCTATCTCCCTAGCCTAGCCTGTCTGTGGCTAATCACATGCAGAGCAGCACCCTCTTAATGCCCACATTAGAGACACTAGCCTCTTAACTGGAGTAACCACATTAGTGACTCATGCCTCTTAACTGGAGTAACCCACATTAGTGACTCATGCCTCTTAACTGGAGTAACCACATTAGTGACTCTTGCTAGTCATCAACAGGATCCTCAATAAGATGGAAGCGAAGGTCAAAGGCAATGCTCTTCCCCGCTGTCGTCACGCTTTAATCCGACGAGAAGTTAGAACCAGAAAGAGCAGATCTATTAAAAAGCGGCCGTTCAAGCCTAGTAATCGGCATTAGGACACCCTTGAGAATTCTAGAATGGTATTAACGTCGTGACGACTGTATGTGGAGTCAACATCATATTATGACCAGTATTATTATTATTGTTATTAACATGCGAAGAACAATATGTCATTTTGCAAACAATAATAATAAATCAAGCGGTCAGCCCTGAATGCTGACAGTGCAGATTGGTTTAGTAAGTGCGTTCATGTGAGTGTGTGTGAGTGCGTTGATGTGAGTGTGTGTGTGTGTTTGAGTGCGTTCATGTGCGTGTGTGTGTGTGTGTGTGTTTGAGTGCGTTCATGTGCGTGTGTGTGTGTGTGTGTGTGTGTGTGTGTGTGTGTGAGTGCGTTCATGTGAGTGAGTTCATGAGGCATTAAGTTCATAAGCAGGGACTATGGAGGCTTAAAGGGCCGGCAGGAGGTGGGAATGTGCACCGCTGTCCTGAGCCATACTTGCACAGCTTTAAAGATCAGCAAAGGGTTGAGTTTTGGAGAGGTGTGTGTGTGTGTGTGTGTGTGTGTGTGTGTGTGTGTGTGTGTGTGTGTGTGTGTGTGTGTGTGTGTGTGTGTGTGTGTGTGTGGACAGATCTGTATCCCTTATCCACGTAAGGGTGCATTGGAAGATGACCTGATTGATCTGCATCTGGGGTCAGTATTTGACCCTGGTTGTTAATGTTAGGGAGTGTTTGTGAGGTCACAATGGGGTAGCAGAGTGTTGTTGTCGTGTGAGGTCACAATGGGGTAGCAGAGTGTTGTTGTCGTGTGAGGTCACAATGGGGTAGCAGAGTGTTGTTGTTGTGTGAGGTCACAATGGGGCAACAGAGCCCAGCTCTGGCACTGCGGATGCTTACATCTGGGACCCAGTCAGCCAATCACACGTGGGGATGCTTATACATCTGGGACCCAGTCACCCAATCACACGTGTTTATTTTATATCCCTGCGGCAGTGTGGGTTTCAGTTGTGACAGCTGGTGTTTACATGCCTGCTCAACCTACACACACACACACACACACACACAGACACACACAGACACACACGCACACACGTTTGCCAATGGGTCAGAGTGACACATTCTCTGTCCCCATTTACTCAAATGACCAGAGGGCATCATAATTGATTTAGAAGCGTGTGTGTGTGTGTGTGTGTGTGTGTGTTTCGTAACAGTTTATGTATCCAGGGAATGTTGACATGGTGTTCTGGCTTTTTGCAGCAATATTCATTATACACACACACACACACACATGGCATGCACACACACACACACATGTCATGCACACACACACACACACACACACACATACACATGTGCTTAAATGGTGTTAAACACTGATAGCTGTGATACCCAGGGCCCTGGTTGTGTGTGTACTATGTTTGGTTTTGTGTGACTGGTATGAGTGTGTGTGTGTGTGTGTGCCGGGTTCCTGTGTGTGTGTGTGTGTGTGTGTGTGTGTGTAGCCTGTAGGTTTGAGCTGGTCTTGGTTATAAATCTGTGTGTGTGTGTGTGTGTGTGTGTTGCCTGTATGTTTTGAGCTGGTCTTGGTTATACAGTCAGGTCCATAAATATTTGGACATTTGATATGAAACAATCAAGATCATCTTTAATTTGAGCGTATTTACATCCAAATCAGGTGAATGTTGCAGGAATTACAGCACAGTTTAATATTTTGTAACGGATTAAACTGCTAGTCAGAGTCATTACAAATGACTCAATTTAATGAACACCATGATACCATTCTATTACAGTGCTAAACTGAACCCCTTATGGACTAGGATAAAAGAATTGCATGCATGTTCACCTGATTTGGATGTAAATACCCTCAAATTAAAGCTGATGATCTGCACTTCAAGCACATCTTCATTGTTTCATTCCAAATCTATTGTGGTAGTGTACAGAGCCAAAATGATGAAAAATGTGATATGGACATGACTGTAAATCTGTGTGTGTGTGTGTGTGTGTGTGTGTTGCCTGTAGGTTTTGAGCTGGTCTTGGTTATAAATCTTTGTGTGTGTGTGTGTGTGTAGGTTTCGAGCTGGTGTTGGTTATAACTCTACGGTGGGGAGATGGAAGGGAGCCCCTCGTCAGGGACGCAGGATGGGCTGCTCTCGGCCAATAGCGCGGAGTCTTCAGGTGCTCACGGAAAACACCACAACGACGACACGGTAGGAACCCCGACGTGTGTGTGTGTGTGTGTGGTGTTGTGTGTGAGTCTACCTGTCTGTGTTTGTGGGTGTGTTTGTATGGTGATGTGTGTGTGAGTCTACGTGTCTGTGTGTGTGTGTGTGTGTGTGTGTGTGTGTAGTCAGTCTACATTTTTTTATCTGCATAAAGTTATCTGTGTCTTCACTGTGCAAGTGTGTGTGTTTGTGTGCATGTTTGAATCTGTTAGGCTTAATTTGGCTGCGTGTATGTTTGTATTGTATTATTTTATACACACATGTTTGTATTGTACCTGATGTGTGTGTGTGTGTGTGTGTGTGTGTGTGTGTATGTGTATGTGTGTGTGTGTGTTCAGGAGCGGAGCTGCAGTCCGTCAGTACTGAGCTATGTGAAGAGTAGCTGGAAGGAGGGGCTTCTGAGCAGGAAGAGGCCGTTTGTGGGGAGATGCTGCCACTCCTGCACCCCTCAGAGTCAGGTGAGGGTCACACACACACACACACACACACACACCCATCAGAGTCAGGTGAGGGACACACACACACACACACACACACACACACACACACACACACACACACACACACCCATGAGAGTCAGGTGAGGGACACACACACACATGTACGCACTCACACAGACACAGACAGACACACACACACACACACACACACACACAGACAGACACACAAACACACACACAAACACACACAGACGCGCAGACAGACAGACAGACAGACAGACAGACAGACAGACAGACAGACACACACACACACACACAGACACACAGACACACACACACACACAGACACACACACAGACACCCCCACACACACACACACACACACACACACAGACACACACACACACACACACACAGACACACACACACAGACACACACACACACACACACACACACAGACACACACACACACACACAGACACACACACACACACACAGACACACACACACACACACACACACACAGACACACACACACACACACAGACACACACACAGGGCAGGTATGTGGAGCTGCTCCATTGGCTCTGATTGAGTGGTTTCC
>NC_137912.1:1641689-1644189 GCF_963457725.1 Sprattus sprattus | reverse complement strand
TGCTGAAGCTCTTCAACGGTTTCTTCTGGAGCATCCAGATCCACAAGGGCCAACTGGAGATGGTGAAGAGGGCCGCAGAGGTGGGACTACAACTCCCAGCATGCAACAGCCATGTGACACACAATAGGAAATGATTTAGAACGTAGAACACTGTTTTGGTGATTTAGAATGATTATTTAGGGATTTAGAATACTGAGATTACAATGTGATGTTGATACAGATCATGGGACATACAGCAGGACACGTGTTTGTCGGCAGTCAAATGTTGTGTAATGTTGTGTGTGTGTGTGTGTGTGAGACGTATTTCTTGGCAGGCATGTAATTGTGTGTGTTTGTGTGTGAGCAATGTGCCCCTGGTGTTTCTGCCTGTGCATAAGTCTCACATTGACATGACGTGTGTGTGTGTGTGTGTGTGTGTGTGTGTGTGTGTGTTGCAGAGCAATGTGCCCCTGGTGTTTCTGCCGGTGCACAAGTCTCACATTGACTACCTGCTCATCACCTTCATCCTCTTCTGCCACAACATCAAAGCACCGCACATCGCAGCCGGCAACAACCTCAACATTCCCATTTTCAGGTGAGGGACACGCTGTGTGACGTGTGTGTGTGTGTGTGTTTGTCTGTGTCTGTGAGTGTCTGTGAGTGTGTGTGTGTGTGTGTGTGTGTGTGTGTGTGTGTGTGTGTGTGTGTGTGTGTGTGTGTGTGTGTGTGTGTGTGTGTGTGTGTGTGTTTGTCTGTCTGTGTCTGTGTCTGTGTCTGTGTCTGTGTCTGTGTCTCTGTGTGTGTGTGTGCACGTCTGTGTGTGTGTGTGTGTGTGTGTTTGTCTGTGTTTCTGTCTGTGTGTATGTGTGTGTGTGTGTGTGTGTGTAACAGCATGAATGGCCGCTCAATGTGTGTATGTGTGTGTGTTTGTGTAACAGCATAAATGGCCTCTCACTGTGTGTGTGTGTGTGTGTGTTGTTCAGCACGCTGATCCGTAAGCTGGGCGGGTTCTTCATACGGCGGCGGCTGGACGAGCTGTCCACGGGCAAGAAGGACGTCCTCTACCGGTCGCTCCTGCACGCGGTAAGACCCATCGCCATGGGGACGGGGTCTCTAGGACCCTGGGGCGGAGTGTCTATGGGCTCCTCAGGTGCCTGTTGGACTTGTGTGTGTGTGTGCGTGTGTGTGCGTGTGCGTGCGTGTGCGTATGTGTGTGTGTGTGTGTGTGTGTGTGTGTGTGTGTGGTGTGTGTGTCTGTGTGTTTGTGGGGTGTGTGTGTGTGTGCGTGTCTGTGTGTGAGAGAGACTTTGTTTTCATGTTTACTGGCTGGTCAGGTGTGTGTGTGCGTGTGCGTGTGTGTGTGTGTGTGCGTGTGCGTGTGCGTGTGCGTGTGCGTGTGCGTGCGTGTGTGTGTGTAAAGTGGAGCTCAGGGGAGTAGAATGCTTTCAGTCCTGTGGGACTAAATGCCTTGAGCGAGTGAAACCAGTATGACATGAAATGTTTAGTTTGAGGGGATGTTTGTTTTTATTGTGACTCTGAGCCTAACGAAGCAATCACTCATGAAAGATGTCTAAATGAATGATGTCTAAGTTTAGGGTTGGGTTTAGAGTTAAGGTAAGGATTAGTCCTTTGTTTAGGGTTTAAGTGTTTAAGTTAGCGGGGTGTGTGTGTGTGTGTGTGTGTGTGTGTGTGTGTGTGTGTGTGTGTGTGTTTAGGTCAGCAGGGTGTGTGTGTGTGTGTGTGTGTGTGTGTGAGTATGTGTGAGTATGTGTGTGCGCGTGCGTGTGTAGGTCAGCGGGGTGTGGTATAAGCACATTATGACGCTTGTGTTTGTCTGATGGCAGTATACGGAGGAGTTGCTACGGCAACAGCAGTTTCTGGAGGTGTATCTGGAGGGGACTCGGTCCCGCAGTGGCAAGCCGTCGCCCGCGCGGGCAGGGATGCTCTCCATCGTCGTGGATACGCTCTGCACCAGCAACATCCCAGACGTGCTCATCGTGCCCGTGGGCATCGCCTACGACCGCATCATCGAGGGCAACTACAACAGCGAGCAGCTGGTACACACACACACACACACACACACACACACACACACAAACACTCACACACAGACACACACCACACACACACACACACACACACACACACACACACACACACACACACACACACACGTACGAGCATGCTACTCTATTACTTACACTAATTACTTTAGTTTCACTAATAGCTTCAGTCCTGTGTAACACACACTCATGCACTCACTCAAACACACTCACACTATTTCCTAAATTATTCAATGATACACACACGTACAAACACAAACACACACACACACACACACACAGACATAAATCCCTTACGTCCCTTGCCTGTCAGGCTGCTTAACACACGACCTTGACCGAATGTTACCTTGAGAATGTCACAGGTGTGTGTGTGTTCATCTGAGTATGTCACAGGTGTGTGTGTGTTCATCTGAGTATGTCACAGGTGTGTGTGTGTTTATCTGAGTATGTCACAGGTG
>NC_137912.1:1621689-1629189 GCF_963457725.1 Sprattus sprattus | reverse complement strand
ACACACACACATACACACACACACACACACACCTTGTATGTGTTTGCGCCACATAGTAGGTGAGTTTAGCATTCAGAATGTGTTTCTATACTAATTATAAGTGAAACTTTTCTTCTAGAAGTGATGTCGTAGTGGGCCAATCACGGCCAAGGAGTATCCGTCGCCATGAGCGGACCGACAGAAATTTTTGCGAGGACACGGAGAGCTGTCCGACGGCTCTGGAGAGCACGGAGAGGGCGTTTTAGCTACCTGAGAAGGCGTTCCAGCTACCTGAAGGCGTTCCTATGTGCCCAAAAATGTGTCGTACGGAGTAGCATAAAAAAGCCTTTAGACCACTATGCATAAGGTGTGAACATTCTGGGACACCTCAGTCAAAGGCAATGGCCATGACGTAATAGCCCTGGAATGTCTTTGTGGCCCACTACCCCCTTCAGGTTTTCTTGACACATCATGAACTAATAGTGATCACTGATTACCATCCTATTATCATATGAACAGTTGTCATTTGCTAATGGGAGGGTCAAAACCTCACTCAGAGGCTGAAATGTGCAAGAGATTAGTTATATTCTCCCTACAAAGTGATTATTTATACTTTAGTTTCAAACTGCATATATTTAAAAAAAGTAAAGGGTTCAAGGTTGCTGTTGGTGTTGGTTTTATGTTTGTAGGACAAAAACTTGCGGAGATTTTGAAATGTATTAATTGAAATACCACCAACTGCCCTACGGGAGGGGAGTTGGAGGGGCTAGTCTCAGATCCCAAAACTCCACACACACACACACACACACACACACACACACAACCCCTGTAGTAGTCTAGTCTCAGATCCCCAAACTCCACACACACATACACACACACACACACACACACACACACACACACACACACACACACACACACAAACTCAGCTCCTGCAGTGGTCTAGTCTCCTCAAGTAGTCAAGTCTCCTCTGTACAACTGGTACACATGTTAATTAGATGCAACCATGTGCTTAATGTAGAGAGCATACCTGTGTGTGTGTGTGTGTGTGTGTGTGTGTGTTTGTGTGCAGCCCTCTGGCTCCTGTCTATTGCCTGTGTGTTGCATTAGAGTGTCATAGCCTGAAGTATCTGGTTTGGCACGCCACTGGAGGGTTACAAACACACACACACAAACAGACACTGGAGGGTTACAAACACACACACACACACACACAGACACTGGAGAGTTACGGTAACTCTTCTGTGGTGCGGAGAGAGAGAGAGAGAGAGAGAGAAGAAGAAGAGAGGAAGAAGAGAGGAAGTGACCTCACGGCTCTTGTGTGTTCACTCACACCCAGCTGTTTTTAATTCAGTTCATGCACCCTTGCTTCTTTACTCCTCTCCTTTGATTTGAAATAAATGAACGATGAATAACTACTTCTGTTCTGCCTTGTTATTTGTCTAGTTTATACAAAGTCATCTAAATAAAAGAAGATTGATGTTAATATTTGTTGATAAATCACATTCTTGGTGACCAGTTTGTCAGATGTTATGGCACTGAAAACAAACTGAAATACCAGGTAAGACTAAGGATGGGTATCATTTTTTCCCCCCTTTACCTGTGCTTAACTGATACTTTTAAAACGATACCAGTGCCTAAACGGTGCCAGATAATGTTTTATTTTTTTTAATAGCTCAAAACGACGATTGACAACATTAAAGAAAGGCTTTTTTTATTGCCAAGGCAAAAAAAAATCTTCAAATTGAACTATATGTATACTGTTTAAGGTATACAAAATACTAAATATATAAATAAATGCAAAACACTTTGCTTCAAACCTTTTAACTTCAACCTATGAAAAATATATTAACTGTTAACAACAGTTTACAGTATACTTAAATAAATATAAATACAAAACACACTCTGTACACACACTACAGCTTCAAACTTTAGTAATTCTTTTGCAGAAATATGCGCATATTTGCCTTCAGAGTCAAAAATGTATTATTTTGTTTGCATTTATTTCATGAAATGTCACCATTTTCTGATTTGTTTATACCTATCTTTTCTATCTTGTTAATATTGTTACTTGAACGCCCTGGTTACGTGAAATTGTACTGCCCCTTTAAGAGTTTAGGTTTAGGGCTTCTGGCATTTCCGTTTAGTCATCAGTCTGCGATTCCTGATCTGCATTTGCCTCTTGCCTTCTATCCCCCTTTACACACAATTTTTTGTTGCATTTGCTGCACGTCGCGTTGTTTGAAACTTTTTGCGCGAAATACAGCCACACTTTTGACCGTTTATCTTTCGGCATTTTCTCTGTTATATTGATGGCTAGCTCTGTTTGTGATTGCTCTGTGGAATGCTGCTTGCTCTTCACTGTCTTAAGACTGTTGAGCTAATCACCTATGAGTGTGAGCGACACAGGCCAAAGTTAACATTAGGAGATGTTTTACATGTGCACCACGAAATCTGTTAGCCACCCGTAGAAGTATTTATGCAGATCGTACTCAGATACTATACTACAAATGTACACCACTAACGTTATTGCTCCTTAGCTGTCGCTAGTTTTGTACTGTTTTGGAACCAGCCTCCGTGTTTCATGTTGCAGCCTGAAATAATTCTTGTTTATAAGACAACATTTTACGGAAGTTTTGTTAATTTAGCTGCATGATTTCAGGCAACGAAATCTGCGTTGCCTTTCGGTCCGGGTAAGTACCGGTTCTATTGGCACCGGTTCCATATTAGAGCAGGTTCTCGGTACCCAACCTTAGTATGACCTGGTATTCGAATTGCAGAGCAGACACATTTCATCGCTTAGAGGAAGGGGCGCGTACAAATGTGTGAATAAACATTATCATATGACAAGAATATGTTGCGTCTGTAACTATTAGCGAATTGTTGTCAGGCCACAGTGCGTCAAACGTGTGAAGAACCATTATCATATGACAAGAGTGTGTTGCGTCTGTAACTATTAGCGAATTGTTGTCTGGCCAAAGTGCGGAAAAATGTGTGAATACATTATCCCATGAAATCCTACTTAAGCGTAATAGCAGGGTAAGCATTTCAGTCGATATTCAGAGTTCTAGAATGACACACCGCAGACCACGCAAGAAAGCAGCAGCTCGAGTTCCGCCCATGGCGGTCGAAGACATCACTTCCACCGTGCAAGCGTTTGATAGAGACCCTATCCGCGTTTGTCTTGGGGAGGTTGACTCTCTGTCGTGGTACTTAAGGTGCCTTCGCTACGAGGGCAAGTGTTTTGCGTTGGCAAGAGACAATACTTTCGCCCTCGCCGACTGTGACACAGGAGGGCGTCTGAAGCGCAAGGCCTTCCATCTGGTCCAGGCAAAGCCGTTTGCAAAAGGACCGGTGGAGAGCTGCGTCTTGTTCTCGTGCTCGTGTGACTGTGCAGTTGAACAGCGCGAGCGTCTGCGAGCCACATCCAGTGTGGTAGGTGTTTTTTTTTAAATTATTATTCTTCATCACGTTTGCAGCATTAACGTAGGTTATTAGTCTTATGTTAATAGTATTCTATACATTCAATCTATTTCCTTTCTATTCTTATATGGTTGCCTTTTTTTGTGACAGACAGGGGATTTAAATGACTTTGCTGCACGTGAGGAAGGTTGTTACTGCCTTCATTCTCAAGCACTGAAGTCCATCCTCGAGGACAATCCGGTGCTGGCGGAGGAGGAAGACGTAGGCCCCGTGCAGCAGCTGTCGACCGACCCTTTCATCGCTGCAGTGCACGATGGGAAGACTTATGGTAAGAATTCTTTGTTTAAACTTATGGTAAGAATACTCTGTTTAAACTTATGCTAAGAATACTTTGTTTAATCTTATGCTAAGAATACTTTGTTTAATCTTATGCTAAGAATACTTTGTTAAAATTTATGGTAAGAATACTTTCTTTAATCTTATGCTAAGAATACTTTGTTAAGACTTATGGTAAGAATACTTTGTTAAAACGTATGATAAGAATACTTTGTTTAATCTTATGCTAAGAATACTTTGTTTAATCTTATAGTAAGAATACTCTGTTGAATCTTATGCTAAGAATACTTTGTTAAAACTTATGGTAAGAATACTTTCTTTAATCTTATGCTAAGAATACTTTGTTAAGACTTATGGTAAGAATACTTTTGTTAAAACGTATGATAAGAATACTTTGTTTAAACTTATGGTAAGAATACTTTATTTAAACTTATGGTAAGAATACTTTGTTTAAACTTATGGTAAGAATACTTTGTTTAAACTTATGGTAGGAATACTTTGTTTAAAGTTATGGTAAGAATACTTTGTTTAAACTTATGGTAAGAATACTTTGTTTAAACTTATGGTAAGAATACTTTGTTCAATCTTATGGTAAGAATACTTTGTTTAAACTTATGGTACGAATACTTGGTTTAAACTCATGGTAAGAATACTCCTTTTAAAACTTATGGTAAGAATACTTTACTAAAACTTATGGTAAGACATTTTTTGTATTTACTTCACAAAATCAAAGATTGCTAAAAGATAATAATGAGCGTTTATATCTTTCAGGGATATTGAGACGCATCGCCGGTGACGGAGGGAGACTCTGCTGTATCACGTGTGGCGTGCGCCAGAAGAAGAGCTGTGCGCATGTTAGCGCGTACGGGGAATGGTGTCAGGCCCGAGACGTTCCATGCATCTCTGCCATTCGCAGCGCGGGTCCCGTAATAGGCTCCCATAACAGAAGGTGGTTCCGGACGCACTGGAGTAGCTGCTGTTCGTCGATCAAAAGCAGCCTGATGAAGGATCTGCCGGCGTTCATGATTCAGATGGATTGGGACAAAAAATGGGAGTTTTATGGACCCAAAGAGGTCTTGGAAGTTTTAGAACCTGTCAAGGACCGGCTGGAGGCGGTGATGCTCGCATGGCAGACCAGAGCCGGAAAGGACCGCCATGCAGGGAGAGGCTTCGGTAAGAGACTCTAATATAAAATGCTTATAATTATGTTTAAACTTATAATAATAGAATTAGGAACTCTATAACATTCCATGTGACGGTTTTGCACATTTTGCAGCAACACTTTTGCTGATTCCGGAACATTAATGTGTGTGATTTTTTTGCTGATTTCGGAACATTAATGTGTGTGTTTTTTTTTGCTGATTTCGGAACATTAATGTGTGGTTTTTTTTTGCTGATTTCGGAACATTAATGTGTGTGTTTTTTTTGCTGATTTCGGAACATTAATGTGTGTGTTTTTTTTTGCTGATTTCGGAACATTAATGTGTGTGTTTTTTTTTGCTGATTTCGGAACATTAATGTGTGTGTTTTTTTTTGCTGATTTCAGAACATTAATGTGTGTGTTTTTTTTGCTGATTTCGGAACATTAATGTGTGTGTTTTTTTGCTATTACAGATGAAGAGGGTGTGGTCAGGAAGGTGGTACTATGTAAGCCGTCGGTCCCAGTGGCGGAGATTAGTACGATAGAAGCCCGCTCCACAGTGGCGGCCTGGGTCCGTGCGCTCAACCCCAACGCAGTAAGGAAGTACGGGGACGAAGCGGCGAGACCCGTCTACTGGCCAGTGGGGATCCCGTTCGTCTCTCCGTCCAAGCCGCCTAAGGAATACAGAGGTCAAGGTACGGCCATATGCTTTATTTTTGTATTTAAAAAATACTATTGACAGCTAAATAACACATGACGTATGCCTAAGGAATACCGAGGTACGGACATATGCTTTAGTTTTTGTATTTAAAAAAATACTATTGACAGCTAAATAACACATGACGTATGCCTAAGGAATACCGAGGTACGGACATATGCTTTAGTTTTTGTATTTAAAAAAATACTATCGACAGCGTATGCCTAAGGAATACCGAGGTACGGACATATGCTTTAGTTTTTGTATTTAAAAAAATACTATTGACAGCTAAATAACACATGACGTATGCCTAAGGAATACCGAGGTACGGACATATGCTTTAGTTTTTGTATTTAAAAAAATACTATCGACAGCGTATGCCTAAGGAATACCGAGGTACGGACATATGCTTTAGTTTTTGCATTTAAAAAAATACTATCGACAGCTAAATAACACGTGACAGTGACCGCTAAATAACACGTGACGGCTAAATAACACGTGACAGTGACCGTGTTGATATTCATTGATTCCGTTGTAATGTGTTTAACAGGCGGCTGGCTGGGGGCTCTGAGGTCAATCCTCGTCGCCATGCTTCTCCATGTTGGCGAAGACCCGGCAACTTTCCATACCCGGAAGTCCACCAGCGCAGCCGCCGTCCCCATCCGTCGACCGGTACCCGCGCCCAGAACCAATCGACCGGTACACCCGCCCGCCACACCGACCACTGCACAGACGGATGACTCTACCACTCCACCATCCACGTCGCCGACCGGGACCAGATCCCCTGAACACCCCACGCCCACAGCACCCACAGATATCTTATCCCTACTACTCGACCAACAAGACATGCCGACTGCCGATGATGACCTGCCCGCCACACCGACAGACGGCTCTAGTTTAGGTTTAGATGACCAGCAAGACATGCCACCACCATGCCACCAAGACATGCCACCGCTGCCGACCGCCACCCCGACTGCCGGTGATCACCTGCCCGCCACACTGACAGACGACTCTTACTTAGCCTTACTGCTCGACCAGCAGGGCATGCCACCACTGCCGTCCCCGACTGCCGAGGATCACCTGCCAGCCACACCGACTATCCGCACGCCAGGCACTCCACCATCCACGACGCCGACGCCGAGCCCGACCAGATCCCCTCCAGAAGTCGCTGCCCCCTCGCCGATAGAAAGCCCGTCTGGGGTCGAATCACCGAGGAAGCCCAGCACAAGAGCAAAGAGGGCAAGGGTGACTTACACGCCTTCGGGCAGCTAGGTTCAAATGTGATTTATTGTATTCCATTTCTGAGTTTTTCTATATACTTTATACTATTTCTGTGAGTGGCAACTAGGTTCAAATGTGATTTATTGTATTCCATTTCTGAGTTTTTCTATATACTTTATACTATTTCTGTGAATGGCAACTAGATAAAAATGTGCTTTTTTACTTTTCATTTTATTTCTGTGAGTGTTTTCTATATACTATATTTTATTTAGTGAATTTCTGTGAGTGTGTATTTTGTATTATACTTCTATTTCTATCAACAACTTTTAGGAAATAAATTACATTGCTTGACCGTGTAGCTATTTGTCTCTGTTTTGTTACCGACTTTCAACCACGAAAATGAGTAAGATCTTAGAGTACTTATGAGTAAGAGTCTTCGACGACTATTATTATGTTAACTATACGTTTTCAACAACGTTTGTTCCTGACTAGAAGGCTCTAGTATAGGTCTACCATTTCCGTTCGTGCCCCTGCCTCTAAGTGATGAAATGCGTCTTGTTCGCATCTCCTCCCCTCGTTAACCGTCTCACCCATTCGAATCACTGCAATTCGCTTTACTCACCTGGAATCCAGTGCAGATGTAGTGCAGGCTGAGGAAGCAGCAGCTAGACAAACAGGGCTTCAGATGAGGTTTTTTTGGGGG
>NC_137912.1:1544189-1551689 GCF_963457725.1 Sprattus sprattus | reverse complement strand
ACACAGACACAGACACAGACATACACACACACACACACACACACAGACAGACAGACACAGACACAGACACAGACACAGACACAGACACAGACACACAGACACAGACACAGACACAGACACAGACACAGACACAGACACAGACACAGACACAGACACACACAGACACAGACACAGACACAGACACACACAGACACACAGACACACAGACACACAGACACAGACACACACACAGACAGACACAGACACAGACACACACACACACACACACACACACACACTGTGTAGTCAACTCTACTGTCTTTGGTGGTACAGGAGAGAAACCACACAAGTTTGGGTCTTCCCTTTATGTATGTGTGTGTATGCGTGCGTGCGTGCGTCGTAATTCCATCTTCTGCACACGTTTTGGGTCTTCCTTTGATGTGAGTGTGTGTGTGTGTGTGTGTGTGTGTGTGTGTGTATCCCACTCACTTAGTCCCCCGTGTGGCGTAGATGGTCTCTCCCTGGCTGAGTGTGATGCGTGTCTGTGTGTGTGTGTGTGTGTGTGTGTGTGTGTGTGTGTGACCCACTCACTTAGTCCCCCGCGTGGCGTAGATGGTCTCCCCCTGGCTGTGTGTGTGTGTGTGTGTGTGTATCCCACTCACTTAGTCCCCCGCGTGGCGTAGATGGTCTCCCCCTGGCTGTGTGTGTGTGTGTGTGTGTGTGTGTGTGTGTGTGTGTGTGTGTGTGTGTGTGTGTGTGTGTGTGTGTGTATCCCACTCACTTAGTCCCCCGCGTAGCGTAGATGGTCTCTCCCTGGCTGAGTGTGATGCGTGGCTCTTCACTGCAGGGCGTCCGCAGGAACGTGTTGAAGCCCTTCCCCGTGGGACAGCACGCCCCGTTATAGTCCTCCACCGCCCGGTACTGCACCTGTGGACCAGAACCACAACCAGAACCTTAACCCTAACCCACGGTACTGCACCTGTGGACCACAACCACAACCAGAACCTTAACCCTTACCCACGGTACTGCACCTGTGGACCACAACCACAACCAGAACCTTAACCCTTACCCACGGTACTGCACCTGTGGACCACAACCACAACCAGAACCTTAACCCTAACCCACGGTACTGCACCTGTGGATCAGAACCAGAACCTTAACCCTAACCCACGGTACTGCACCTGTGGACCACAACCACAACCAGAACCTTAACCCTTACCCACGGTACTGCACCTGTGGACCACAACCACAACCAGAACCTTAACCCTAACCCACGGTACTGCACCTGTGGATCAGAACCAGAACCTTAACCCTAACCCACGGTACTGCACCTGTGGACCACAACCACAACCAGAACCAGGCACATCGGATCAGAACCGCATTCATATAGACCCGACTAGAACCACAACCACATCCAGATCAGAGCAGTATTCATGTAGATCCTACTAGAATATCAAGCAGGCACATCGGATCAGAACCGCATTTATATAGACCCTTCTAGAACCACAAGCTCAACCAGGCAGACTGGATCAGATCTTTAATCATATGGACTTAGCAGAATGACAAGCACAACCACAATCAAGTAGACTATACTAGAACCACAAGCATAACGCTCCTATCCAGCCCTGCTTCTAACACAGCACTGCCATCTAGTGGTGACCAAGGGGAAGTGCAGTTACTTACACTCCTCACACGCTTGTCTGCCTTCTGTTTCAGCTGTTCCACCTGAGAGGGGGAAAGAGAGAGAGAGAGAGAGAAGGAGAGATAGAGAGAGAGAGAAGGAGAGATAGAGAGAGAGAGAGAGAGGGAGAGAGATACATTAGATGCTTATAAGTGACCAGTCCCTGTACAGCTCTGTGTGTGTAGATGTGTGTTTGTTTAAGGTGTGCAACTCTGACAAGACTGCCTTGTGTGAGAACAGGCTACACTGTACAGATGTATGTGTGTGTGTGTGTGTGTGTGTGTGTGTGTGTGTGCCGTGAGCGGACGTACGGTGAGTGTGTGTGTGTGTGTGTGCTGTGAGCTGACGTACGGTGAGTGTGTGTGTGTGTGTGTGTATGTGTGTGAGTGTGTGTGAGTGTGAGTGTGTGTGTGTGTGTGTGTGTGTGTGTGTGCGCCGTGAGCTGACGTACGGTGAGTGTGTGTGTGTGTGTGTGTGTGTGTGTGTGTGAGCAGACGTACGGTGAGTGTGTGTGTGTGTGTGTGTGTGTGTGTGTGTGTGTGTGAGTGTGTGTGAGTGTGAGTGTGTGTGTGTGAGTGTGAGTGTGTGTGAGTGTGTGTGAGTGTGAGTGTGTGTGAGTGTGTGTGTGTGTGTGTGTGTGTGCCCAGAGCTGACGTACGGTGAGTGTGTGTGTGTGTGTGTGTGTGTGTGTGTGTGCCGTGAGCTGACGTACGGTGAGTGTGTACTGATGGCACTTCTCGTGGACTGGCCACTCTATGCCGTCCCCCTCAGGTGATCCAGACCAGGTGAACACCTGCTTGAAGTTCTCCCAGCGGCCGCCCAGGTCGTACGGGAAGATGAACTCCTCCCCCGTCTGGTAGTACTGGATACGATCACGGGCCTGCAGAGAACACACACACATTACACACACACACACACACACACACACACACACACACACACACACACACACACACCAGGCACGGCGCCATGGGTGGGCCTGGGTGGGCCTGGGCCCGCCCATTTCTGGCCAGGCCCACCCGAATCTTTCAAAGAAGGAAAAAATATATATACAAGATTATACAATGTATTATATTTTCCAAGTCTACGATCAAAGGAATTGTAAGCATGTACGAATTGTGTGGATATAATTTGTATTAAAAAAAGTGATGCTTATGACGGTTGCGACGTGGACCAAGTCTTGTCATTAGCGTCAGTTGAATGTGTTGCCGCGTTCTACCTCAGAGCAGCAGTCGAGCTTTCGGTAGTTGGTATTTCTCCTGTGTGCAGATTTAGTTCGGTTCGATGTATTTTGATTTCAGTGCCAAACAAGTAGGCCCTATGGCTACTTTATTGCGATACTTTCAAACGCTCAAACCACAAAATGAGCCAAAAGTCAGTGAAGTCACTGTCACAACCCAGGGTCCATCCGGATCTTCAGGACCAGCTGCTGCTAGCAATGTTAAAATGTGAATAAGTCTTTTAGCCTTCTTGTCTAAATTTTTATTGTATTTGGAATATTCTGAATGAAAAAGAAAACTAATTCATTTCAACAAACTGTATCTGTGTCGTCTTTGATTTTCTGGATAATAATTATCAACTTGCTCTTATTGCTTATTGTGAGAAGCTGCAACCTTTATGTCTCGTAAGGCACCCCGTAGAATTAGCCTGGGGTACGTTACCAAGTTCCAGTTTACTCCCGTGAGATCTGTACTGTAAACAAACAGTTGCGTTAGTTGTCAGTTGTGTTAAACCGTGTCTGGATTAAAATGGAATAATCGCAAGAAGTCCTGCTATCAAGACAACGTTTTAAGGTAGGACGTTTGGTTATTAATTTTGCCCACTGCTGTGGCACATTTACTTGGGCTCATATGGTTTTGTTTTGAAACATTGTAGAAGTCTTCAAAGTGATGGAAGAGTCGCGTGATGTTTGAAAATAGATTTGGGCAGTAGTGCCACCTAGACTTGCAGTGACAATCAGACACGTTATTGGGTCAACATGTTTTTGACGACGTTATGTTTATGAAGTGCCACCCAAAAATGTTATGGCCCACCCGAAGCTGAATTTCTGGCGCCGTGCCTGACACACACACACATTAAACACACTCATTACACACACACACACACTCACACACAACAGACACACACACACTAGTACTGGAACTGGTCACAGGCCTGCAGGGAACACACACTCATTACACACACACACACACACACACACTAGTACTGGAACTGGTCACAGGCCTGCAGGGAACACACACTCATTACACACACACACACACACACACACTAGTACTGGAACTGGTCACAGGCCTGCAGGGAACACACACTCATTACACACACACACACACACACACACACACACATTACACACACACACACACACACACTAGTACTGGAACTGGTCACTGGCCTGCAGGGAACCAAAGGCCCGCTCAGTCAGATGGCCTATCGGAGCCGCCATGCCGCCATGCCCCAGCTCACATCAGGGCCACACCAGGGCCACATCAGGGCCACACCAGGGGCACATCAGGGCCACACCAGGGCCACACCAGGGCCACACCAGGGGCACATCAGGGCCACACCAGGGCCACATCAGGGCCACATCAGGGCTGCATCAGGGCCGCATCAGGGCCACATCAGGGCCACATCTGCTGATCTGATCTGCTCCTAGTGTAATGCGATTACTTATGTCATTTATAAAACATTTAAACTACCCAACATTGTTCTTTATAATGCTAAATATATTATAAACATTTAGCAAACAATCTCTGAAGGTTTCAAGGCTCTACCTTCTCTTAGAACATATGCTTGAGTGCTCTACCCTCCTTCAGAAGATATGCTTGTACCAAGATTAATAGACATCCTCAAAGGCTTTGAATGTCATCATGAATAGGTGCGACTGGAGTAAGAAGCACTGAAATCTGTCCTAGGGTTAGGGTTAGGGTTAGGGGATAAGCCATGAGAAAGAAGAACCACCTTTCAACTACTCTACCTTTTTCTCAATCCACACCTCAACAGAGGTCTTGTTTACTCTACCTTTTCCTCAATCCACACCTCAACAGAGGTCTTGTTTACTCTACCTTTTCCTCAATCCACACCTCAACAGAGGTCTTGTTTACTCTACCTTTTCCTCAATCCACACCTCAACAGAGGTCTTGTTTACTCTACCTTTTCCTCAATCCACACCTCAACAGAGGTCTTGTTTACTCTACCTTTTCCTCAATCCACACCTCAACAGAGGTCTTGTTTACTCTACCTTTTCCTCAATCCACACCTCAACAGAGGTCTTGTTTACTCTACCTTTTCCTCAATCCACACCTCAACAGAGGTCTTGTTTACTCTACCTTTTCCTCAATCCACACCTCAACAGAGGTCTTGTTTACTCTACCTTTTCCTCAATCCACACCTCAACAGAGGTCTTGTTTACTCTACCTTTTCCTCAATCCACACCTCAACAGAGGTCTTGTTTACTCTACCTTTTCCTCAATCCCCACCTCAACAGAGGTCTTGTTTACTCTACCTTTTCCTCAATCCACACCTCAACAGAGGTCTTGTTTACTCTACCTTTTCCTCAATCCACACCTCAACAGAGGTCTTGTTTACTCTACCTTTTTCTCAATCCACACCTCAACAGAGGTCTTGTTTACTCTACCTTTTCCTCAATCCACACCTCAACAGAGGTCTTGTTTACTCTACCTTTTCCTCAATCCACACCTCAACAGAGGTCTTGTTTACTCTACCTTTTCCTCAATCCACACCTCAACAGAGGTCTTGTTTACTCTACCTTTTCCTCAATCCACACCTCAACAGAGGTCTTGTTTACTCTACCTTTTCCTCAATCCACACCTCAACAGAGGTCTTGTTTACTCTACCTTTTCCTCAATCCACACCTCAACAGAGGTCTTGTTTACTCTACCTTTTCCTCAATCCACACCTCAACAGAGGTCTTGTTTACTCTACCTTTTCCTCAATCCACACCTCAACAGAGGTCTTGTTTACTCTACCTTTTCCTCAATCCACACCTCAACAGAGGTCTTGTTTACTCTACCTTTTCCTCAATCCACACCTCAACAGAGGTCTTGTTTACTCTACCTTTTCCTCAATCCACACCTCAACAGAGGTCTTGTTTACTCTACCTTTTCCTCAATCCACACCTCAACAGAGGTCTTGTTTACTCTACCTTTTCCTCAATCCACACCTCAACAGAGGTCTTGTTTACTCTACCTTTTCCTCAATCCACACCTCAACAGAGGTCTTGTTTACTCTACCTTTTCCTCAATCCCCACCTCAACAGAGGTCTTGTTTACTCTACCTTTTCCTCAATCCACACCTCAACAGAGGTCTTGTTTACTCTACCTTTTCCTCAATCCACACCTCAACAGAGGTCTTGTTTACTCTACCTTTTTCTCAATCCACACCTCAACAGAGGTCTTGTTTACTCTACCTTTTCCTCAATCCACACCTCAACAGAGGTCTTGTTTACTCTACCTTTTCCTCAATCCACACCTCAACAGAGGTCTTGTTTACTCTACCTTTTCCTCAATCCACACCTCAACAGAGGTCTTGTTTACTCTACCTTTTCCTCAATCCACACCTCAACAGAGGTCTTGTTTACTCTACCTTTTCCTCAATCCACACCTCAACAGAGGTCTTGTTTACTCTACCTTTTCCTCAATCCACACCTCAACAGAGGTCTTGTTTACTCTACCTTTTCCTCAATCCACACCTCAACAGAGGTCTTGTTTACTCTACCTTTTCCTCAATCCACACCTCAACAGAGGTCTTGTTTACTCTACCTTTTCCTCAATCCACACCTCAACAGAGGTCTTGTTTACTCTACCTTTTCCTCAATCCACACCTCAACAGAGGTCTTGTTTACTCTACCTTTTCCTCAATCCCCACCTCAACAGAGGTCTTGTTTACTCTACCTTTTCCTCAATCCACACCTCAACAGAGGTCTTGTTTACTCTACCTTTTCCTCAATCCACACCTCAACAGAGGTCTTGTTTACTCTACCTTTTCCTCAATCCACACCTCAACAGAGGTCTTGTTTACTCTACCTTTTCCTCAATCCACACCTCAACAGAGGTCTTGTTTACTCTACCTTTTCCTCAATCCACACCTCAACAGAGGTCTTGTTTACTCTACCTTTTCCTCAATCCACACCTCAACAGAGGTCTTGTTTACTCTACCTTTTCCTCAATCCACACCTCAACAGAGGTCTTGTTTACTCTACCTTTTCCTCAATCCACACCTCAACAGAGGTCTTGTTTACTCTACCTTTTCCTCAATCCACACCTCAACAGAGGTCTTGTTTACTCTACCTTTTTCTCAATCCACACCTCAACAGAGGTCTTGTTTACTCTACCTTTTCCTCAATCCACACCTCAACAGAGGTCTTGTTTACTCTACCTTTTCCTCAATCCACACCTCAACAGAGGTCTTGTTTACTCTACCTTTTCCTCAATCCACACCTCAACAGAGGTCTTGTTTACTCTACCTTTTCCTCAATCCACACCTCAACAGAGGTCTTGTTTACTCTACCTTTTCCTCAATCCACACCTCAACAGAGGTCTTGTTTACTCTACCTTTTTCTCAATCCACACCTCAACAGAGGTCTTGTTTACTCTACCTTTTCCTCAATCCACACCTCAACAGAGGTCTTGTTTACTCTACCTTTTCCTCAATCCACACCTCAACAGAGGTCTTGTTTACTCTACCTTTTCCTCAATCCACACCTCAACAGAGGTCTTGTTTACTCTACCTTTTCCTCAATCCACACCTCAACAGAGGTCTTGTTTACTCTACCTTTTCCTCAATCCACACCTCAACAGAGGTCTTGTTTACTCTACCTTTTC